>NC_057864.1:330157824-330757824 GCF_019393635.1 Dromiciops gliroides | reverse complement strand
TGTGTGACCTTGGGCAAGTCACTTAACCCCAATTGCCTCACTAAAAAAAAAAAAACCCACAACTGTACCTTTATTGAACAATTAACAATTTATGACATTGTTGCTATTGAACTACTTGCCCCTGCCTAACATCTTTTCATGTTTGCATAGAATCAACTGATTAAATAAGTAAGGGAATGACTGAACCTCCTTTGATATTATTATCCTTAATATTGTTTGACCTTTTTTGGGGGGAAGGGAATCAAAAAGTTGGTTTCTGGTTTTCTAATACCAGTGATTTTAATAATAGGTTGTAATAAAGTTTCTCAGCAGGAACAATATTAGAAATTTTATTAAGAAATGGAAAGTAGCTGATAATTTGCATTTTCTTAAAGATCTTTCATGGGTTTGGCATCTTCTGTTTGAATGGTTCATTGGAATAAATAGTATCATCAATAATGAGAGTGAATTCAATGCCATACTGAGAAAATAGATAGGAACACTACAACATTAATAACTTAGAATTCCTATATATGTATGGCAAACTCAAGTGATTAGAAAATTCAAGGACATAAATAATAGTACATTCTATAGGCAGTCTCATTGGGAGAGGGGACAGCTCATCACCCTGAGATTCCACACTCCTGTGGCATGACCAACAGGAAGCAATGGAAGATTGGGCAGAGTAATTGGGATTGCCAATGTAGTCCCTAACATGAAGAATAAATTTTCTCCTCAACTTCCCCTTATTTCCAAATGCTTTAAATGAATGGTTTATCTAAGCACAGGGTAGTTCCATTAACTGAACTCTGTTTTTAAAAGGTATGTTGTAGGGGGGCTACCTTGTTTTGATTGGTCCCAGAGAACAAAACTATATAATGAATAGATAGAAGTTTCCAAGAGACAAAACCAGACTCAACATTAAAAAAAAAACCTTTAAAACAAATTAGAATAGATTTCCAGGAGTAAAGGATTTTCCTTCCTTATGGATAGGGGATGGAACTAGAATTTTCTTGTTATAGAGAATGCCAAGTGAGAAAATTCCAACTGCCAATGGATGTGAACACCTTCTCAACAAGAGATGATCTTGAAGAAATTTCAAGCGACTTGCCCAAGGTTACATAATCAATATGGTCAAAGGCAGGACTTTAATTAATTAATTTAAGTTTTCAACCATTGTTTAGATAAGATTTCCAATTTCAAATTTTTTCTCCCTCCCACCCATCCCTGCCCCCCTCCCCTAGACAGCAGGTAATCTGATATATAACTTTAAAGAAATTTTTGCATCATCCATGTTATACAAGAATAATCAGAGCAAGAAGGAAAAACCTCAAAAAAGAAAAACAACAGCACCAAAAACAAAAGAGATAGCATGGTCCAATCAGCGTCCATATTCCACAGTTTCTTTCTTTCTTTCTTTCTTTCTTTCTTTCTTTCTTTCTTTCTTTCTTTCTTTCTTTCTTTCTTTCTTTCTTTCTTTCTTTCTTTCTTTCTGGATTTGAAGAGCCTTTTCCATCATGAGTCCTTTGGAACTTTCTTGTACCATTGGATTGGTGAGAAGAATCTAGTCTATCACAGTTGATCAACACAATGTTGATGATACTGTGCACAATCTTCTCCTGATTCTGCTCATGTCACTCATCAACAGCCCATGCAAGACCTCCAGGTTTCTCTGAACTCCTCCTGCTCATTGTTTCTTACAGCATAATAGTATTCCATTACATTCGTCTACCACAACTTGTCCACCCATTCCTGAATTGATGGGCATCCCCTCAACTTCCAATTCCTGGCCACCACAAAAAGAGCACCTATAAATATTTTTGTACATGTCTGTCCTTTACCCTTTTCTATAATCTCTTTGAGAAAAAGACCCAAAAGTCATATTCAAAGATAGGATTTTAAACCTGGTTTCTATCCATTATGAATTTTTTCTCTCCATTAAAAAACATTCTTGGGAGAGTGAGTAGTTATATATTAAGGTTCTTGCATAGTTCATTTCTGTTCAAAAGAAGGTTATAATAAATGAACTCTGGGGTTTCTGTATTCCTGTCCATCAATGTTTTTTTTTTTCTATGACATTGAATTGATTCTGATAGTGGAGAAAATGAAATGTTCCTCTAATGATGTAATAATATCACCAAACACCTAAAAAAGTAAATTTTAAAACTGAAGTAAAATATAGACTAATGGTCCTTGAATACTTCACATTGAGGGGGAGCAAAAAATATAAGCTAAACTGATGAAACATAAGTAGCAAAGTTAAGCAAATAAAATTTAAATATAGCCTTACAGATGAAAACATTCATAAATGCTGGAATTACTGGACATAATTCAGAGAAGAATCTTGGCACATAGCAGGCACTTATATTTTTGCTTCTGCTGCTGATGACAATGATGATGATGCTATAAGTGTTTTAGTTTATAATTTTTAAAAAATTATAATTTTTCATTATATTTATTTTATAGACAAGAAATTTGGACTTATACAGTTTAAGTGATTTGTCTAGAGTAACACAGCTATAAAATAACTGGTTGATTAATGAAGCCTGAAGTGATATATTTTAAGCACAACTCCTGATAGGATAAACAAAAAACAATGAAGATATTACTCATGGGGCAGGGGGATCTTTTTTGAGTGCCAGTCACATATTTTGAGGTGAAAACATGAGATTACACAAGGAGAAAGAGCAATAAAGTATGGCAATTAACAGGGAACCTTGAAGTCTATATTAAGACTTTAGATTTGATTCACAAAGCAAAGAAAAGTTTTAGTTGAATATTAAATCCTTCCCTAACAGCAGGCTCAAGGCTTGAAAGAAAAGTCTTCAGTGAATCCAAATGTGAGAATAATGATTAAGGGAGGGAAGAAATATTGATATTCACATGTCGCTAATGAACATTACCTCTATAACTTAACAAGTATATCCTGTAGCTCATAAATTCATTCTTTCAGAAGTCACAGCAGGACTGTTATATAAAGCCATAAGGAGTATATGGCTCATGGCAGAGGTCAGTTTTCAAAGTGAATATTTAAGTGGACACAATATGTGCCTATATTAAGAAAAGGTAGAAAGTTTTGGGGGTTTTTTGTGTGTTTTTAAGTTTGTTAATGGATTTACTTGAGTAAAATAGTTCCTTTATACTTTGAAAAAAAATGATTTCATCATTGTGTGCATTTTTTCTTTAGACAGATTATAATTCATCCGTATCTTCTCAGAGTGTTCATTTCTTGGTCATGTTTTTGGCCAAATGTTCCCTGGAGTATCTAATCAAATAGTTGGAGAACTTCTGGTTTATTATTATTTTGAGGTTTCTAATCTGTTAAGCTGGTATCTCTCTTCCCATTACTTGACTAGCATGCCTCCTTTTTTGGTTACAGAGTTAATTTTGTGCTGTCTCTTAGAGAATTTCTTATATACAAGTCATCCCTAGTTATATGCTACAATGATAAAACAGTAGTCCAAAAGAATGATTATGAATCATGCCACTCACCTCCTTGCATAAAGGTACTGAACATAAAATGAACATACCTTTTTGGACATGGCCAATATGAGAATTTGTTTTGCTGGACTACATATGTATGTATTAATGGCTTTGTTTTATTTCTATTTTTAACTTGACTAATCGAGGGGAATGAGAGGTACAGGTCATTAAAAGAAAAAAAACAGTAAAAATGATTATGACTAGCAGTGTTTTTAAGGATATCACATTTTGAGAAACTAGTATGATTATTGTATTTATTTTATCTTGTACATATCTCTATATGTTAAATTATGTTGTATTTTATCTTTAATATTATTGAGTATAGCAATAAAATGATATTTCAAAGTAATATGCTGAAAATAATTAACTCTTGAGGGTTATTTTATTTATTTATTTTTTGGTGGGGCAATGAGGGTTAAGTGGCTTGCCTAGGGTCACACAGCTAGTAAGTGTCAAGTGTTTGAGGCAAGATTTGGACTCAGGTCCTCCTGAATCCAGGGTCGGTGCTTTATCTACTGTGCCACCTAACTACCCATGCATATTCTTTAACCTAGAAATATCACTAATAGATCTTTATACCAAAGAGATGGAAAAAAGGGAAAGTGCTTATTTGTACAAAAATATTTATAGCAGCTCTTTTTTGTGGTGGCAAAGAGTTGGCAATTGAGGGGATGTCATTCAATTGGGGAATAGCTGAACAAGTTGCGTCACAAGATTGAGATAGAATACTATTGTGCTATAAGAAATAATGGAATGGATGGATGGTTTCAGAAAAAAAAACAATAACAGATAAAACTGATATGAACACATGAAAAATGAAATGAGAACCAGGAGAACATTGTACCCAGTAATAGCAATATTTAAAGGATGATCATCTCTGAAAGATTTAGCTACTTTGATTAAGACAATAATCCAAGACAATGTCAAAGGGCCCAGGATGAAAAGTACAGTTACCCCTTCCACATCCCAGGGGTTTGGAGAATGGTGATAATGAAAATCTGGAAAAAAAAGTATTGTCCCTCCCTTCATACCAGAGAAGTCTGAATGACTATTGTGTTAACAGATATAATATGTTGATATTATACAATACGATACATGCATTTCTCAGTATCTAAACTATTTCCGTGTTGTCTACTGAGCTTCACATATCATCTGTGGCTTCCAAAAAACTTCTGAAAAATTCCCATTTAATTTTTATTCTGACACATCAAAAAAGTCATGGGGAAAGACCCTATGTGGAAGGGATTACTGTACTATCTACCTCCAGAGAGAGAACTAATGAACTCTTAATTCAGATTTAAGCATACTGTTAAAATTACTTCATTTTTTTTTTACTTGTTAGTGTTTTCTTTTGTAAGATGGCTAATTAGGCAATATGTTTCCCATGACCTCATATGTATAATAAAATCAAATTGCTTGCCTTCTCAAGGAGATAGAATATGAAAGGGAGAGAATTTTGATGTCAAAAATTTTCAAAGTGAGTGTCAAAATTTTTATACGTGATTGAAAAATATTTAACAAAGTAAATGGTCATTTAAAAAAAATCTATGCAGGACTATTTTCCTCTGTATTTGGATAATCAGAGTAAGCTATTCTTTCTGACTTCCTAATCATATGATGATTATATCCCTATTCCAAAGAAATAAGTGAAAATATCAGTCCATACTAAAACCATTCCAAGAATATTTCTACTATCTCAAATAGCTCATTTGCTATGGAGATATTAGAGTGCAAATGGGATGATTCTGTATCAATTGTAAAAACAGATCATTACAAGTATACATTTCCATTTCAGGTTTATTTGTTCTTGTCTCTGAGTGTCTTGGAATAATTTAATTCATCTGAATACCTTACCAGATTTGTGCCGATGTTTCTGTACCCTCTTCTTCTTTCTAGTGGTTCATAAAGTCATTCTGTTTAAGGACAATTTAGGATAATCAGATAACAGTTAAACAAGGCTGATATTTCAAAGTAAGTTTAGCAGAAATAGGTTTTAATTTCAGTTATTTGAATTTAGTTCCTTTTACCTATGTAAGAAATGAAAATATCAGTCCAAAACAAACATAAATAAATATGTAAAATATTATCAACAAAATTCATTGAACTTTCTAGTATTATATTTTAATAGTGGCCATCTTTGTTTTAATCCAAAGACATGACTAGTAACTATCCAACTATGCCAATAACAGTGTTGATCTTGCAAAAATGCTTAAAATGATAAAGTTCATCACTGCTTTGTCTTAAAATATCATAGACTACTCTTAAGATGAAAATATATTTGATAAAGACACTGATAAAATTATTTCAAGGTAAGGAACTATCAGCATTGCAAAATAAGTTATTATGAACTTTATGATATGTTTTATACAAACCTAAATTTAGGAAAATACATAGGACAATTTGAAAGTTGCATAAATTTGACTCATGAATGTGAATGGTTGGATTCCATTTTTAGTACTTAAGATGTATTTTAGCTGTAAGAGGCAATGTAGGATAGTGGGAAGTTATTATGTGTGGCATCTGAAGAAATAGAATTATATCCCAATTCTGCTTTATATTAACTTTTGATGATTGGTAGGTCAATTCTTTTCTTTGGGTATCATTGTCTTCATCTGTAAAAGAGAGGTTAGGATTATTTGAATTTTGAAATTATTTCCTGCTCTTAATTTATAAGCTGAATTACTAAAAGTCAATATCACTTTCATCCAAGTATTGAGTTAACTTGGTCTCAGAAAGGTATAAGATTATGAAGGAATAGAGCACAGGACAAGTAACTTTGGTCTTGGGTTGGTCTAAAAAGGTCTAGGAACTTTGGGTGACACAGGGGTATGAAAATCACCAAGGTCAGGTATCTTTGCTTTATTTTGGTTTTTTTGTTTGGTTGGTTTTTTTTTTAGTGAGGCAATTGGGGTTAAGTGACTTGCCCAGGGTCACACAGCTAATAAGTGTTAAGTGTCTGAGGCCGGATTTGAACTCAGGTACTCCTGACTCCAGGACTGGTACTCTATCCACTGTGCCACCTAGCTGCCCCCAAGGTCAGGTATCTTAGGGAAAAGGAGTGCCTGATAAGGGGGGATGTCCATTAATAAGAAAAAGATACAGAAATGAAGATTAAGTGTTAAAAATATTTGGGGTAATATAATTGAATATTAGATGATAAAATATTATAGTTTCATATTCTATTGATAGAATTATACCAATTCCTTTATTTTTCTAGACCTATGATTTCATTAGTATAGCAAATTTCTAATTTTGAAGCTCACTCTACCAAGTCAATCTGGCACCTCCTGTTGCAGTTAGTAATTGTAGATGATTTCCTAGGGTTCTGAGAGCTTAAATGACTTGTAGAGAGTCATTGACTAACTGTGTCATAGCTGAAACTTGAACACAGGCCTTATTTTCACTAACATCAGCTCTATATCCATTGTGACATATTGCCTTTCTCCCACAGATATGGTGGCTTAAATTTAAGAATATTTTGGAGCCTTGTTTATTTCTTTGCACTCAACAAAATGATTACTTCTATTTTGACTTCATTTCTATATCTTACAACAAATTATCCTTCCATTTTCTTGAATACTGTTACCCCAATTTTAGTGTTACCTCTTGAGGATAAGAAATAGAATTCAATCCAAGCTTAGAATACAATCAAGTTTTTTGAGGCTGGATTAACTACATCATTCTTATGGACTACATTTAAGAACTTCCACTTTAATTTTTCTCCAAAGGTATCCTGAAAACTAATAGTAACTCTGAAGCCTCATCAATTCTTAATGGAATCCATTTGTGGTACATCTGCAGGGTAAATGACATTCATCATGAAGACATAGACATCTCTTCTCCCCCTCCATAATTCTTTGAACAAAATAATTTTAAAAGAGAAAGTTGTGTCTATATGTGTGTAGTTATTTTTTCCTTGTAGAGTAGTGAAAGTGAAAGATCAAATAACTACCGTCCTATTGCTAATGAATTTTAACTTTTAATCATCAAAACATTCATATTTGGCAAATTATTATAGAGTGCCCTGTAATCAATTATTTTTGTATGTGTTATCTCCCTAAGTATACTGTGAGCTCTGAGAGAGTAGAAATGATGTTATAGTAATCAATTTCTTCTCTCCCACCACAAATAAAAATATATCACATTGCCATGAATATATGTGCAGTCAGATAGACAATTATAGTTACAGGTACATTTTGGTTAACATAATTTCTGTCCTTACTCCCAGAAATTAAAGGGCATTTTAAACAATGCCAAATGTACCCTGCCCCTGTATTATTTTAATCTTTCCTAGAAACTAAGCATGATGACCTAGTTAGATGTTTTGGAGACAAAAAAGAAAGAGATGGCTTCCTGGGAAGTTATCAGAGGCCATTTTCTGCTGTGTAGTTAAAGAACATTTTAAGCAAGCATAAGGCAAGTAAGATTTTAGAACTAGTCAAAAATACCTCTTGTGAATCTTAAAGATTACTTATTTTCCCCTAAATTAAAAAAAAAAACCCTGATTTTCTCTCTGATTACTGTCTGCTACTTTTTTCCCATTCAAATAAACTGTTATTCATCTTGCTGAAATATAAAGTTTTCAATTATGCCAGTTTGTCTAGGAAAGTAACACTAAATGATGAGATGTACCTTAGCCTTGACTAAACAAAATTTGTTCTGAGGTTGCACAAGTCCTGGAGGTCATTGTAGGAGAAAAGTAAACTTTAACATCTTTATGGATTTCTATATTGATACTGTTAGTGACAAGCTAAATTAGTATTGAGGTAAGCAGATAGCTCAAATATCCATGGTGATATCAGATTTGAAGAGGGAAGGATCATAGAAGTTACTATTCCAACACCCTAATTTTACAAGAAATTGAGCCTTAATTAAATGATATAACTTGCTCAGGGTCATACAGCTAATAAGTAGAAGACCCAGGAAACTAAAGGACCAAACTGAATTCAGCATTCTTTATATTATCCAAATTTATCCCACTCCTTGTCATCCTTCAAGGTTATACACAACACCATCCCCTATAGGAAACCTTGGACCTTTCCAACCTGTAGTAATCTCAACATATTTTGAATTCAGTACTTGTTGTCTTGTCCTCTCATGACTCAGCTTAAAAAATGACATTCTTTTTTAAAAAATTTAAATATATTTTTCATTATATTTATGTGACTCTATACATGTGGAATAAGCTACTTGATTTCAAAGAGTATTTCAGTTTGATCCTTTTATCCCTACGACCTATCAAATTCCTAACACATAGTAGATGATTGATGAACATATGTTGATTGCTTAAGCAAGTCACAGGAAATTTCAGAGATTCTTCAATGAAATCTATAATTACTCAGAAGAGATTAGCCTAGGAAATTTTGCAGCAAATCCTATATGAATGAATAATGCCTTCTTTCCAGACTGTGATACACAGTTTGATGAGTAGACCACTAAGTTAGTTTTGGGGCACCTAGGTGTCACTCAGTCTGGAGTCAGGAAGACTCATCTTTGTGAGTTCAAATCTCAGATACTTACTAGGTGTGTGACCCTGACCAAATCACTTAACCCTATTTGCCTTGATTTCCTCATCTGTAAAATGAGCTGTAGAAGCAAATGTCAAATCACTCAAATATTTTGCTAAGAGAACCCCAAAGGGGTCACAAAGAGTTGGACACAACTGAAAAATCACTAAATAGCAATAAGAAATTAGTACATCATTATATATCTCTAGGACAAGCATTGAAGATAGACAACAAATTGAGACCAGAATTGAAATGAAGGAAGGGAACCATCTGAATTGTGCTTAGACAATATATCAGGACTTCTAATCATTCCAAGTTGCAGCTCAATAGTATAGACTATATTATCAACACAAGAAAATCTTGGAATAACACAATCTCTGAAGAATCTTGCTTTCAGGTGACCTAGAGAATTGTTAATATCCTATGAGGTATTTCCAGAGAAAATCTACATACCAGAAGTGTTATAGTCAATATAATTAAAAATTTATGATAGAAAAAACAAATGTGTTGGTCATATCTAAGGCTAAGATCAAAGGATAACAGAAACTTTGTATAAATGCTCCACTGGCACATAGGAAATGTAAAATGACATAGGAAGAGGGCTTTAGGATGGTGGCTGTATCTTTTGTGTTGGATCAATGGCAGAAGGAAGATAAGAATCACATAGGATAGTAAGCTGTGGATGAGTTGGGTGCTGCAATTATAGAGAGAATATCCACATCGATCAGATCACAGAACCACTGAAGCACTGAAGTAAATTTCTTTTTTGTCAAGACTACCTAAATTGGCAACTTCCAGGTTTACTAGTGTAATTTTACAAATTCTTTTGTTTGGATTTATATTTTTAAAAGTGTAGAGATTACTTGATATATGAACCATGCTAGAATATTTCTTTTTTTCTTTGAATTATAAATACAAAGGAAAAATTTTGCATAAAGTATAATGTGTCACATGTCATTATGACTTTCAGTGCTGAATTGTGGGTTCAATTTCAATAGAAACAGATTAATTTCTCCCTTTTTTCATGGATACCAACTACCAGGTTATTGCCATTCAGTTCTCTCTCAAATACATGTTCCTACTCTAAAGTAGGAAAAAGGGGGGGGGGAAACAGTGTGAACTGCTTAGTAGAGATACTTTGCTTCTGGAGAAAAAAAAATCTCAAAAATATGAGGTCATCAGTGTTACCATTGTATAAGAAAGACATTTAATGTGTTACTTTAGTCTTCAAAAGGATTATGTTTAACCTGACCTGATTTAGGTTCAAAATGAAATGAATAATGATTATTTATTTATGGATTGAATTAGATGCGATATAGTCTAGTTACTAGAGAACTCTTTTCAAAGCCATGACAAGCTGGGTTCTAGTCGATCTTCTGAGGCATGATGTCTCTGCACTAGTTAAGCCACCTAATTTCTCAGTTCTATGCCATAATTTACAACAATAAATTAAAAAGAAGGTACCAAAGGACATTGGTTGAGGGGGTTCCTCAATTGGACGTAGCCTACATAGTGTAATTATAGATAAAATTACTATCTTTGTTTGAAAAAATACACACACACACACACACACACATACTCACACATATATGCCTTAGAACAATTACCAGTAGAAACAAAAGAAAAATTCTAGGCTAGCATACTTACTGCAATATCTCATTAATTTAATTTCATCAAGAAACTAAATGTAGGGGCAGAGCCAAGATGGTGGAGAGAAGCTAGGAATTTTCCTGTATTTCCCTCAAAAACAACATTAAATCAAGCCTCTAAACAGATTCTGGAACTACAGAACCTGCAAAAAGAGAGACAAAATCCTGCTACATGAGAAAATTTAGAAGACTTCAGAAAAGGTCTGTCTCACCTGGGTGAAAAGGGAGGGCAGCTCAGCACTACTCATCCTGGCTGGCAGCTTACCTCAACAAAGTTTGACTCAGTGGGCAGCTCTCTCAGCATAGGTCAGCTCACTGGGCAACTCAACACGGTTGCAACTCGACACAGCTGAGAGTGGGGCAGCTGAGAACAGTAAGAAGCTTGCAACCATGAACCCTGTGCCCCAGGAGCAGACTTCAACTTGATAAGTTTAAAAATAGCCTACAACATGGGCAAGAAACACAAAAGGACCCTTACCATTAACAACTTCTATGGTGAAAGGGAAGACTAAAACTCAAATGCAGATGAGTTGGTCAAAATGCCCACAAGTGAAGTCTCAAGAGAGAAGATGATCTTGTCTCAAGACCAAAAAGCCTTCTTTGAAGAGCTCAAAAAGGCTTTTTTTTTTTCAGGGCAATGGGGGTTAAGTCACACAGCTAGTAAATGTCAAGTGTCTGAGGCCGGATTTGAACTCAGGTACTCCTGAATCCAGGACTGGTGCTTTATCCACTGTGTCACCTAGCTGCCCCCTCAAAAAGGCTTTTAAAAACCAAATAAGAGAGGTAGAAGAAAAAATGGAAAAAGAAATAAGAGAAATGAGAGTTACACTGCAAAAAGAAGCACAAAAAAGACTGAGGAAAACAATTACTTAAAAAATACAATTGGCCAAATGAGAGAAAAAACTGGCCAAACATCAAAAGGAATGCAAAAGTTTACTGTGGAAAATAATTCCTTAAAAATTAATATTGAGCAGATGGAAATTGATAACTTGATGAGACAACAAGAACCTGATTAGCAGAATCAAAAGACTGAAAAAATAGAAGAAAATGTGAAGTACCTCATTGGAAAAACAACTAACCTGGAAAATAGGTCCAGGAGAGATAATCTGAGAATTATTGGACTACCTGAAAGCCATCATCAAGAAAAGAGTCTAGACACCATATTCCAGGAAATTATTAAGGAGAATTGTCAAATCAGAGGATAAAATCATCATTGAAAGAATCCACCAAACACCTCCAGAAAAATACCCCAAAAGGAACACTTCAAGTAATATTGTAGCCAGATTCCAGAATTATCAGGTGAAGGAGAAAATACTCCAAGCAGCCAGAAAGAAACCATTTAAATACCATGGGGCCACAGTCAGTATTGCACAGGACCTGACAGCTTCAACACATTCACAGGGCTTGGAATATGATATTAAGGAAGGCAAAGGAGCTTGAATTAAAACATATGATCAACTACCCAGCAAAACTGATCATTCTCTTTCAGAGGAAAAGATGGACATTCAATGAACTAGGGGACTTCCAAGGCTTCCTGAGAAAAAGACCAGAACTGAACAGACAATTTGATCTCCAAATAAAAGATTCTAGAGAAATATAAAGAGGTAAACAAGGGGGAGAAAAGGGTTGTACAATGATGTTAAACAGCTTGAGTCCATATGAGGGAGGATAATACTTTTAACTCTTGAGATCTGAATCTCTGTAAAGGTATTGTTATTAAATCAACTTTGATGTGATGATATAAAGAAACTTAAGGGGCAGAATAAAAGAAGATGAGGGAGAGGAGAGCAATGGGGAAGTAGAATGGGGTAATTATATTATATGAAGAGACACAAAAACCCCATTACAACAGAAGGAAAGAAGGGAGGGGTGGGCATTGTTGCACTCCCATTTGTATAAAGAAACTTAGCTTACTCTTTGAGGAAACAAAAGAGGAAGGGTAAAAAGGGAGGTATTGATATAAGGGAGGGCACAAGTGGCTGAAAAAGGGACAAGAAAAAGAAGGGCATGTGATAAAAGGGAGGGCAGATTGAGGGAGGCATTGATCAGAAGCAAAAACATTGGTCAAGTGGAATGGGGGAAAGAAGGGGGGGAAGAGTACAAAGGGGGAAAGAAGATGGAGGGAAATAAACAGTTAATAATTTTAACTGTGAATGTGAATGGGATGAACTCTCCCATAAATCAGAAGTGAATTGCAGAGTGGATTAAAAACCAGAATTCTACAATATGCTGCTTACAAGAAACACATTTGAAGCAGAAAGATACACAAAGAGTAAAGGTAAAAGGTTGAAGCAGAATATATTATGCTTCAGCTAAAGTAAAAAAAGCAGGTGTAGCAATCCTTATCTCAGGCAAAGCAAAGGCAAAAATAGATCTAATTAAAAGAGATAAGGAAGGAAACTACATCTTGCTAAAAGGTACTATAGATAATGAAGTAATATCAATATTAAACATGCATGTGCCAAGTGGTATAGCTTCCAAATTCTTAGAGGAGAAGTTAAATGAGTTATGAGAGGAAATAGATAGTAATACCATACTAGTGGGGGATCCAAATCTTCCCCTCTCAGAATTACATAAATCTATCCACAATATAAATAAGAAAGAAGTGAAAGAGGTGAATAGAATGTTAGAAAATTTAGATATGATAGATGTCTCAAATAGCCTCTGAAAATCAAAGCCCAACTCCTGGCCTTCTCATGGTGGAACTGTTTCCACTAACAGGAGGAAGGGTGAAGGCGAGTCACTGGTACCTTAAAACCAGTCACTTCAGGCAGGTGTGGTTCATCAGCCTTAGCAGGCAACCCACCTAGGTGATGGAAACCCTGATTTTAAACCTCCGCTGCCTTGCGGTTATACCCACATATGGAAAAGGCTTCAAGAGTTAACCCCAAGGAAAAATCAGCAGTCAGAGTCCCTTAGGCAGTTGGATGTTGGACATAACATCCCTCTGGCAAATCCTGTGGTGGCACTGGTGCCAAACTGTTTTGGCTCTGCCTCTCTATTGGATCCACCAATGTCATGGAGAGGGAAGGCCTGCTGCATGGGCAATAGCTTGTTTTCCATATTGATTGGCCCAGGCCAGTACCTTGGAGAGGACAGTCCAGCTTCTCCTCATGGGGTAGATACAACACGGGATGTGGCAGTTACTGGTTATAAGTCACTCAGGAGCTGTGGCTCCCATATCGGACTGCACAGCCACACTGTGGCCTTTGGCTCTTCAGGGCACTGATCCATGGTTGTCCAAGACTGGTGGAGGACTACTACTACTACTACTGATAGATGTCTGGAGAAAATTGAATGGGGATAGAAAGGAATATAGCTTTTTCTCAGCAGTACATGGCACATTTTCAAAAATTGAACATGTATTAGGGCACAAAAGCCTCATAGTCAAATGGAGAAATGCATCCTTCTCAGACCATGTTGCAAAAAAAATTACATCTAATAAAGAACCATGGAAAGGTAGACTGAAAATTAATTGGAAACTAAATAATTTCATTCTAAAGAATGAGTGGGTCAAACAACAAATCATAGAAACAATTGATAACTTTATCCAAGAGAATGACAATAATGAGACAACATACCAAAATCTATGGGATGCAGCCAAAGCAGTGCTTAGGGGAAATTTTATAGGTCTAACTGCTTACATGAATAAAAAAGAGAAAGAGGAGATCAATGAATTGGGCATGCAAATTAAAAAGCTAGAAAAAGAACAAATTTAAAATCCCCAATTAAATAGTAAATTAGAAATCCTGAAAATTAATGGAGAAATTAATAAAATTGAAAGCAAGAAAATTATAGAATTAATCAATAAAACTAAGAGGTGGTTTTATGAAAAAAATAATAAAACAGATAAACCACTGGTTAATTTAATTTAAAAAAAGAAAGAAGAAAACCAAATTACCAGTATCAAAAATGAAAGGGGTGATGTTACCAACAATGAAGTGGAAATTAAATCAATAATTAGGAACTATTTTGCCCAAGTGTGTGCCAATGATTTTGACAATATAAATGAAATGGTTAAATACTTACAAAAATACAAACTTCCCAGGTTAACTGAAGAGGAAATAAAATCCTTAAATAAGCCCATAGTAGAAAAAGAAATTGAACAAGCCATTAATGAACTCCCTAAGGAAAAAATCTTCAGGGCCCAATGGGTTTACAGGTGAATTCTATCAAACATTTAAAGAACAATTAATTTCAATAGTAAGCAAATTATATAGAATATAATTCTACCAAAATTGTTTTATGACACAAATATGGTGGTGATACCAAAACCAGGCAGAGCAAAAACAGAGAAAGAAAATTTTAAACCAATTCCCCTAATGAATCTTGATGCTAAAATCTTAAATAAGATATTAGCAAGGAGAATATAGAAAGTGATCACCAGGATAATACACTATGACCAGGTGGGATTTATACCAGGAATGCAGGGCTGGTTCAACTTTAGGGAGACTATTAACATAATCAACCATATCAATAAGAAAACTAACCCAAATCATATGATTATTTCCATAAATGCAGAGAAAGCTTTTGACAAAATACAGCAGCCATTTCTAATAAAAACAATAGAAAATTTAGGAATAGGTGGAGCTTTCCTTAAAATAATAAGCAATATCTAACTAAAACCTTCATCAAGCATTATATGTAATGGAGATAAGTTAGAGGCCTTCCCAATAAAATCAGGGGTGAAACAGGGATGTGCATTATCACTTCTATTATTCAATGTTGTACTAGATATGTTAGATTTAACAATAAGAGAAGAAAAGGAATTAAAGGAATTAGAATAGGAAAGGAGGAAACAAAACTATCACTCTTTGCAGATGATATGTTATACTTAGAGAATCGTAGAGAATCAACTAAAAGTTACTTTAAACAATTAACAACTTTAGCAAAATAGCAGGATATAAAATAAATCTACATAAACCATCAGCATTTCTATACATGACCAACAAAGTCCAGCAGCAAGAGATAGAAAGATAAATCCATTTAAAGCAATGGTAGACGATATAAAATACTTGGGAGTCTACTTGCCAAGACAAAGCCAGGAACTCTATGAACATAATTACCAAACACTTTTCATACAAATCAAATCAGATCTAAATAATTGCTCATAGATAGGCTGAGCTAATATAATAAAAATGACAATTCTACCTAAATTAATTTACTTATTCAGTGCCATAGCAATCAGACTACCTAAAATTTATTTTATAGAGCTAGAAAAAATAATAACAAAATTCATCTGGAAAAACAAAAAGTCAAGAATATCAAGGGAAATAATGAAAAAAAATGCACAGGAAGTTGGCTTAGCTGTACCAAATCTGGAGCTCTACTATAAAGCCACACTCATCGAAACTATCTGGTATTGCCTAAGAAATAGAGTGGAGGACCAATGGAATAGGCTAGGCACAGGGGACAAAGTAGTAAATGATATTAATAATGTACTGTTTGATAACCCCAAAAGCACTAGTTCCTTAGATAGGAATTCAGTATTTGACAAAAACTGCTGGGAAAACTGGAAGATAGTGAGGCAGAAATTAGGCATAGACCAACATCTGACACCGTATACTAAAATAAGGTCAAAATGGGCACATGATTTAGACATAAGAGGTGATACCATAGGTAAATTAGGAGAGGAAGGAATAGTCTACCTTTCAGATCTTTGGAAAGGAGAGCAGTTTATGACCAAACAAGAGATAGAGAATATTATGAAATGCAAAATGGATGATTTTGATTACATTAAATTAAAAAGGGTTTATTCAAACAGAAGCAATGCATCCAAAATTAGAAGGGATGCAGAAAGCTAAGAAACAATTTTTGTGGCCTGATTTCTAAAATATATAGGGAACTAAATCAACTTTATAAGAATCCAAGTCATTCTCCAATTGAGAAATGGTCAAAAGATATGAACAGGCAATTTTCTGATGAAGAAATCAAAGTTATCTTTTGCTATATGAAAAAAGTTGTTAATCACTATTGATTAGAGAGATGCAAATTAAAACAACTCTGAGGTATCACCTGACACCTATCAGATTGGCTAATATGACAAAAAAGGGAAAATAATAAATGTTGGAGAAGCTGTGGAAAAATTGGAACACTAATGCATTGTAGGTGGAGCTGTGAACTGATCCAACCATTCCGCAGAAAGCTCTAAAGCTGTGCATACCTGTTGACCCAGCAATACCACTTTTGGGTCTTTTTCCCAATCATAAAAAAGGGAAAAGGAACCTCATCTTCAAAAATATTTATAGCTGCTCTTTTTGTAGTGTCAAGGAATTGGAAATTGAGGGGCTGCCCATCAATTGGGGAAAGGCTGAACAAGTTGTGGTATATGAATGTAATGGAATTCTATTGTGCTATAAGAAACGGTGAATAGGAGGAGTTCAGAGAAACCATTAAGGACTTGCATGAACTGATGATGACTGAGATGAGCAGAACCAGAAGAACATTATACATGGGGCAGCTAGATGGCACAGTGGGATAGAGTACTGGCCCTGTATTCAGGAGGACCTGAGTTCAAATCCGGCCTCAGACACTTAACAATTAGTAGCTGTGTGACCCTAGGCAAGTCCATTAACCCCAATTCACACACACACACACACACACACACACACACACACACACACACACACACAAAAGTAAAGAACATTATACATAGTATCATCAACATTATGTGTTGATCTACCGTGATAGACTAGATTCTTTTCACCAATCCAATGGTACAAGAATGTTCCAAAGGATTCATGATAGAAATGGCTCTCCAAATCCAGAAGAAAAAAATAACAAACTGTGGAATATGGATGCTGATTAGATTGTACTATTTCTTTTGGTTTTGGTGCTATTGGTTTTCTATTTTGAGGTCTTTCCTTTTTGCTCTGATTCTTCTAACACAACTAATGCAGAAATAAATTTAATGTTATTATGTATATATAACCTATATCAAATTACCTGCTATCTATGGGAGGTAGGGAGGGAGGGTAAGGAGGGAGAAAAATTTGAAATTGGAAATATTATATAAACAAGTGTTGAAAATTATTTCTACATGTAACTGGAAAATAATAAAATACTTTTATTTTAAAAAGAAACAAAATGAAATTTAGCACAAAAATTATTTCCCAAATAAGAAAAGCATAATTTTAGTAAGAAAGATATTTTATTCCAGAAAATGTGTTAGCAATTCTTTGAATATATTTTAAATACTTCCTTCTTTTCTTAACTCATTTGAATCTATCCATGTTGAGTAAAAATAATCACTATGAATATTAGGTTTGTAATGTCTACAGTGAGTTGTGCAGCACTATTGAAATTGGACTTATTCAACAGTAATTTCAGAAGAGGAGAGGGTTTGGGGTAAAAATATTTATTTGGCTTTAAACATGGTGAGTTTAAGATATCTGTGAATATTCAGTATTAAATGTCTAATAAGTAGTTGGAGATGTTATTTTTTTCAGAATCATTCTTCTTCCTCTGTAATTGTCTGCCACCCATCAGCTCTCAATATTATCCATGTCCTTGTGTATTGATGGGCTCTCTTGTCTCCCAATGTGTGACATGACTTCTCACTTTGTTTTTTACATCTCTCCTGTACTCCCCAAGTAATATGTTGCAGTGTAATTGTTTCTCTAGCATATCCCCCTGCTGGAGTATATGCTACATGAGGCCAAAGGACCATGGCTTACATAAGTTTTATATTTTCTCTAGTTCCTAGAAAATTGTTTTGAACTCATGTGCTTAATAATCAATTCTTGAATTCTTATATTCTATGAGTTGGGAAAGTAAATTGGCAAAATTAATAGAATTATGTGTCAAACATGGTATGCTATTTCAGTTAATAAACCATGAGTTAGAGTACTTCACTAAGTTTGTTTCACATGACTGTCCTTTGTGAGCTCCACAGTACAAACAAGTCAACCTGCTTAATATTTCCTCTACATGATATTGCTATCTATATGTTTTTTCTCACTCTGTTCCCAAGCCAACAATATAAACCCTCCATACTGCCATCTTATAGAATCCCAGTTCCCTTTGTGAGTAAATAATGGGTTTTGGGATGCCCAGAGGCTCATTATTGAGATTGATTGGATAGGGGCAGCTAGGTGGTGCAGTGGATAGAGCATTGTCCCTCAATTCAGGACGACCTGAGTTCAAATATGGCCTCAGACACTTAACAATTACTAGCTGTGTTACCCTGGGCAAGTCAGTTAACCCCAATTGCCTCACCAAAAAAAAAAAAAAAAGATTGATTTATTTGACTTTGCTGATTAACTCACTTAAAGTTAACTTAATGAAAACCACACTGACCTGAAAGCCTGGCCCTCAGAAGTTGTGTTCTCTGAACTCTAACCTCTAACCACAGCATGTTCTGCTCATGGACCACCCTAAAGTCCAATAAACCAACAAATTTAAATGATGTGAGCCAATTAGCTTTGAGGAGTATGGAAGGGCCACCACTCCTCTGGACCTGGAGGAAGCTTACACACACACACACACACACACACACACACACACACAGACACACACACACACACAGACACACACACACACACACACACACATATGCACACACACTCTTGCACCTCATGGTAGAGGAAGGACTTGGAGAAAGAAGGAAGCCAGGTTGAGCTCTATCTCTCCTCTAGGCTAGATAGGTATTCTTAACTTTCTGAGCCATGTGTTCTCTCTTTACTAATATTTGGTATGCTTAATGCCCAAAACTGGTGCTAAAGCTTCTAATTTATAAGTATCCATATATTAGAAGCGCCAACTAATTTTCCCCAAACTTGGGACAGAAATAGGGAAACCATATAATTTTAAATGCCACACATTCCAAACTCAGTTTACATGCCATTTTTCCAGGAAACCTAGGCTGATAGCGACCAACTACACCTATAGTTGCTGGTGCCTTCTCCTGCAGAAGTCCTTTGCATTATAAAAATTAATTTTATATGTAGTTTGAAATTAATTTAAATTTAAGTGAATATTGTTTTCAAGGACAGAGAATTTATTTTTATCTTTTTTTATCCCAGACACTTAGCATAGTACTTGACACATAGTAGACACATAGTAAATGGCTATTGAATTAAATTGAATAAAGTTTCTGGGTATTGCTGACAACTCTGTCAGTCCATCAAAGCTGTCAAAACTATCACTGAAACTTGATGGCAAACAGCAAAATATTAAATTATAGCCTCAGAACAGTGTACCTGACTCAAATAGAACAGATTAAGAAGGGGAGAATATCACCATACATTAAAAAATGGTCTCTTGTAGAAATCTATTTATCTAAATGTTGAGGAATTATTAAAAAAAACACTATTTGATTAACAATCAAAGGAGGGTGAAATGAAAGTCATATAGTGATGTGAATTTGCTAATGTTTCACCCTATATCAACTGCTGGATGGAGATGAAAAGTTCCTGAGGAAAATTATAAAGTTAGCATTGAGGTGAAATATAATTATGATCGTGGCACTTCATCTATCAGGTATTTGCTGGAAGTCTCCTCTTTTCTGCAAAGAGCTGAAAATGTTATACCTTCTTAGGTTATTTATTTTTAGAAGGTAATAGAAATTATTCCAACTAGTTAGAATAACCTAGTTAGGGGGCAGCTAGGTGGTACAGTGGATAGAGCACCGGCCCTGGAGTCAGGAAGACCTGAGTTCAAATCCAGCCTCAGACACTTGATACTTACAAGCAGTGTGACCCTGGGCAAGTTACTTAACCCCAATTGCCTCACACAAAAATAAATAAACAAACAAACAAATAAATTAATTAAAAGAATAACCTACTTAAAAAGTAGACCTGACTGTGACTTTGGAATCTGTGACCAAGAAATCGTAGTTTTTATAAAAGATAAGAAAGAGAATTAAGTTAATTGGTGGCATAGTAAAACATACACACACACATATACACTCCTGTCAGTCTTATGACCTAGTTGGAAAGAAAAAATATACATAGATAATAGAATAGATATACATAGATTAAATGTAATGAGGCAGTTAGGTAGTACTCTGTTCAAATCTAGCCTCAGAAACGTACTAGCTATGTGACCCTTGACAAATCACCTAACTTCTATTTACCTAAATTTCCTCAACTATAAAGGAAGATAACAGCAACTACACCATAGTTGGGTTTTTTTTTTTTTTTTTGGTGAGAATCAAATGATACTATTTGCAAGGTGCCTGTCACATAGTAGACAGTATAAAATGCTTAGTCCTTTATCTATTTTTAAATTCACAAGATTTAAACAATGTTTTAAGGCAAAAAGGAAATTTTAAGGCAAAAAATGAAACTATTTTGCTATGCCCCAATCAATGAAAAGTCTTCAAAACTAGGGAAAAAGAGTTCAAGGGAAAAATGGAAATAAGAGATTTTTCCCCTTCAGGAAAGTCCAGAGGGATTTTAGCAAGATTTTCTATCCTGGTACACATTTAGCCTGATGAGACAGTGAAGCCAGCACAAGTATCCCCCTTCCAGGGTTCTGGCCCTTTATTTCATATCAATTGCCTTTGATTGTGCTCCTTCTATTCCAGATCCATGTGTCTTAGTAGAGGATACAATTTTTCCATTTCTATGAATCTTCCAGCTCCATCAAGAGCTGAGATATACTGTGAGTCTCTCTCATAGATTAAATGAACTGACTTGTAAAGATTACTCATGAACCTAACACATGAACCTGACCCATGATTCTTAATCATAGCAATTGCTTCCATTCTGATTCTGTTAAAAATAAAAGATCTTCTCAGAAGGTAATTCCTCCTACATTGGTCCATTTAACTGAAGGTAAATAAATCAAGAGGTATGGCTAGAAGATTAAAATAAAACATTGAGTTAACATCACTTGAAGGGCAGTTGTCAGGTAGACAATAAAGGGACACACACACACACACACACACACACACACACACGCATGCACACACATAATCTGGTTTTGTAGAGCCTTAGATGATACTGTAGGAGGCAAAAGAAGGCTATCAGATGAGGCTGCTCAGCCACTTTTCTTATTTGGTAGGACAATTATAGGGTTACGTTGTTAGGTGTATAAGTGAAGAATATGTTAACCATAGGGTTAGAATATATTAATCTTGAAGTCTCAAGAGTTGCCAAAGTTCAAGTTTGTTCCAGTAGAATATAATTATTATCAAATGTCCTGGCAGGAAATCTCTAAGATAGCATATACCTCCCTCAAAATAGAAATCAGTTAGGATTATCCTGTCTTTGTCAGCCTGAAGGCCTCCAATTATATAATTCTTAGCTCTTTGTATTTGAGCTCTAAGGTTACTTTTTCTCTGAGAAAACACAGTAGACAAGAGGGAAATAAATCCATTTCCTCTACAACTCATTCATGGGATTACTAACTAACTAAGATATTGCTGAGTATGTATGTATGTTTACAGTTAAGTACTTTGTTAGAAGCAGGTGAGATTGACTCAGGACATAACTTATAAAATATTAGGTTACATATTAGAATGAAATGAACCACCCATAGGTCATTAAACATTTCATAAAAAGACATTTATTTAGCCATAGAATAGAAAGGCTATTCAACAAAGATAAATTAGCACTTAGCTTGAGTAGATGTGAAGCTGCTAATCCCTTGTCTCGCATGGAAATACATTTGTGAAACTTGAGACTAAGACTAAGATCCATATGCCATTCAATTATAGGAACAGCTTCAAAGAGTTTTAAGGAAAGGGTTAGGGGATTGATCCCACCATTTATCTCACTAATAATTTGTGATTAGGTTATAAAAGACCAACTTTCTCATTTATGATATAAAGGATATGAGATATATGTATATATGTATATATATACTATATAAATTATAAGTAAATATCAATGTTGAGTAGAAGAAAGGAGAAGTGAGACATGAGAATAGAATGGTAAAATGGAGATAGCAGTAGCTCTAGAGTCAAAGAACATGGGATCGAATCCCAACTTTTTAAATGTAACTATGTGTGGGACCATAGACAAGTCATTCAAACTTTCTAACCTTTTTTTTCATCTGTAAATTGAAATGGGTTCATCTTGATGGCCCCTGATATCCCTTCAAGTCTAGACCTATATAACTATGATCATATCTCTAATAGGTAGAAGTGGAATAAAAAAGGCAAAGAAGGGCCAGAAAGAGGCATATGCAGGAGAAAGGAGATACTGAATTAACAGTCTCATTAGAATGGTTAGTTTGTTTGCATATACACATGTGCATGTGTCACACATCCATATACTCATACACATATAGATAGAAATATAGATATATGTGTATGTAACATGCATACATATAATATCACATTTTATTTATTTTTATCACTTAAATTACTCAACAAATAATTTTAAAGGGGAAACAATTCACCAAACATAAATAACATATTAAAAATGCTTGGCAACATTCCATACCCAAATTTATCTCTGTAACGAAAAAGGAAAGGTACTTTCCATATTTCTTTCTTCAGGCCAAGCCTCATCATTATAATTTCAAAATATTCAGTCTTTATTTTGATGTTTTTCTTTACAAATTTACATTATTATAATAATTGTTTATGTTTCCTTATGTTTTGCTTCACTTTGCATCAGTTGTTTTCCCAAATGTCCATGTATTTATCATTTCATTATTTCAACAATAGAATAATGTTCTATTATATTCATAAAAATGCTACTGCAAACATGTGAGGTTAACAGGCATTTTTTTTCATATTTATCTCCTTGCATGTACAGGCATGGAAGTGGATTGCTAGGTCAAAAGTAAAAGTTATTTTGTCATTTTCTTAGAATAATGGGACCAATGCATAGCTCTATAAAAATGAATTAATAGAGAGAAGAAACTTTCTCTTTGTGAATATTACAAAATACAACTGAAAAGAGAAGTTCGAAGTGGATATTTGAAGGCCTTCAATGACAAACCAAGGAGATTAGACTTTATTTTATAAGCACCTGGGAGGCATTGAAGTCTTTTGAATAGGAAAATGCAACGAACAATTCTTGAGACTTCTGATACCCAATTTTGTCCAATTCTGGATTTCAATTTTTTTCAGTTACTTCTATATTCCATACCCATACCCTCCTTATTTCATTGATTACGTATTCACCAAATAGGGAAAGGTATCTTTATGTAGGCAGGGTCTGCAAGGTTTTACTAATCATAATCAATTTTGCCAAATTTCCTAATTGCAAAGCTTTCATGTTCAGTCATGCCAAGGTCTGATTCCCACTTTGTTCCAACAAATCTGCATAGCAATAACAATCACATATAAGATAAGAGACCTTGAACTCTGAGCTTTCAACTTGGTTAGTCATTCTACCATATGTTCTTGCCACCACCTATGTTTGCCACTGGAATTAAAGGAATGGGAAACCCTATGCTTGTAAGTCTGTGACTAATAAACTGTCTGAATTGTGATACTCGAATAGCATGTGCCTTCTTGGAACAAGGAGGGGTTTCACCCACAATATCCTCACGTGTACAATTGACAGTTACCCATGAAATTGGCAGTGGTCCCATGGGCCTCAGTGAGCAAATGATGACATTGAATTTTAACGTCCAGCATTCAATGAATTGTAAAAGCTAGAATTGGGAGTATTCTATTAATATTATATTCTACTCCCAAAATAAACATGGAGGTAGAGATTATGTTAATTGTTTAGTCCATCCGCCAAATAGACTTAGAAGTGATAAGGGTACATTGTAGACTTTTACATTCTCCTTGTCTTATCTATGGTGACCAAAAGTCCACCATACTTTCATATGACTTTATTAAATAAATATATACTGAGGCATTAATTGGCTTGTAGTCTGGTAGATCAAGGAGAAGTTTACCTGGGGATTTTACTCATGTTTTACTCAGGCATATTACTTGTCTAAATAATTAGTACTCATTGCCTTTTTTGGGTTTCTAGAAGGCATACATCAGCCAACTTGGCACAATTTCTACTGCAGCGTACCACAAGTAGCAAAATAAATTTTCCTCTTAGAAATTTAGCAGAATTATAAAAACAAAGTGCCACATGTGCTTCAAATATTGCAATTTTCTAATATAATTCTATGAAGGCCTTGATTATCTATCAACCTATTGCTATTTATCCCTTTCAACTTCTGGTCCAGAAACCCTGTAAACATTTGAAAATTTAATTCCACTATCACTTTATGTCATTCTTAGAACAATTAATTATTATATATTGGGGGAAGGAAGAAAGATGAAAAGCCACACTGAGTGAAAATAGTCCACTCAAGTACAGTAGTAAAAGAAATGTATCATTTATATCTCCAAGATTTAATGACCCATTTTGCTCATTTACTCATTAAATTGCCTAATTCAGCTACTAATATATTAAGAAAAAGGAGGAATCACCTTCTCAAATAACACAAGAATCTGAAATCTTCAAAAAAATCTTCAAAAAGGAAAGATTTAATAATGTAATTTTAATAAAGATAGTCAAAATCAATTTAGCATTTTCACATCTTTTTTTGTATATACATAATTTCCCTTTTTTGCTAAAAAAAGTCAAGAAATAATAGAGGAAATCAGGGGATTTGACAGAGGAAATAACACAAATATACAAATCATTTTATTTTCTATATTACTTACAGTATCCTATCAAAACAGTAATTTTTACATAAATTTATGAAAATTGCCTGTCCCATTGAAATCTGATTTGGCCCAAGTGATGTTACACTTGGCAACCAATTCAATTAATTAGTATACATACTGTTGTTTTTCATTTTCAAAAAGGAACAATGATGTCTTGATTTGCAAGTGAATTAAATTTAAATGATGCAGCTTTGCACAAAGTTGTCAGCCTCACTCTTTCTTCCAGATTCATCAAAGTCCATTTGCAGGACAAAAGTCAAGATGACTGGGGATGGCCTGGGATGCAATGGATAACCTTGGTGTCTTTGATACCTGACCAAGCTCTAAGTGCTCCCCAGTGCCTGCTTCAATCATCTTCATGGCCAATGCAATAAATTGTTCTTATCTGTCCAACCCACCAGAGAAAGTTTTCACATGTTTGAAGTAATTGTCATTCTTCAGTTATTTTTCATTCATGTCTGACTGTGTCCCCATTTAGAACTTTCTCAGCAAGGAGTTGGTGAATCAGGTAGATACCAAAGGTGGATAAGTAGTCTTGAAGAGAGCTCATCAAACCCTAACAGCAGAGGTGTTGAACACCAAATACCTTTCAGATACTTTAGATACATAATTTCTCTAAAACATAAGAATAATATATTATGAGATCAAATTTCCCTCATCAAATTGTTGAGAATTTTTTTAAAGCTGTAAAATTAATAAAACTGTTAGAGAAAGAACTTAGCATGAGAGTTGCTGCCTCTCCACACACTCCCCAACAATCTCTACTGTTATGCTATTATATTACCAATTACAACATTATGAGAAAAAAATGAGCCTGATGAATAGTAATGGAATTAGTTCTCATTCCTCCTCTCTACCTCTATATTTAATTTTTTAATTATAAAAGTATTTTATTATTTTCCAGTTGCATGTAGAGATAGTTTCAATATTTGTTTTTATAAGATTTATAATTATTTCTTCATCAGAAAACTGCCTGTTCATATCCTTTGACCATTTCTCAATTGGGAAATGACTTGGATTCTTATAAATTTGATTTAGTTCTCTATATATTTTAGAAATGAGGCCATAAAAATTGTTTCTCCACTTTCTGCCTCCCTCCTAATTTTGGATGCATTGCTTCTGTTTGTACAAAACCTTTTAATGTAATGCAATCAAAATCATCCATTTTGCATTTCATAACATTCTCTATCTTTTGTTTGCTCATAAAATGTTCTCCTTTCCAGAGATCTGAAAGGTAAACTATTCTTTCCTCTCCTATGTGATACCTATGGTATCACTGTTTAAGTCTAAATCTTGTACCCATTTTGACCTTATTTTAGTATAAGGTGTAAGATGTTGATCTGTGCCTAATTTCTGCCACACTATCTTCCAATTTTCCCAGCAGTTTTTTGTCAAATAATCCCAGAACCTGGAGTCTGTGGGTTTATCACACAATAGATTACTAAAGTAATTTACTACAGTGTCTCCTGTGCCTAGCCTATTCCATTGATCCTCCACTCTCTTTCTTATACAGTACCAAATAGTTTTGATGAGTGCTGCTTTATAGTAGAGCTTCAGATTTGGTACAACCAATCCACTTTCCTGTGCATTATTTTTTCATCATTTCCCTTGATATTATTGACCTTTTGTTTTTCCAGGTGAATTTTGTTATTATTTTTTCTGTCTCTATAAAATAACTTTTAGGTAGTCTGATTGGTATGGCACTGACTATGTAATTTAATTTAAGTATAATTGTCATTTTTCTTATATTTCTATATTTCTTATATTTCAGCCTATCCATGAGCAAATAATATGTTTCCAATCATTTAGATCTGATTTAATTTGTGTGAAAAGTGTTTTGTAATTCTGTTCATAGAGTTCCCGGGTCTGTCTTGGCAAGTGGACTCCCAAGTATTTTATATTGTCTACCATTACTTTAAATGGAATTTCTTTCTATCTCTTGCTGCCGGACTTTGTTGGTCATGTGTAGAAATTCTGATGATTTATGTAAATTTATCTTATGTCCTGATACTTTGCTAAAGTTGTTAATTGTTTCAAGTAATTTTTGAAATAATTCTCTAGGATTCTCTAAGTATACCATCATATCATCTACCAAGAGTGGTACTTTTGTTTACTCCTTGCCTATTCTAATTCGTTTAATTCCTTTTCTCCTCTTATTGTTAAATCTAACATTTCTAGTACAGCATTGAATAATAGAGGTGACAATGCACATCCCTGTTTCACCCCTGATGTTATTGGGAAGGCCTCTAACTTATCTCCATTACATATAATGCTTGATGATGGTTTTAGATAGATATTGCTTATTATGCATCTATTGAGATAATCATGTGATTTTGGTTAGTTTTCTTATTGATATGGTTGATTATGTTAATAGTTTTCCTAATGTTGAACCAGCTCTGCATTCCTGGTATAAATTCCACCTGGTCCTGGTGATTACTTGTTGTAATCTCCTTGCTAATATCATATTTAAGATTTTTGCATCAATATCCATTAGGGAAATTGTTCTATAATTTTCTTTCTTTGTTTTTGCTGACTGGTTTTGGTATCACCATTATATTTGTGTCATAAAAGGAATTTGGTAGAATTCCTTCTCCACCTATTTTTTTTCAAATACTTTGTATACTATTGGAATTAATTGTTCTTTAAATTTTGGGTGGAATTCACCTGTAAACCCATTGGGCCCTGGAGATTTTTTTCTTAGGGAGTTCATTAATGGTTTGTTCAATTTCTTTTTCTAATATGGGCTTATTTAAGGATTTTATTTCCTCTTCTGTTAACCTGGGCAGTTTGTATTTTTGTAAGTATTTATCCATTTCATTTAGATTGTCAAATTCATTGGCATACAGTTGGGCAAAATAGTTCCTAATTATTGATTTAATTTCCACTTCATTGGTCATAACATCACCCCTTTCATTTTTTCATACTGGTAATTTGGTTTTATTCTTTCTTTTTTTAAGTCAAATTAAGCAGTGGTTTATCTGTTTTATTTTTTTTCCATAAAACCAGTTCTTAGTTTTATTGATTAATTCTATAATTTTCTTGCTTTCAATTTTATTAAGTTCTTTAATTTTCAGGATTTCTAATTTACTATTTAATTGGGGATTTTAAATTTGTTCTTTTTCTAGCTTTTTAATTTGCATGCCCAATTCATTGATCTCCTCTTTCTCTTTTTGATTCATGTAAGCAGTTAGACCTATAACATTTCCCCTAAGCAATGCTTTGGCTGCATCCTATAAATTGTGCTATGTTGTCTCATTGTCATTCTCTTGGATAAAGTTATTGATTGTTTCTATGATTTGTTGTTTGACCCACTCATTCTTTAGAATGAAATTGTTTATTTTCCAATTAATTTTCAGTCTACCTTTCCATGGTTCTTTATTAGATGTAATTTTTATTGCAACATGGTCTGAGAAGGATGCATTTACTATTTATGACTTTCTCCATTTGACTATGAGGGTTTTGTGCCCTAGTAGTACATGGTCAATTTTTGAATATGTGCCCTGTACTGCTGAGAAAAAGCTATATTCCTTTCTATCCCTATTCAATTTTCTCCAGACATCTACCAGGTCTAACTTTTCTAACATTCTATTCACCTCATTCATTTCTTTCTTATTTATGTTGTGGCTAGATTTATCTAATTCTGAGAGGGGGAGATTCAGATCCCCCACTAGTATAGCATTACTGTCTATTTCCTCTCATAACTCATCTAACTTCTCCTCTAAGTATTTGGATGCTATACCACTTGGCACATATATGTTTAGTATTGAGATGGCTTAACTATACTAGTACCTTTTACCAAGATGTAGTTTCCTTCCTTGTCTCTTTTAGTTAGATCTATTTTTGCCTTTTCTTTGTCTGAGATAAGCATTGCTACCCCTGCTTTTTTTACTTTAGCTGAAGCATAATATATTCTGCTCCAACCTTTTACCTTTACTCTGTGTGTATCTCTCTGCTTCAAATGTGTTTCTTGTAAACAGCATATTATAGGATTTTGTTTTTTAATGCACTCTGCAATTCCCTTCCTTTTTCTGGCACAGTTCATCCCATTCACATTCACAGTTATTACTATCTGTCTATTCCCCTCCATTCTATTTACCCCCTTTGTACTTTCCCCCCCCTTATTTCACCCAATTGCTCCTCACCAATGTATTGCTTCTTACCCCTGCCTCTCCCAATCTGTGCTCCCTTTTATCACCCCCTCCCTTTTCTTTACCCTTTTCTCCCTTGCTTCTGCCCTCCCTTCTATCTTTCCCCCCTTTCCCCTTACCTTTACTTCCCTAAAGAATAAGCTAAGATTCTTTATCCAAAATAAACGTATATTTCATTCCCTCTTTAAATTAAATCTAGTGCGAGTAAGGTTGAAACAATGCTCACGCCTCCGTTTTTTCCTTCTATTATAATAGGGTTTTTTCACCTCTTTATATAATGTAATTCACCCCATTCCACTTCCCCTTTCCTCTTCTCCCCATAAACTACCCTTTTAACACCTTAATTATCTTTATATCATCACATCAAAGACAATTTATATTTATATCCTCTGTGTATAATATTTCTGTCTGCCCAAATGCATATATAGTTCTGAAGACTTATAAGCATTTTTTCCCGTTGTAGGAATGTTAACAGTTTAACCTTATTGAATATCCTTTATTTCCCCTTGTTTAACTTTTAAAACTTCACTTGAGTCTTGGATGTTAAGATTGAATTTTCTATTCAGTTCTGGTCTTTTCATCAGGAAACTTTGAAAGTTCCCAATTTCATTGAATGTCCATCTTCCCCCTGAAAAAGAAAGATCAGTTTTGCTGGGTAATAGCTTCTTGGATGCAATCCAAGCTACATTGCCTTCTGGAATATCACACTCCAAGCCTTTCAATCCTTTAATGTTGAAGCTGCCAGGTCCTCAGCAATTCTGACTATGGCTGCATGATATTTAAATTGCTTCTTTCTGGCTGCTTGGAGTATTTTCTCCTTCACCTGATAATTGTGGAATTTGGCTACAATATTCCTTGGAGTTTTCATTTTGGGGTCCCTTTCAGGAAATGATCAGAGGATTCATTCAATGACAATTTTATCCTCTGATTCTATAATATCAAGGCAGTTCTCCTTAATAATTTCCTGGAATTTGGTGCCTAGACTCTTTTTCTGATCATGGCAGTACAATGATTCTCAAATTGTCTCTCCTGGAACTTTTTTCAAGGTCAGTTGTCTTTCCAAAGAGGTATTTCACATTTTCTTCTATATTCTCATTCTTTTGATTCTGCTTGACTGATTCCTAGTGTCTCATCAAATCATTATCTTCTAACTGTCCAATTTTAATTTTTAAGGCATTATTTTCTTCAGTGAGATTATGCACCTTTTTTCCCATTTGGCCAGATGCATTTTTTAAGGAATTGTTTTCTTCAGTCAATCTTTGTGCTTCCTTTTTCATAATTTTCTTGTGTTGCTTTCATCTCTCTCCCCATTTTTTCTTCTATCTTTCACAATTGATTTTGAAAATCTTTTTTGAGCTCTTCCAAGAAGACTTTTTGTTCTTGGGACTTATTCATCTTCCCTCTTGAGGCTTCACATGTATGTATTTGAGAGTATTGTCCTCATCTGAATTTGTGTTTGCTTCTTCCCTGTCCACACAGAAGCTCTCGATGGTAAGAGCTCTTTTTTGTTTCTTACTCATATTGCAGATTTTTTTTTAAATTGAGGTCTTCTCTGGGAGCACCCTGTTTCAAGCTTCATGTGCTGGGTTATAGGGTCTGTGTCACTGAATTTCTACACTAAGGCCTCTATGGCTTGTGGAGTTCCCACTGCCCTGGGCTTTCTGGTGGCATGCTGGGATTAGTAGACCTGGTTGTACCTGTCCTGTGGGTTGCCCTCTAGCTGGCAACCTGTCCTCTTGGCTGGTGCAGGTGTGTTATGCCACTGTCCTGTTGCACCACCAGCTTGTTGAGCCAGGATCCAGGGGCCTCATTTGCTTGGCTGTGGTCTACAGCTTCCTGCTGACTTGCCTCAACCCCCTCCACATTGCATTGTGATGTGGTGCACTGCATCTTCCTTTTGCCCAAGTGAGACCGACATTTCCTAAAGTCTTCTAAATTAGCTCTGATTGGAAGACTGTGTCTCTCTGTCTCTTTGCAGGTTCTTTAGTTTCAAAATCTGTCCAGAGGCTTGATTTAATGTTATTTTTGAGGGAACTGAAAGAGAGCTCAGGCAAATTGCGGACTTTTCTCTGCCATCTTGGCTTTGCCCCCTCTACCTCTATTTTTCAAGGGCAATATCTTCTCATCTTTGCCATTCAAAAAGCACTAGGCTGACTAAAATTGGCTAATATGATAGAAAAAAACAATTTTTGAGGAGATTTGGGAACATCAAGACATCATGTATGGTTGGTGGATTTGTGAACGGATTCAACCATTCTGGAAAACAAGTTGGAACTATGCCCAAAGGGCTATAAAAGCATGCATATACCCTTTGACCCAGAAACAGCACTTCTATTTTTGTATCCAAAAGAGATAAAAATCAAAAGAGAAAAGGACTGTTTATACCAGCTCTTTTTGTGCTGGCAAAGAATTGGAAATTAAGGGGATGCCCATCAATTGGGGGAATGGGTGAACAATTCCTGTTATATGATTGTGATGGAATATTATTATGCTATAAGAAATGATGAGCAGTATCCTCTTAGAAAAATAATTGAAAAGACTTTCATGAACACAGTGAAATGAGAAGAACTAGGAGAATGTCATACAACATTGTAAGATGATCAGCTGTGCATGGTTTCACTATTCTCAAGACAATTCTGAGACATGATGAAAAATATTATCCATCCACAGAGAAAGAACTGATTGAATCTGAATGCAGATTTGAAGCATAGTTTTTTATATTTTATCTTTCTTGTTTTTCTATCTTTTCTTTCACATGACTAATATGGAAATGTGTTTTCATAACTGCATGTGTATAACACATTAAATTGCATGTCTCAGTGTTGGAGGAGGAGATAGGAGACAATTTGAAACTAAAAATTGTAAAAAAAATGTTAAAATGTTGCATGTAATGGAGGAAAAATAAAATACTAAATAAAACTTTTAAAGTGCCTGTCTATTTAAAGATTCAGTTATATGGAAATTTGAAGAACACCTCATCTAACCCACTTATTTTACAGATAAAAAAATTGAAAGCCAGAAAGTTGCAATAATTTCCCAAGGTTACACAAACGATGAGAAATATAACCCAGTTCTCTTGACCTTGTATATTAAACTCTTTGAAAAGTAAATGAAAATAAACTGAATGGTACTTCTGTTGCCAATGTCTTTGAGTAAGTCACTTAACATTTCTCAGACTCATCCGTTAAAAAAAATGGCTTCTTAACTTATCACCTATCTAACAGTTTTCTCGAGTTCCCAGTCATTTCTTACATGCAAGATGTCTTTGTTATTTGATTGTTTGCCACAGAAATTTGTAATCAGTATCCAAGGAAACAATGCATTAACGCACTTTTATTTTATTTTATTTTTTGCAGGGCAATGAGGGTTAAGTGACTTGCCCAGGGTCACACAGCTAGTAAGTGCCAAGTGTCTAAGGCCAGTTTGAACTGAGATCCTGCTGAATCTAGGGCCAGTGCATCATCCACTGTACCACCTAGCTGCCCCTACTTTGAAATATTTAAAAGTGCTATGTCGATTAATGCAGAAATAGGATTAATGTTATTATGTGTATATATATGTGTGTGTGTGTATATATATATGTATATGTATATGTATAGAGATATATAGATATAACCTATATCAGGTTGCCTGCTGTCTAGGGGAAGGGGGAGGGAGGGGTGGGAGGGAGAAGAATCTGAAATTGTGGGGCATGTGTGGACAGGAGTTGAGAACTGTCTTTATATGTGATGGAGAAAATAAAATACCTCATACATTAAAAAAAGTGCTATGTCAATGTGAGTTATTTTTCCTGTTATTGCTAAGCAAAACCTTTGACTTCTCTATGCTACATAGCATTTAAGGTACAAATCATCACAATTATGTATCTCCAAAAAAAAAATCCCTAATTTCTTTCCAACTTTATCTTCTACAATTCCTTTATATGTATTGTATCTTTGACCTTATTTCCCCTAAAAGTAACCCAAATATTAGCCTAGCATTGCTTCATGTGGAAACATGAATTTTGTTGCAGATGTTGTTGAGTCATTTTAGTCATGTCCATCTCTTCATGGTTCCATTTGGAGTTTTCTTGGCAGAGATATTGTCATTTCCTTTTCCAATTAATTTTACAGATGAGGAAACTGTGACAAATAGTATTAAACAACTTGCCCAGGTATACTCAGCAAGTTAAGGTTCCAAAGCAAGCTTTGAATTAAGGAAGATAAGTCGTCCTAACTAAGAACGTGACACTCTATTCACTGTGCCATATAACTGCTTAAGAATACCCTTCTCTTACCCTCACTGATGTCCTTACTAACTTTCAAAGTTCAGCCCTAAAAACTACACTTCCTTAAGGAAATATTCCCTTATATCTCCAGCCAAATATGATTTAATTGTCTTTCAACCCAATAGCATTTTGTCCTAGTCTAATAGTATGCACAATATTCTGCTTCGACTATAGTTATTTATGTACTTGACTTGACTATATTTTAAGGCCCTTGTGATAACTTTCTGTTACTCATATTTATATCTCCTCTAGTACTATCACAAAGTCTTATACTTAACAAGTTACACAATAAATATTTATTGAATACAATAGCATTGTGACTGTTGTTTTTTTTTTTTATAATCTGTTCTAATTTTCAATACATATTGGGAAAGATAACATCTTAGATAGGTTTTTATTATTCTGATCCATCTCAAGGATATTAGATAAGTATCACTATATTCAAAGAAATCTCTCATTTATCTTGACATAGATTAAGAACTTATTCTTTTTGGCATTCAATTTGCTGTATACATGTATATGATAAATTTTAGCCTTTCATTGCACTGGTTCAACTTTTTTTGGTAACATTCATGAAATTTTTCATATTTTAACTATGTGTTTGCAACTACAAAAAGAAGGTAGAGTTGTTCTGCAAAACTAATTTTTCATATATGCCCCTTCTTCTTGACAAAATACACAATGTACATGCACACACACATGCACATATGTATATGCATGTTTTTAGCTTTTACTTAGCTTTTAGCACAGATCCTGGCACATAGTAGGTACTTAAAAAAGGCTTGTTGTTGACTGACACAGATTAATAGATTCTCCCTCATGCTTATCTCCAAAGAAATTTCTTTCAGTCTGTCTGTCTGTCTGTCTGTCTCTCTCTCTCTCTCTTTCTCCCTGCCTGCCTGCCTTCATTCCTTTACAAAATGACTTTATTCACAAGTATATATATCCTGACCTGGAATTAATTCACTAAATAAGCATAACTTGATCACCAATGACATGTAAAGCTCTGTGGTATATGTTGTGAGTGATATAAAATTAATGAGATTTGGTCCATGGTATTAGTGTCAGATTATAATTTGAACTTTTTAATAGAAAAAAAAGATCCTTAATAATAAATAATATATGTAATTATAAGGAAATAAACTCAGCATTATCTGCATTTATTTTTTCTTTAGGGTGAAGAAATATATACAATATGCACATAAACATAAATATATGTATGTATCTGTATATACATAAAGTCATTAATAAGTAATATAAATAATTATAAGAATAGAAACATCATTATCTGGGTTTTGTGGGGATTTTTTGGGGTAAGCAAACTATATGTCTGTATGTCTATACATTCATACATGTGTATACATGCATTTATATACATATATGTGCATATGTGTATATATACATAATTTAAATGACAGAATTTAATGAATAAACACATGATAATGTTTCACTGAGAAACTATTACCAAAAAAAGGTTCTATGTCCCCTACGTTTGCATTTATCCTGTACCTCTCACCTCAAAATCTTCTTGAGATAAATTAGGTATGCCATACATGTTCAAATGTTAAGAATTATAATAAAGGTGATAAAGGACAGCAAGTTATCTTTGTAACTCTGAGCTTATGAGTACAGACCTTCGGTTGTTATGGCAACCTTCAATTAATGAAAGTATCATCAAAGTCATCTTTCTACAACATTTTATACAGTTATTTCCATTAAATATGATTAAATGTTCCTTTCTGAGGCCAATGACATGGCTGAAGTTAGAAGTCATATTAGTAATATTAAATTACGTATATCGTCAAACACTTGATGGAGAAAATCTGTCATAAAACTTCTCTTAAAATTAAGATTTTAAAAAGACCCATATGGAGCCAAGTTATTAATAAATTATTAATAATTCAACTGAGTTTAAAAAATAACTGTTCTATGCACTATAATGTCATTTTTGCTTAAAGGAAGCTGGATCATAAAGTATTAGCATTAGGTAAGGTTAAGGAATCTATCATTCATTTGTAAAAACATTAGAAGTGATAGATTTAGGGGCAGCAAGGTGGCACAGTGGATAAAGCATTGGCCCTGGATTCAGGAGGACCTGAGTTCATATCTGGCCTCAGACACTTGACACTTACTAGCTGTGTGACTCTGGGCAAGTCACTTAACGCTCATCGCCCTACAAAAAAAGTGATAGTTTCTTTGGAAACCACAAAAGATTCAAACTATTTTTTCTTCTGTCCATAACTTATTTAAAAGTAGCATTTTAAATTATCCTATTCTAAGAATCATCCAAGTTTTAATTGGAAAGTAACCCTATAGACATACAATTCGATGCCAAATTAAAATATTTAAAGTTCTACATCCTCAACAAATGGCCATATACTCTGTGTGAAGACATCTAGTAAGTTGCAACTCATTGTATCTTGTTGTTGTCCATGCTGAAATTTGTAGGGATTGTCAAGAAAACCAAATTTTGTTTCTTTGCACTTTCTTCCAATTGCTTTCTAGTTCTTAGGTCTGGAGTCAAGTAAAACAAGTCTAATAGCTCTTCTTTGTGACAGCTTTTCAAATATTTGGACATAACAATCATTACCCTCACCCCATTTCTCCCACCTCCATCCACACTCCACACTCCCAAAGTTTCTTTTTCTTCAAGCTAGACACTTTTATTACCTTTATTCTGTCAATGAAGTTAATGAACTCAGGGCCTTTGGTTATCCTGTTTGCTTTCCTTTTTATACTTTCCAGTATAAAGCTTCTTGTTTTCCAAAGGCAATGGTTTTCCTAATATATGATTCCTATATCTAACCTCAATACTGCACATGTAGTCTGATGAGAGCAGGGCATAGCTGGGACTATTAATTTCTAGTCCCAGACAGTAGAACAAATTCAAGTCATTGATTCATTCATTTATTATCATGAACATGATAGAAATTCTAAGAACATCCAATCACTGGATGAAGATATAGACAGTAGCATATGAATTTTACATATCAATTCTTTCCAGGTCTGAGGTTGAAACCTTGAAAAATATAATGACTTTTATAAGTCCACAAAACAGATCATTAAAGTCTAGTGGCCTTCTGTTAACTACTCAGCAGGATGGAAAAAAATGAATATCTGAGTTTATTAGCTGTGCACTAACAATTCTCCAGCTTTAATGTCTGACTCTTAAAATCTCCTTGGAGTTCAAAATTTTGTAATGTAAAAAGTAAGTGGAGCATGATTAGAAAAGAAAATACCCTGTGATTCAGGGCTCAGCAGCATGAAACTTGGGTAAGAGGTTAAAAGTTACAACATGGAATATTAGGATTGTTCAGTGACTCAAATGTAAATATAGTCTTCAGTGAAGTTTCCTATTTAATCAGTCTTTAATTAACTTAATTAGTTTAATTAGTCTTTCCTTTCCTTTTAGGTATCCAAAGAATCTCAGGCTAACTTTTAAAAAGAAAAAAGATGATCTTTCCTTTTCATAGTTACAGACAATCAAAAGAATTATCTCCCCCGTCTATATAGTCTGGGCAAGGAATTAACATATGAAATGTGTTCTTTCTTAAATTTCAGTTCAGGCTCATGAATTAAAATATACATACTTCACTGATGAAAAACAAAGAAGGGCTAATATAAATAACTATGCTTCTTGTGTGTGTTTTATAAAAAAGATACACACTATTCTTCTCATTGTACCATCAGATAGCAATGAGGAAACTCTATCTGATGTGTCTATATTCAAGAATTAAAAAGTTTCAAACAAATCCAATCTCTATAGTCCAGAGTACAACTAGCCCAACTATTTCAGCATGTAGGTATTAGGGCTTCTAGCACAGTTTAGAGTCAACTATAAACTTGTAAGGGTTTATTAATCAATTTAATGCATACTCTGTAGGACCATTATGAAGACAGATGTAATCATTGGAAAAATTAATAAAATTATATCAGTTACTGCTAAAATTTATCAACCTTTATAATTAACATGATTGAAGATATATGTATATATATATATGTGCATATGTGTTTGTATATACATATGTATGTAATCTGCTCCCATTTTAAAATTGGTCATTGAAGAAGTCAAGATGTGATGAATTGAATTATTTCCCACTTCAAATTCAATGAATGAGGTTTTTTTTTTTTTATTTGTTCGTTTGGTTGTTTTTTTTTTGGCTGTTACTAAAAGCAGACAAATTTACTTGAAATGTCTCTGCTTGACCTAAAAGCAAACTTGTACTTCTTGTACAGTTTCAGAAGAGCAATTTATCAAATACTGTATTAGATCATCATGTGAAATACTTTCTAAAAGCCAATGTATCATATACATATTAAAAAAGCCAAAAAGGTGATATTTATAGCTAGGTGACAAATGAAGTTAATTTTCACAGGAAAAAAATTATTTCACTCACAAGGTAATAAATTAACTAAATTAACAAAAAGTATGAAAACTAAAATAAGTTAAATATGAGAAATATTTTGATTTTATATATAATATCTTACATTTTCACTGTTATATTGTTTGGCTTCATAACATTCTTTGCCACAAGGAAGTTTAAATTTAGAGGGGATGAGGAAGTCAAAATGACTTGTGTAAAGACAAAAGGCACAAATAAAATATATGTTTAAAATATAAATGTATTTTGATATTTTAAAAGCATGTCCAATTACACGCAAGAAAACACAAAATTATTTAAACATATTTTTGATCTTTAGCAAAAATTGAATTTCAAAATTGGGACCTAAGAAAATTCTATGTCAGGCTTCTAAAACTCCTAAGCTCCCTCAAAAACTCAGTAGTTCATTTGGACAAATGAATCAACATTGCAAGAAGGTAGTGTAGCTCTTCAGTAGATTTTTTAAATTTAAGAATTAGCATGTAAGAAATTAAACTGAGAACTATAGTTTTACCATATGCACCAAAAAGCTTCAAATTACATATACAACAAAAGTAGCATGGGTCATAAAATGAAATATGATGCATTTATGCAATATATGTATTATACATATATTATGTGTCTATATATGCATATGTAATATATAAATGCATTTACATAGAAATGTAATCTAACCACACATAAAACATGTGCAAGGTTGTAACATGTGCAATTATGGGAATAATTCTTAACCAAACACTTGAAATGAGTATAAGATAAAAAATATTCATTTCTGATAAAATAAATTTTAAAAAATTCTGCATGCACAAAAGTAATGCATATAAGATAATATTAGAAGATGCTGCTTAGTGGGAAAAATATTGGCTGAATGTGTTTCAAATAAAGGAATGATGTGTGTGACATACACTGCACTAGTTGAAAAATAAAACTGGAGTTATTCCCTAGGGTAAAAATATGAAGAGGCAAATTTCAAGGAAGAAATGGGACATCCCATATGAAAGAATGTTCTAAATTACTAATTATGAGGGAAATGAAAATTAAAGTATACTATATTGTTTTGACTCACACTAATCACATTAGTGAAAATGGCAAAGACAAAAATGGTAAACAGCAACATTTTGGAAAGGCAATTGTACAAATGCAATTGCGAGGGAGCTGTGAATTGGTTTACCTATTTTATTTTGCTTTGTGAATGCAATAGAGAGAAATGCAGAGAAAGTGACAAGAGATTAGATAGACACAGAAAAGAGACAGACAGAGAGAATAGATGATTGTCCATATAGGTTAATTTTGGGCTCCTTGAATGATTGTATCTAAATGTAATCATTAATGACTCAAGGGGCAACTGAGGAAGATGAAGATATCTAATAGAGTATCAAAATATGTACTTAGCCCTTTGTTGTTTGTTTATCAGTCATCAATAATTTGGATGAAAGCAGAGTTAGGGAATATGACTATCAAATTTGCAGATGATAGGGAGCTAGAAATGATTAATATACTATATGACAGAATCATAAAAAGTCTTTACAGAATATAATGATAAGGCAAATCTAATGAGATTAATTTTAATAGATATATAATCTGTGTTCAACAAACCAACTATTTGAGTATAAGCTGGGGAAACAACACATAAACAACAATGTACAATTTTTTTTAAAAATCGGAAATTTAGTGAACTGCAAGCTTAACATTAGTTAGCAGTATATGACAGACAAAAAATAAAGTGATTTTAGGATGAATTAAAAATATATACCTAGAATGAAGTAGGTGATAGCTTTTTACATTGACTTGATCCCCTGAACCTTAGATAGTGGGCTGGGTAGAAGGGGCATGAGGAACCTATTCTTACTCTAGACTTTAGGGGTCCAGTTTCAGGCTTCTCATTTTTTGGATTGTGGGTGATTTATAAAGAAATCAGTGAATGTTATCTCTAGTCTGTTCTAAAAAGTTGTTTTCATGATCCTGAGATGTGTGTCCCCCTGCCCTCCTCACAGCATCTTGGCCCTGAGGTAAAGTGAGAGGGGAAGGAGATAAGGGTTGGGGAAAGGAAGGAAGGAAGGGCTGATTGGGGGAGGGAGCAGTAAAAAGCAAAAGACTTTTTTGGGGGGGGGGCAGGGCAATGAGGGTTAAGTGACTTGCCCAGGGTCACACAGCTAGTTAAGTGTCAAGTGTCTGAGGCTGGATTTGAACTCAGGTACTCCTGAATCCAGGGCCGGTACTTTATCCACTATGCCAACTAGCTGCCCCCAAAAGCAAAACACTTTTGAGAAAGGTGAAGATATTCTGCATAATGGCACATGTATGACATATTGAATTGCTTGATTTTATAGGGAAAGTTGAGGAGGGAGGAAGAAAAATTTAGAACACAGAAATAGCTCAAAAACCTTAATCTCATCAGAGTTGGCTCAAGGAGGGAATAACATACACAACCAATTGGGAGGAGTAATCTATCTAACCCTGCAGTCAAGTAAGAGGGGGACAGGATAAGGAGGGAAGGAGGAAAGAAGGGAGGGCAGAGCAGGCTAGGGGTGAGTCAGAAGCAAAAGACTTTTGAGGAGGAATAGGGTAAAAGAAGATAAAAAATAGAATAAATATCATGGGAAGGGAATAGGATGGAGGGAAATAGTTATGATGATTGATTATAATGGCAAAATGTATGGTACCTACTTTGTTGGGCTATTGTGAAGAAAATTCTTTGTCAAATTTAAGGTACTATATAAAGGTTATGAACAGGATGCTATCAAAAAACCTGGAAAGACATACATGAACTGAAACAGAGTGAAAAATACTGTGTACAAAATAACAGCAATAGTGCAAGATGATCTGCTGGGAAGGACTTGGTTATTTTCAGTAATGCAATCATCCAATATAACTCTTAAGGACTTATGAAAATTGCAATCCATCTACGGAGAAAGAACTGATGGCAATTGAAAACAGATTGAAGCATAATTTTTTTTGATAGTTCCTTAATCTGAAGTTTTGTTTTTGTCTGTTTACTTTCACAACCTGGCTAATATGGAGATGTTTTCCATGACTATTCATGTATAATTTATATTGAATTGCTTGAGTTCTTAGGGCTGGGGTTGGGAAGGAAAGGAGGAAGAGAAGTTAGAATACAAAGTTTAAAAAAACAGATGTCAAAATTTGTTTTTACATGTAATTTGAAAATAAAATTCTAAACAGAAAAAAAATCTACAAGTCCCTCTTCAAAGGAACCCCAAAATGAAACTCCCAGGAAAATCATAGCCCAAATCAAGTGCTTTCATATGAACTATTGCAAGCAGCCAAAAAGAAATAACTCAATTTGTCTTAATGAGCCATAGGTAAGATCCCACACAAACTAGCAGCCAATATTAATAAGAATTACAGACCTTGGAAAACAAGTTTCCAAAAACAAAAGATAAAGATTTACAACTAAGATTCCTTTTCCCAGGAAAACTGAGTATGTCAGAGAAGTCATATAAGAGGGGAACATGGATATTTAATGGCATAGAAGACTCCTCTCTAGTCCTGATGAAAACAGAGCTTCACAAAAACTTCAAAGTTCAAACATGAGTCAAGAGAAACATAAAAAGGTAAACAAAATGAATAAACATAAAGAGATAAAATGGATAAATTACTTATATTCTAATATGAAAAGATACATTCATATCACACACACTTTGACATGACAAAGGAAATAGGAGGGAAAAGGAATGTCAATAAACTGAAAAATGGTTGAGAAAACTAATATGTTAAAATATGACAGAATAATAAATCAATGTTATCAATTGTGAAGTGAAAAATTATCTAATTCATTAATAATTAGAGAAATATCACCTCACCCCTAACAGATCGACTAACATGGCAGAGAAGGAAAATATCAAATGCTAGAGGATATGTGGAAAAAAGGGACACAAATTTACTGTTTGTGGAATTGTTAACTGTTCCAACCATTCTGAAGAGCAATTTGAAACTATGCCAAAGGACAATAAAACTTGCCTGCCCTTAGAATATTGTATTACCAGAAATGATGTGCAGAATGGTCTTTAAAAAACCTGAGAAGGCATGTATGAACTCATGAAGAGTGAAGTGAACAGATCCAGGAGAACATTGAACACAGTAAAAACAATTGCATAAAGATGATCAAATATGAAAGATTCAGATTCTCTGATCAAGACAATGATTCAAGAACATTTCAAAGTATTGGTCAATAAAAAATATTATTCACCTCCAGAGAAAGTACTGATTAAATCTGAATGCCAATAGGATATATTTTTTTTTTTGAAACGTCATAAGACAGGCATTGGTTTGCTAGTAAATGTTTAAGAAGTGGTCTTTTGGGAAAGGGAATTAAACATGGGTTTACACACTTTTAAGTTTAATATACATTATTAATATTTTATCCATTACTTTCTCAAGTCAAGATAATCAATAAAAAAGAAATGAAACCCTGATTTACAGAATTTGCTGATGTAGGTGTAAATGTTCAGAATAAAATTATAATGGGAGGGCAGAGCCAAGATGGTGAAGGAAAGGCAATACCTTTACAGAGCACCCCATGTGATCGTTCCAAATAGCTCCAAATAATGCCATAGACAATTCCTGGAGCAGTACAGTTCACAAAAGGACAGGGTGAAATAATTTTCCAACCAAGGATGGATTGGAAGGGTGGCAGGAATTTTCTCTTGTACCAGGGTGACATTGGGCCCTGTAGATGCATCATGTAGATTCATCCCCAGGCAGGCCACCCTAGAGGCAGTGGGGGATACTTCTGGAACTCAGCTCATATGCCAGTGAAGGGGTTGAGATGTTGGCCAGGAGAGATAGCTGGGTCTCTGCTAGTGCTGAGGCAGAACTTTGTTGTGTTCCCCATGTTCAGAACTAGGAAGCAAACTTGAATGGTGGTGGTGGCCCAGGTGGGGAAAGGGTGCAGGCACACCAAAGCTTGCAACCACTGTGAACCAGATTTCTGTTTCTGTGTTAATAAGCAAGCAAGTTAATGAGAAGCAAGCAGGCCAGGGAATTGCAGAATGAGCCTCTCCTGAAATCGTACCGCCTTAGACCACCTTATACCCCCTGAAGCTTGGGACAGTGCATCCTGGAAGTAGTGCCCTGATTTAAGAAAGACTTAAAAGTCAAGAAATAGGCTAGGAAAATAAACAGACAGAAATAGATGTATACCATAGAAAGTTTATTTGCTGACAAGGGAGATCAAATCACACCCTCACAAGAAGATAATGTCAGAGTTCCTACATCCAAAGCTTCCAAGAAAAATATGAATGGGTCTCAGGCCACATAAGCATTCAAAAAGGACTTTGAAGATAAAGAAAAAGAGGTAGAAGAAAAAATGGAAAGAAAAAGGAGAGTGATACAGGAAAGTCATGAAAACAATGGCTCAAAGAGGGAATACATACACGCTCAATTGGGTAGAATAATCTATTTAATCCTACAGGAAAGTAGGAGGGGAATGGGATAAAGGGGGAGTCATGAAAGAAGGGAAGACAGATTGGGAGAGGGAAGTCAGAAGTCAGAATGAAAGAAGATAGGAAATAGAGTTAAAAACCATGGGGAGGGAATAGGATTGAGGGAAATACCATTAACAATAGTAACTGTAAAAGTATTTTGAAGCAGAGGGAGAGGCAAGAGCAATGTAAGATGATAATGATGAAAATGATGAGGATGTTGATGATTATTGATGGAAGTATGGATGGATGATAATTGGGTGAAGATGAGGATTGATTTATGAGAAATGATGATGATATGATGATGATAAAATGCATGGTACTTTGCTGGGTTATTGTGAAGAAAATTCTTTGTCAGGTATAAGGTACTATATAAATGTTATCTATTACTGTTTTTTCAATAATAAAACTCATGGGTTTATTGTATGGGTATCACTTTTAAAGATATTATATAAATGTAGTTTACTGTTAAAAGAAATGATGAGCAGGATGCTATCAGAAAAACCAAGAAAGATCTACATGAGCTGATACAAAGTGAAATGTACTATATACAAAATAAAAACAATATTGTAAGATGATATGCTTTGAATGACTTGGTTATTTTCAGCAATGCAATGATTCAAGACCACTCTGAAGGACTTATGAAAAATACAATCCATCTACAATGAAAAAACTGATGGTATCTGAATACAGATTGGAGCATAATTTTTTTGTTAGTTCCTTTTATGCAAAGTTGTTTTTTTTGGTTTTTTTTTCATGAGTTTTCCTTCACATCCTGGTTAATGTGGAAATGTTTTGCATAACTGCTTATGTATAACTTATTTTGAATTGCTTGAGTCCTTGGGGGTGAAGGAAAAAAAAGCCAGAAAAAGCTGATGGAGGGGAAAATGGAGAAGGAGCAGGGGAATTAGTGAGACTTACTCTCCTCAGAATTATCTCAAAGAGGATTAATATACACACTTAAGTGGGTATAGTAATATATCTTCCCTTGCAGGAAAGTGGGAGGGGAAGGGGATAAGGGGGGGAGGAGTGAAGGATGGGAGGGCATATTGGGGGAGGAGGCAGTAAGAAGCAAAACACTTTTGAGGAGAGACAAGGTGAAAGAAGGTAGAAAATAGAGTAAATATCAAGAGGAAGGAATCGGATGGAAGGCAATACAGTCAGCAATAGTAATGGTGAAAAAAAAAAAGATTTGAAGGAAGTTTGCCTGGTAGGCCTCAGTTCTCAAACACATAGAGAACTGAATCAAATTTGTTAAAAAGAGAGACATTCTGGAGGCAGCTAGGTGGTGCAGTGGATATATCACTGGCCCTGGATTCAGAAGGATCTGAGTTCAAATCCAGTCTCAGATACTTACTTACTAGCTGTGTGACCCTGGGCAAGTCACTTAACCCTCACTGCACTGCCAAAGAGAGAAAGAGGAAGAGAGAGAGAGAGAGAGAGAGAGAGAGAGAGAGAGAGAGAGAGAGAGAGAGAAAGAGAGAGATCCCCTCCTCAATTGATAGATGATCAAATGACATGAAATTTTCATATGAAATAATCAAAGCCACCTATAGCCATATGAAGAAATGATGTAACTCACTATTGATTGGAGAGATTGAGTTCAAAACAATTCTGGGTACTACCTCATACCTATTGGATTGGATAATAGGACAACAGAAGAAAATGACAATTGTGGGCTTATGGGGAAAATGAAACATTAATAAATTCTTGATAAAGTTGTAAATTGAATCAGACATTCTATAGAGCAATTTGCAACTATGGCCAATGGACTATAAAACCATGCATACTCCTTGACCTAGCAATACCACTAGTAGTTTGGTACCCTAAAAGAGATTTTTTTTAAAAAGTTGAAATGAAAATTGGGGTGATGCCCATCAATTGGGGAATGGATGAACAAATTGCAGGATGATATTAGTATGGAACACTATTGTGCTGTAAGAAATGATGAGCAGGATGCTATCAAATGGACTTATGAAAAATGCAATACATCTACAGAGAAAGAACTGATGGTATGTGAATACAGATTGAAGTATAATTTTTTGTTAATTCTAAAGTGGAAATGTTTTGCACGACTGTACATGTATAACTTATATTGAATTGATTGAGTTCTTAAGGAGGAGTGGGGAGGGACTGAGGAAAAGAATTTGGAGGGCTTTTTAAAAATCAATATGAAAGTTTGTTTTTATATGTAACTTGGGGAAATAAAATTTTTTAAAAATGGTGTAATGATCAGATCCCATTTAAGCTGGTTCCAACAAGCCCCTTCTTAGCCATAGGAACTGATTGGAATATTTCTATAACAATGATTTGTTTTTCCCATAGTGCTGTGGAACCAAAGCACAGTCTCTGAATGAAAAGAGTAGGGATTGCTTGGAGTCAGAAGATAAGGCATATGTAAAGTTAGGATGGGAAAATAGGAACATCTGGGATGTGTGAGACTAGTTAGAAATGAGGCAGGAACATTGGCTGTCAGGATGGTGCCCTCTTTTCTGGAGCCAAGCAGAATGTGTGATGAGGGATATGTAATAGATTTTACTATGTCATGTAGATGTTTAGATCATTCAGGACCAGAGCACAGACAGATCCAGGTATTGCCTTCACCAAAGTCCCAGTATTAGGATACCTATATTGTGTTGTGTTTTGTTTATGTGAGAAAAGTGAAAGAATTTGTAACTATTGTAAGTGAAAATTATTGATGAGTCACATTTTTATTCTTTACACATTTCAGCATGTATTCTTTATTTGTAATTTTTGTTTGATTTTTGTTTTTGTTTTATTGAGTGATAAACTTTGCATATGGATTAACATGAGCCATATTGAGAAAAAATCCCCAAGGTGGAGGCAGACAAGAATAGAGACATAAGAGAACAACATTTGCCACTCAGGTTACACTTTGCTTGTCAATCTGGATTAGTCGATATGTTTTATATTGTATACAATTTATTAGTCTATAAGTTTTATCTTGCCAATTAGATTGAAAATTCCTTGAAATACAGGAATGTAACTTAATTCATCCCTGAGCACTTAGAAAATGATAAATGTCTCATCTTCAAAATTGAATGAATAAATAGATGAATCATTTATTGTAATTGTAGCCTCCAGTCTTCTTAAGGATAGATGCCAAAGCATCCCTGATAGGTTCTGTGCTTAATTTTTGATGTAATTTCAAAACACTTGCATTCAGAGACATCAGTTTCTGAATTATCATCACAAAAAAAATGTTTTTCAACCTGACCGATCTAGGGGAAAATATCTTAGAGGCCTCTTGTTTCCAAAATTTTTGTTGCATTTTCAACCATAAAAAGACATTGACTAGGACTAGACTTATTCTATGGCCTAATGCCTAGCATAATTCCAACAGGACCAGCCAGATAGGAATGCAATAGCTTGAGGTGGTTAATGCAGCACTTCCACAGTGCAAGCTTATAAAGAGTATCCAGTGCCTAACTGATGACAACAAGAATAATGTTAGTTCTTGCTGTTATTCCCTGACCATCTACTGCATTTTGCACTCACAGATAAAGTTAAAGTGCATGCTACATCAAGGAAAATGTAATGTGATGATTAGTAAAAACAACTAAGAAACGTGATTTAAAAAAAAAAAAACAATCAAGAAGGACTAAGAAAAAACAGAAACCACTTCAAAGCCAAGATAATCCAGGGCAAATTATATATAAATGATGATAATCAATGTGACTTTTTGATAATGATAATTAGCAAGCATGTTTTCCACTATAGAGTCACTGGTGTTCTTTAGCTCTTAAACTACTATAATTAAAACCTCTAACATTTGTAAATTTGATAATCTTTTATCTAATTGATGGTATTTGTCCTTAACTGTGATTTGTGAAGGTAATTAGGAAGTTATTATTATTCCAGCTTTGTATTACCAATGTATTTGAGAGTATAATTGATGTTAGCTCTCCAAGAAAAGTGGCAACTCTTATGTTTTGATTTTTTAATGTAATCAACATGCATGTGAAGTTTTGGAAATTTAATTTAAAAATAATTTTCATATTTTCCAAACTATATTTGTATAAAATAAAATCATGGGTTGTATCTGGGATTAGAATGTTGAGCATCTAACTTTTAAGATATTTATTTGAAAAACAGAGGCAAGATGCAAAGAAAATGTAGCCATTCACCTGAGCTCTCCCTAAAACCCATCCAAATACCTTTAAAAAATTACATAAAACAACTCCCGGAGCAACAGAATCCACAAAATGTTGAGGTTAAATAATTTTCCAGCCAAAGACAACTTAAAAAGTCAACAGGAGCTGTCTGTTGCATGTAGGTGAAAGTAGAGCACAGACCTGGCCCCAGCAAACCAGAAGTAGATCATGGGAATCAATGAAACAGCAGCTACTGTCACTGCTTTCAGAGCTCTCAGCCCAGAGATAGTAAGGGGATCAAACAACTGGTCAGTAGGAGACCACAGGGTTCTCTTTGTAAGCATTGAAGCATGAATCTGTTGCTTTGCCCATACTTGGAACTGAATCCCAATCCTGGGTGGCAGTCACAGGGTGAGGAGGAATCATAGCATACCTGAACATTTGACTGCAGTGGAGCAGGCATCCTCTTTACAGATCCAGGACAAAAAAGTGGACTTGTGGTTGTTCACAGACAAAAGCACAGGCCAGGAAAGTAGTAACCACACTATTCCTTAGATCATACCACCTTGGAAGAAATGAAAAATTATAGTTCCCTAGAAGTATTTCTAAAAACAGCTGTACAAAACCCCTGAAGCTTGTGACTGTTTGCCCTCCACCCTGGAAGCTCAGCCTTATTTTAACAGAGTTAAAAGTCAAGAAATAGGGTGGAAAATGTACAAACAACAGAAAAAAATCTGACCATAGAAAGTTATTATGGTGACAAGGAATATCAAAACTCTCCCTCAGAAGAAGATAACAAAGTCAAATCTCCTATATCCAAAGCCTTTAAGAAAAATATAAATTGGTTTATCCATGGAAGAATTCAAAAAGGATTTTGAAAATCAAGTAAAATAGGTAGAGGAAAATTAGGAAGATAAATGATAGTGATACAAGAAAATCATGAAAACAGAGTTAACAGCTTAGAAAAGGAAGCATAAAAAATACTGAACAAAATAATACCTTAATATTTTATGCCAAATGGTAAAAGAGGTACAAAAACCAATGAGGAATAGAATGCATTGGAAAGCAGAATTGACCAAATGAGAAAAAAGGCATAAAAATTCACTGAAAGGGGCAGCTAGATGGTGCAGTGGTTAAAGCACCCGCCCTGGATTCAGGAGTACCTGAGTTCAAATGCGGCCTCAGACACTTGACACTTACTAGCTGTGTGACCCTGGGCAAGTCACTTAACCCCCATTGCCTGCAAAAAACAAAACAAAACAAAACAAAACAAAAAAATTCACTAAAGGGAAAAACAAAACTCTCTAAAAAGTAGAATTAGCCAAATATAAAATCAGTTACAAAAGCTAATTTTTTAAAAATTCCTTAAAAATTAGAATTTATCACATGGAATTTAATGACTTTATGAGAAATCAAGAAACAAGAAAATGAAAAACAAAAGAATGCAAAAATAGAAGAAAATATAAAATATTTCATTGGAAAAAACAACTGACCTGGAAAATAGAGCCAGGAGAGACAATTTCAAAATTATTGCATAAACATGATAAAAAATGAGCCAAGACATCACCTTTCAAGAAAATACCATAAAAAATTGCCCTAATATTCTAGAAGCAGAGGCTAAAATAGATAATGAAAGAATCTATCAACGACCTGAAAAACATACCAAAAAATAAACTTCCAGCAATATTATATTCAAATTCCAGAGGTCCCAGGTCAAGGAAAAACTATGGCAAATAGCCAGAAAGAAACAATTCAAGTTTTGTGGAGCCATAGTCAGGCTAACACAAGATTTATCAGCTTCTACAATAAAGGATCAGAGGGCTTGGAATATGAAATTCTAGAGTGCAAAGGAGCTAGGATTAAACCAAGAATCACCTATCCAGCAAAACTGAGTACAATCTTCAGGAATGAATATTAACATTTAATGAAATAGAGTATTTTCAAGTATTCTTGATGAAAAGATCAGAACTGAATAGAAAATTTGACTTTCAACTATAAGACTTGAAAGAAGCAGAAAAAGGTAAACAGGAAAGGGAAGTCATAAGGCATTCAATAATGTTAAACTATTTGCATTCCTTAATGGAAACGTGATACATCATAACTTTCTCATTATTAGGGCAGTTAGGAGGAAATATAAACAGAGGGCACTGATGAGAGTTGAATATGAAGGGATGATATCTAAAAGAATAAAATTAAGGGGTAAGATAGGAATGCACTTGGAGAAAAAGAAAGGGACAGGCAAAATGAGGTAAATTATCTCACAAAAAAGGAAAGAAAAAGCTTTTACAGTGTAGGGGAAGAAGGGGGCAGTGCTAGGGAATGAATGAATCTTATCCTCATAAGAATTGACTTAAAAAGGGAATAGCATACACATTCAATTTGCTAATAGAAATCCATCTTACACACAGGAAGATGGGGAAAAGGGATAAGAGGAGGGTGATAGAAGGTAGGACATATGAAAAATATGATCTAACTCACTATTGATTGGAGAGATGCAAACAAAAACAATTCTGAAATACCACCTTATACCCATATATTGGCTAATAAAGAAAATGTTAAATGGAGGGGATGTAAGAAAAATGAGAGAATGCAATGGAACTCAAAGTTTTTTAAAAAAATAAATGTTTAACATCATTTTTACATGTAATTAAGGAAAAATCAAATACTAAGTTTTCTTTCTAAATATATAAAACATATTTGTTTGAAACTTCCATTCATAAATTTCCATTTATCATTTTCCTGCTTATATTTTATACACATGTATGTAAATAATAAAAAAAAATCTTTTTTTACTTTTTTTTTCATATCTGTATAAACAGCAGTTATAAATAAAGATATATGCATATATTTGCATGGCTATGCCATGCAGATGGTCAGAGCATGGAGGACCAGAGCCTATATGCGCATATACATACACACTTTGATTGAAGTTCAAAGCCATATTCTTTTTCTGTTTTTCTTTTTTTGTTTTTTACACTGGATCTCCCTATCTCACTTAAGCTGGACATAAAATCTTCCACTGCTAATTTCCATGAAAGATTTCACCTGCTGCAATTCTGACCTAAATAAGTTTACCCCTTTTAAGGAATCTTGGTAATCCCCTGCTCATCATGTTAGTGTTATACTTGGAAAAGGTGCACAGTTGGCTTTAGAAGTATTGCACCTGAGAACTCCCCAACTCAAGGACTTCACAACCTTAGCCTACTTCCAGGAAACATGAATTATAGCTACATATCATAATACTTGCTGTGTCTGCTTGAGTTTCAAATCATGTGTTTTAAAATATCATTGATGAGAATAAATGATACTATTTTTTCTTGGTCTGTCATTGGAATATTGGTGCTTAAAAAGTACTAAAACAAATAATGTTCCTTCTCTCAAAGTAAATAAAAATATATTATTCTTACTTCTGACAGTTTTTATTATTTATTACAAATTTTGATAATTTACCCTGTGTGTGTTTATTGATGGGTTTGTAAGTTGCAAGGTATAACTTTCATTTGGCCAATTTGTTCTTCTATGTGGTCAATTGTATTTTTTAAGGAATTGTTTTCTACAGTCAATTTTTGTGCTTCTCTTTCCAGTGTAACTCATTTTCTTTCCCATTTTTCTTCTACCTCTCTCATTTGATTTTTAAAAGCCTTTTTGAGCTCTTTCAAGAAGGCTTTTTGGACTTGAGACAAGTTCATCTTCCCACTTGAGGCTTCACTTGCAGGTATTTTGAAAAACTCATCTGAGTTTGTGTTTTGGTCTTTCCTTTGACCTTAGAAGCTGTAAATTATAAGGGTTCTTTTTTTTCCTTACCCATAGTGTAGCCTATTTTTACACTTATAAAGTTGAAGTCTGTTCCTGAGGCACAGGATCACTGTTGCAAACTTCTTGTGCTGGGTGATAGGGCCCAGGTTACTGGCTTTCTGTTCTGAGGGCTCTGTAACTTTTGCATTCTTCGCTGCCCTGGGCTTGCTCCATGTGTTGAGATGGCTTGGCTAAGTCACTCCTGTTCTTTGGGTGGTTCGCTAGCTGTCAGTTTGCCCTCCCAGCCAGGGATGGCAGGTCTCACAAATGGCCTGTTGTACAACTAACCTTCTAAGCCATGACCAAGGGCCCTCAGTGACTAACTTATGCTGTGTCCAGGAGCCTCCTCTTGACCTGCCCAGACCTGCTCCACAGCATGCCACTCTCAGCTGGTCTGAGTTGCCCTGTGCTGAGCTTCACTGAGCCACCCTCCCCTTTTGCCCAAGTGAGACAGACCTTTCCTGAAGTGTTCTAAATTATGTCAAGTAAGAAGATTGTGTCTCTCTGCTTTTTTTTTGTTCTGCAGTTCCATAATCTGTTTAGAGGCTTGACTTAATGTGGTTTCTGAGGGAAACTTGGGAGAACTCGGGCAACTTCCTGGCTTCTCTCCACCATCTTGGCTCTTCCCCCCAAGGTATAACTTTCAAGACATTTTCTTAAGCATATAGCTATCCTACTTTCTCAGAAACTTGTATCAAATGGTCATTATATTCTCTAATGTATTTTCTGAGTTTGGCAAGTTCATAACAATATCTTTTATATTCATTGTTCTCTACTGTGCTCTCTATTTTGGTCCATTGATGTATTTTTCTAGTCTTTCCCCAGTACCAGAAAGTTTTTTATTTATATATTTTCTAATACATTTTAATATCAAATACTTTTAAGAAACAGTATACCTTTTTCTTTTTTTCTTTTTATTTTCTTGCTATACTTGTATTTTTAATTTATCTACTTACATTTAACAAGTAAATTACTAATCTCTTATGCATAGTTATTTCATTATATAAATACTGAAGTATTATGAGTTTTATCATTTTTTGATCCCAAATCCATTTGGATTATATATCTCCCCAATACACATGTATATACACACATATAAACACACAAATGTCGCTACTAATTACCTGGTGGTGGTGTGATATAGTGGAAAGATGGTGTGGATTCAGAAGAAGAAATCAGGCCTTGAGTCCTGCCTCTTACATTTATAAACTATGACCATGTACAAGTTATCTAACCTCTCTAAACCAGTTTTCTCATCCATAAAACTGGCATAAATATACATATATTACCTATCTTACATGATTGTTATAAATAAGTAATATGATAATATGTGTAAAGTTTTTCTGAAAACTTGAAGCTATACTAATGGCATTTTTTAAAAACTAGGAATATGAATTAAAATTAAGGGCACAGTACGGAGGAGGATGTAAAAATATCCCTCTTTAAAATAAACTCTGAACATCAAATTGTAATTAAAATGTCACACTGCCCACATAGGCAAATATTATGTGAATCATGAGGTTATGAACTCAAATTTTGATTTCATTTCTTCATATTTCTACAAAAGTGACTCAATTCTTCTTCACCTGTGTTCTCATCTGTACAGATAGGTCATCTGTCAAAAGGCCTTTAAATATCATATTAACCCCACAAAAAAGATAAATCACTGAAGATGTCTAAAATGGTTTGAAGCATATGCTGAAGACCAGAGAAATTTTGTCTAAACCATTAAGTTTTATATAAATATCATCTGTGTATGATCTCTAAGTAGATCCCAGCCACAGTGGACAGTGTATAAGAAATATAGACCCTTACTCTGCCTTTATTGACAGGACTAAAAGTCTACAAGCTTGCTTGTCTGTGGAAAAAAGATAGCTGCTTTCTTGCAGGCATTCATACATAAGATATCAGAGTGATGATCCATTGAGATACAGTTATATCTATGTCAAAATTGGTAGGAGCTAGCCAGGGGCAAAATCCCGAAGGAAATACCTTTTTCTATTGAGCACTGATGCTGGCATTCTTTGCATTTTTATTTCTAGGCTCATGGGTACTGTATGTAATATTAGTTTTAAATAATTCTAAAAAAAAAAAAGTCCCCTATAATCTTCTTCCCCCTTTCCCATTAGTATAATGCTACTGTAATGATTGGAATGACGCCACCTACTGGAGACTTGCTGTGGAGAGCTCCACCATGAGGAAAATGCCTCAGAGGCATTGTGGCTTTTCCTTGGCGTCAGGAAATGACGCTTGCTCATGGGTGCTGTCTATCAAGTCTACCAGCCAATCAACTGGAGGAGCCTCCTATGGTCTGGGAGGAGACAGGAAGGAGGAAAGGGAGCCTGCGCAGGGAGCGCAGGCCCTTTTGGCTTCCGGACTTGATGGTGGTGGCGGCAGAGGACTTCACAGGAGATTTGAGGAAAGATAGGAATGCCAGACTGTTAGAATTCTGTTCTCAATCTTTTTCTTTCTATTTTCCAATAAACCCTTAAAACCCTAAACTCGTTTTATCAGTGATTTTTAGTCAGTTTCCCCCAAACTGGGGGAACACATTAGAATCCACATTTAGAATCTTAAATTACACACTACCATAGGCCTGCCTAGGAAATCAGCATTCCAAAATAACCCTTTCCCTTCTCCCTCTCTATCCTTCTTTCCAGGAAAATTATGGCCTCAATTTTGAAAATATATGGTAACTGTCAGAAGGAAAGAAAGCTGATAAAATTCAACCTAATTGGTAAATGACCAACACTTTGTTTAACGTTGTTAACTGTATTTGTTTGTTTTGGGGGGTGTCTTTTGTTTTTGTTTGTTTTTTCAGGGCAATGAGGGTTAAGTGACTTGCCCAGGGTCACATAGCTAATAAGTGTCAAGTGTCTGAGGCCAGATTGGAACTCAGGTTCTCCTGAATCCATGGCCGGTGCTTTATCCACTGATCCACCTAGCTGCCCCCTGTTATCAAATTTAATAGAGATATTTGTTCCCATTTTAAGTCAAAGTTGAACTTCAGTCAGTTTGATAGGCCATCTGATGACCTGTTGAAGGAAAAGTGGTCCATGGGAATTGGCCTTGATGATAGAGCCATTAGTTAAAAGAAGTATTGCCTGTATAATATTGTCCAAGTCAATGGTATTTCAAAAAATGTCATTAATAAAATATAACCAAGTCTCATTGCAATGGAAACTTTGTAATATTATTTCACTGATCTTCTACAATTTAAAATTGATATTCAGTGCTGGTTCAAGTAAATAATTTGAGCACAAATGATGCCTGTTTGCAGTTGATATCTTGCTTACCTGTCTTTTCCTAACACACCACATTCTATACCCTATAGCCCTTTCACTGGCTGCCTCCCATGCCAAGAATATTTCCCCCCTCACTTCTCCCTCAGAACCCTACTTTTCCTGCAAAATATTGGTCAAGAACTAGCCTCTCTGTGAAACCATTTTTTATCTTCCCAACTTCTGGTACTCTCCCTCTCACACTACATTATTTTTAGATACTTTGCATTTATTTGTATTTATTTTCTCTATCTTTACAGGAGTCTGGCTATCTTCATAATACAGTGTAAACTTCTTTCTAGTAGGAATTATTTCATTTATTGCACTTGTAAACACAGGAGGACCTTAATAAATTCCTTTTGATTGATTGGTTACCAGGACCATAAGACTATAAAGTTAAAGTTAAAAGGAATTTGGGGAATCATCTATCCTATATCCCTCATTGTACAGATGAGGAAATTTAAGTTATTTACCCAAAGTTGCATAGTTACCCAAATTCACACAGTCGGTGACAAATCCAGAATCTTAAGTGAGAAACTCTGAATTTAAATTCAGAATTCTTTTTCATTAATATAAACTGTTCTACTACTCCATAGTCTCTGTTCTAGGTAATCCATCAATTAAGTAAGCACTTAAGATAATGCTACACACAGTGCTAGCTTCTGGGGATACAAATACAAAACAAAATGGTCTCTGTTCTCAAGGAGTTTACATTCTATAAAGTGAAAACAATATGTACATATGTAGGGATATATGTATGATCTCTGCAAAATATTACGAGGTGTAAAATCCTGGCTACCTCGCCAATCTGTAGGGGCCAAATTAGGAAGGGAAGAACTAACTGGGAGGCTAGCTGCAATATTGGGACTCAGAAAACAACAGGGGACCTCTAGGTGCTGAGCCTCCTCTCACTCACACTGCCCCCTCCCCAACTGTTCCTCCCAAACTGATAAGAAACGGGATTAAAAAGCCTCTTTTCAATAAAAGCAAAACAAAAACAAAAACAAAACCCACAGGGTTTATTGATGAGAACAGATGTAGAAATAAGGACAAAGAAAAGTAGGACATACAACCTGTAAACTCACCCACCTAACTCAGCTGCTTCATGTTTGACTTTATCCCCCTGCATGTCCACATTTAACTCTCTCTCTCTCTTCTTCTCGTCTCCTCCCATCTCATCTCCTTGTCTTCATCCATTCCCCTCTCTACTCTACCCCTGCTCCAGAATAAAAAAAAAAAAAAAAACCTTCTCTCACAGGAAACTCAGGCCAACCACCCACACACCCTAAGCCAATTCATTGGCACCTATAGGAGCAGTGCCCAAGGCCAGCTGGGGTACTGGGACTCCTTGTATACCCCCACTTGGCAGAGTGAGCCAGCCCTCAGGTTCTCCATGCATATCCCTGCTGGGCAGAAAGAGCCATGCAGGGCACTCCCAAGGCTTTCTAATTTTAGCCAAAGATGGGGTCCCGAATTGCAATTGATTCTTACAAAGGTATAATTAGGGATAAGGTACTAGGAAGAGATCAGATCAAAGCAGCATCACAAAGAAGATGGGGTTGAGCGGAATTTTGAAGAAATTCTAGGAAGAATGGGAGGAAAATGTGAATTACTGGCATGGGGGGGTGCTTAAATAAAGGCACATAGATAAGAGTAGATGAGAAATGAAAAGCCATGTATGAGGAACATTAAGAAGGCCAGAGAAGATTATTTTGCCTAACATCTTATTTGGGTGTTACAAGTTAACAATATTAGGCATAAATTCCTGTGATTTCAAGTGTAACAAAAGTTGAATATAGCACCCACACAGTTGAAATTTCTACCACCCGAATACATGTGTCTGACTCAACTTGATAAAGGGTTTGCACTTTGAAATAATATTGAATCCCCCTTATTTATTGATGGGCAGGAAGAATTGATGACTTTGTGTCTATTTAAAAGAGAGTGATCTTATTCTCACTGCTCTCTTCCCTTTCAGATATAGATTATATCAAACTGTTTGGAGTCCCTCTAAGCATGGGCTAGGAGAGGGGTAGTTTTATCTCCATCATACCTTGACTCTCATGGGACTGACAAATTGCAGATAAAACACATATACTGTCTAGTTGAGACTCGGTCTGAGTTTGAGGATGCCTCTTTTGAGGTTATTTTTTTAATTTTCTGGTTTCATATGAATTAAACTATCTCCAAAATTATTCATACTTGGAAGAGATCTTGGAAGAGATCTTGAAAGGATAAGAAGTGGGAATGTCTTGGCACTTTCTGGTTTGACTTGACTGATCTTGGAGTCCCTGACATCTACTCCAGCATTTTAGGAAAAGAGAATACCTCTGACAGAAGAACGACCTCACCCTCTGGTCTGACATGTTAGAAGACATGTATTTTGAGGAAGACATAACCAGAATAAAGCATTAAAATGCCCAGTCCACCATCCCTCAAAATTCTTAATATTTAGATTATTTTTAAAATTATTTTATTTTGTGTGCAGTAATAAGGGTTAAGTGACTTGCCCATAATCACACAGCTAGTAAATGTCAAGTCTTTGAGGCTGGATTTGAACTCAGATCCTCCTGAATCCAAGAGTGGTGCTTTATCCACTGTGCCACCTAGCTGTCCCCCTATTTAGATGATTTTTAAGAATCAAATTCAAAGCAGAATAAAACATGTATTTGCCAAGACAAGTAAAAACATGTTTTGATTTTTGAAGAGGTAAATTTCAAATATCTAAGAGCAGTGGTGTTAATTACAAATAGAAAGGAATAACTGCAGGACATATGTTGACTTAGAAAACATAAATTATTATTACTTATGTTGCATTATATTTTTATTTATTTTATTTAAATGTTAACTTACATTTTAATCTGATTCAGTCCACTCAAGAGTTTTGCCAGTCTTTAAATTATTTTTATGGAACATTTTATTTTTCAATTATAGTCGATATGCCTATGGTATCAGTTTAAATCGATATTTTTTGTTTCTTCTTAAATAATTTTTATTTTCTGTTTCACATGATTTTTCCCCTCCACTCCTCTTTCTCTATTTGAGAAGGTAAGAAATATTACACCCATTACACATATGAAGTTATGCAAAACAGTTCCAGATTAGCCATGTTTTATGGGAGTGAAAGCAAGATTAAAACAAAAGGAAAAAATATGCTTCAGTCTTCACTCAATCTAACAGTCTCTGGATGTTGATAGCATTTTTTTATCATGGGTCTTTTGGAATTGTTGGGGATCATTTTATCAATAAGAGTAGCTAAGTCTTACATAGTTAATTATTACCACATTACTGTTATAGTATATATGGTTGTCCTAGTTCTTTTGACATTGATTCATGTAATACTTCCTAGGTTTTTCTTCTATAACCACACCCTTCATGATTTCTTACAGCTTCATAGTATTCCATCAGAATTGTAAACTAGTACAGTCTTTCCCAAATGATAGGCATTCCCTCAGTTTCTAATTCTTTGCCACAACAAAATAGCTGCTATAAATATTTTCATACATGTGGGTCCTTTTCTTTTTTTTTTCTTTGAGCATTTTGAGTACAGACCTTATAGTGTAATTGCTGGGTCAAAAGATATGCATTAATGAACAGCAATATGCCTCTAATCTTAGCTGGCCTCTCTTCTGAAAAGGGTTTATAGGAGACAGTATTGAAGAAGACAATCCCTAATGATGCAGGAGGTATATTTTTTTTTTCTTCAAGCCTAGAAGATACTTATATAGTGATCCAAACTGGAGGATGGAGCTCTCAGTACAGTGGAAGTTTGAAAAAGTTTCTAGAGATGGCCTGGAGAGGGAGCATGAAGGTCAGATGGGTTAAGAGCCTCTTGAGTTCTGGAGTCTTTTCCTCTTCATGCATAAAAGTTCTTATTAAGAGAATACAGCAGAATGAATGAATTCTGACTTACAAAGACAAACCCTGTGAAACCATGATGAATTTACTCAGCTCATCCTTTTTCTTTTTTTTTTTCTCTTATTGCCTGTAGAAAAGGGTGAGGAGGTTAATCACTAAAAATTGCTTCAATATTTGAATGTTTTGCTTACTAGTTATTTTTAAATAATAGTTCATAAAGATAGCATCATTTAAATTCAAAGGGAAGTAGGTGAAATCACTTTCAAATTGACAATCAACAAATTTCCTGGGGCTTGAAACATCTTATCAATCCTATCTGCAATTAGAAGTCTTAGGATTTTTCTTTCCTTTTGTTCTGTTCCTAAGCTTTGCATAAACCAGAAAACTGATGGAAGGATGCCTTTCCTAGACTAATACCATCAGGCATTAATATCATTATCTATAAATATACAGATTGATTTTTATACCGGGGGCATTTGGGTTTTATTGTTTGTTCCCTGTTTTTCTCTACCCAATCAAGATAGGAATGGGAGCAAAGAACTCAAGAGAAAGTCACTGCTGTAGTTATAGTGACCTCTCTTGGGCAACATTTGTATCTATAGATTTTAACATAGTACCTGATACTTAGTTGGTATTGAAATTTGTTGTGTGAGAACCAGGGTGCCTCCCCCTGCCGAGAAAGACATGAGGGGACCTTTCTAAGGCCATCCCAGTGTCTGGAAGTTATGTCACAATTCATGGGCCACTGTCAAGTCATGTCAATCAATGGGCTTGAATGCTATCAGCCAATTAACTTGGCGCTGTGTGTGGGGACCGCCCCTCTTCTGGTTTCACAGGAAGTTTCCTCTTGAACATAGGGAGAAACACTCTCTTTTGTTTGGGAAAAAGCTCATGGTAGCAGAGGAAGCAGGCCAGGGTAGACAAGTTTTCTCTTTTTCTCCCACATAGATCTGGGTTAGGGCTTTTATATTCTTTCAGAGAGACATGTGCGCTCTCTCTCTCTCTCAATTTCGAATATACTTTAATAAATGCTTAAAAGCCTAAACTGTTGCTGAATTTATAAGTAAACCTTAGCTAGTTCTCCCTCAAAACTGGGGGGGGGGCATGTAAGGACACACACATTAGATTTTACTCATCACAGTCAATATAACGATTGACTGGCAAAAGATAATGTATTGATTGAATATTAAAAGAGGATGTAAGAGTATAGATTTCATTATCTTGAATAGGGAAAGAATTCATAACAAATAAATGCAAAATAGACAATATTAATGGAATAAACTCGAATCAATAAAATTACCATAGATTCAGAATCAAATTAAAAATCTAATCAATTTACATTTATTAAGAGCTTACCAGCTTGATATAGAAAGAGGAGGAAAAATCATTTCTGCTTTCAAGGAGCTCACATTCTAATAGGGGAAATAAAATACAAAAAAAAAATATAGCCATACAAGATATAAAAAGGGCAAAAGGAAATCACTAGTATCCAGGAGAACCAAGAAAGGCTTATTGCATGAAGATGATATCTGAAGGAAGCCAACAAGTGAAGATAAGGAAGGCAATCATTCCAAGGTGCAGAGGTCATGGAGCCAAAGAAAATGGACCATTGAGTTAAAAGAATCCATTAAGTAACTTGAAAAGAGACTGATTCATCTTTATTTCATTCAAATTCACACCCCTTCACCATTTTCTTCTAGTCTAGAAAAGAAGATCAAGTAACATGACCTGGAAGAAACTTTAGTCTAATTCTACCACTTAAAAGATGAGAAAATCGAGGCCTACAGAGGTTAAAGGTTGTGATAGCCATACAAAATTACAGAAGATTTAGAACAGGAACTTAGGCAATATCATTGCAAGTAATGCTGATGTATTGTTATTTCCACTGAACAATATCTCCTTATCTACTGTTATCTTTCAGAATTCTAGAGGGACCAATTAGTAAAAGATATAGGTTTATAAGATTATATATTTATAGGTAGAAAGAACTATAAATGTAATTGAGTCAATTTCCCCCACCTAATTTTATAAATTTAGAAACTGAGGCACAGAGATGTTAAGTGAATTGCCTAATATCACAGAGAGAATAATACTACTGTATTCTCCCCTCTCTTCAGACTAAAACCAAGGTATTGTGTTCAATTTTGCACTGCCATATAGTTAATATTTTTTTCTTTTCATTTTTTGACTTATTTTTATTGATGTTATATTTCAGGTACCTCACAAAGACATTTCTTCACTGTGGAAAGTATCTTTAACTTACTTGTAAGAAGGAGAAAATCCTTTAGTTGCTTATGGACATCTAAAAGCTCAATGGGTTTCATGTTCACAGAAAAAAAATGCTTTGATTTACTTTTAGCTATAATCAAAGAAAACAGCAGTGTTTCAAAAAATGTCTTTCTACTTCAAAATGAGTACTTAAAAATCCTCTCTAGGGAGAAAATGCTTATTTTCAAAGAAATATTTCTTTTAAACTCTACTTAAAACTGATGGTTATAATAGGACCTTAAATTTACATAGCACTTAATAATGATCATAAATCCCTTTACTTTCATGATCTCATTTGATTATTAAAATAATCTTGTGAAGTAGATAATGGAAGTATTTTTAAGTTAAGTGACTTACCCAAGGATATAGAAAGTAATAAAGTCATGTTACAAACCTATATCACCTGAATCAAAGGCTCATATTCTTCTATGTGCCATGCTGTTTGTCATTAGATGAAGTTCTAAATGGAATAAAATCAGATCTTTTATCTTTAGTCACATGCTATGTCACACGAGCATTAATTCCTTATTGAATTCCTTTTCTTCAAGTTCTGGCTGGAACATTCAATCATGCAATCAAGGAGGATTTATTAAACCCTTAGTATGTGCCAGTCACTAAATGAGACCTTGTCCTTGCCTAGAAATAATTTACATTCAACTAGAAACATACATGTTCACAGATAAATAAATATAAGTTGTATGAAGAGGGGGATCCACTTTATTAGGTGTCCCTCTGCAAAAATATGCCAAACAGAAAGCTCATTCTCTTCTAGAGTAGGTTTCCAGTTCCCAATGTGTCTTCTAATTTTCAGCCAAATTTTCTTACCTTTCATTTTGAAATTGTCACTCAAAACATAAAAAGGGAATGTCCCTGCATTTAATTTCTTCCACTATTGAGCACTGTTACATACTAGAAATTAAGACATTAGAAGACTGTATACCTATTGGGCAGTCTTTCAAGGACACTCATGTTCTAAGGAAAGTCCCTATTACATATTAGAATCATCTTAAGTCCATTCAAATTCCATACCTTGTGGCACCATAGATAAACTGGATAAAATGGCCATTTCTCAGGAACCAGGTCCTTATAGATGAAAATCATTTGAGCTAGTGAAGAAGGCAGAATTTTAGAACCAGAACTAGAGGACAGTTTCTGGCATAGCTACCACTTATTTTTGAAGGGCACTAATATGGGAAGGATCCAATTAAGTATAATTTTTAATATACTATTTCCATTCACCAACAGAAGATTCCTATTCTTTATACATCTTGTAAAAGGACCATCTGGAATAACCCAACTCTGGAAAAGTGTAACTATGACAGAGCAGCATATATGCAGAAAAAACTAGGACATAGTAATAGGTAAGCATCTAATTTTCAAAATCAGTATAAAAAGAACCACCTTTAGAAAACTTACAGATCCAGAGTTATAATAAATACTTATTCTCTTCACTCCATGTAGCATACTTTGTTTAATATTTTTGTTTTTGTTTTTTGTTTTGTTTTGTTTTATGGACAAAGCACTCCAAAATTATTATCCTTGAAAGGTCACAAACATACAAGAGGAAAGACTGATGGATAGCCTATGTACATATCTTTCAGTCTGTAGCCTATTATGGATCCCACTTGAAAGAGGTGCACTTGTAGTTGACTCTGAATGGAGACCATCAAGATGCCCAGGTAGCAAATATAGGTTTTTCCAAAACATGAGTTCTAAGTCTCTAGAGTTCCTACTTTGATCATGGGACAGTTAATAGTATCATTAAATTAATCAGGTCCCTTCTCAGAATCTTCTGTGGTTTTCCCAGTTACTATATCCTCCAAAATTTTATTAGCATGTTAAACTTTGGATGTTCTTCACAGTGATTTCCCCCATTTTGTTCTTTTTATGGGCCAATATCTGATCCAGACACCCCAACATCATGTGCTCACCTGGCCTGGTCAACACCATGCCACTGGCATAGCCACCAATGTTTTTTATGAAGAGTAGGGATTATTTCAGGTCTCTGAGTATAAAATGTACCAATATGAGAGAATTTGAGTAGACTTGGGGAAGAACAATGGAATTATGCTGGACTCTTCAGATTAAATCAAACTATTCCTTACTAATATAAGCCACAGGACTAAGAGAGAAAAAAAAATCAATAAGATCAATAATCCCATTGCATTTCCTTTGAGTTCTCAAGTCTCTTTCTCACTTCCATTCTCATTTTCCTGTGTCATCCAAACTCAGTGAATGAATTATGTTGTAAAATGCCAGCATCAAGAAAAGTACTTCCAATCCCAGAATTTTAGTTTCCAGGTTGTGTTCTGTTGGTCGGCAATCTCACCACAACTCTTCCTTCTTTTTTTTTCCGGACAACGAGGGTTAAGTGACTTGCCCAGGGTCACACAGCTAGTAATTCTCAAGTATCTGAGGCCAGATTGGAACTCAGATTCTCCTGAATACAGACCCAGTCCTTTATTCACTGTGCCATCTAGCTACCCCTGCCTTACTTTTTAAGGTCACAGCCTCTATAAGTTTCCCGTTGGCCATTATTGAAAGGAACTTTAAAAAAAAATCCAAGATTTGTTTCCTGAATACAGTTGGCAGGTAACATTGGGTTTCATTATAGTGGCATTCTTCCTTTAGCAAGAGGGTCAGCAATAATCAGTGACCTGTCTTTATACTCTCTGACAGCCAACTGCAGCATCTACCCCATTTGGCATGCATGGGGTCCTAGTCCCTGTTCCACTGAGAGAACCCTCCATACACAAACAAAAAAAGATGTCACAATTCTGCATCTCACCATATGATTACCTTAATCTCCATATTGCAGGACCCCTTTCCCAACTCAATAATTTCATAATTCACATGCCATTTCATTCCTATTATTAACTACATGAAAATTTTAGTGATAGGTCTGAAACCAGTACCCTATTAGTTTAGATTTTAACTTAAGATTAAAATTAAACACTCTTAGGTCATTAAACAGTAAATAGGTTTAATTAACCCCACACAGCCAGGATATTAAACAAGAATCAATTTTCTGTAGAAGCAACACTTTTCTCCATGGAGAATCATGTCTGATCAGCAGGGCAGAATGTAATGATTGACACAATCTTGGGAAATATGCTGTGTCTACATGACCTCAACCTCATTTAGGTGGGATTTTTTATGTCTCAGGGTTACCAAGAATCCATATCTTTAGAAGTATAGCTTAAGCCTTTCCTCCATTAATGGGACAATGAAATCCCATCTTAGTTGCCTTTTAAATAGTATCTAGCCTAAGCCATTGTCAAGGCCTAAAGAAAACCCTGTTAGAAGTTGGTTATATCACAAATTCAATGATTAACCATGATTACAGAACACTTGTTTTGATCTAACAGAGAGGTTACAGAATGAAAAAAATGAAGTTTTGCATTGTCACACTATTGATCTTGCCAAAATGGACGAGTCTTCCATATGCAAAATCAATAATTCCATTTTTTTCCTCATCTTTTCCAATGTCTTTCTGTTCCTAAATCTAATTTCTTTGTCTTCATCATGGTCTCCAATACTTCCATCATACAACCCTTTGGAAGAAAACTAGTCTTTCTTGCTGCACTTTCTTCCCTTCCCAATCCCATTCTCTTAATGAACTAGTTCAATTAATTGGCATCCTTTACTCTTCAATAATTTGTACCTTTGTCTTATTGTTACTTGAGACTTGTCAAAATACAATCCTAAATTACTGTAACCATCTGCCTATTCTACTTGTATTCATGTATTACTGAACAGAATTGGAAGAAGCCTTAATTGGGTTAGTACATTATAAATTTATATTAACTGATCTTTACTAAGCCCACACTGATGCAATACAATCCTCCCTACATTATGCTCTATCTCAATCTTCATAAATTATGTTCCATATCATCTCTTTTCTCCTAACCCTTTCACTGCATGCCAATTAACCATGAGTGCACATTCAGGCTCTGTCATGGGCTCTCTTCTCTTTTCTCTCTATGTTCTCTCATTTGGTGAGTTCATCAGTTCAAAGGGATTGTTACCTTATCTATACTGATCACTCCAAGATTTTCCTATAATAAGTAGCATTAATATACCACTTTGAGGCTTACAAAGTAATTTACAAATATTATTCTATCTTCAAAATAACCCCCCAGGAGCTAGGTGCTTTCACTCTCACCATTTTCCAGAGAAGAAGACTAAAGCAGACAAAGGTTAAATGACTTGTCCAGGGTTACACAGCTATTGTGTCTGAGGCAGATCTCTACATTCCAATATATCCCTTACACAGCTGGCAAAGTGATTCTCCTTAATGTAGATCTGACCATATCATTCATTTACTCAAGAAACTTCATTTGCCTCTATAAACCCTCTATATTACCTCTAGGTTCAAATATAAACTCTCATGTTTAACATTTAAAACTCTTCAAAGTCTACCTCTTTTGTATCTTTCCAATCTTCTTAAACATTTCTTCCTACTTCATGCACTCTATAATACAGCCACACTGTTCTATTTATTATCTCTTATATATGATAGTCCATCTACAATCTCCTTATCTTTGTAGGGTCCACCTTTCATGCCTGAAATGCATTTTCTCCTCAGTTCAGCCTTGAATAATCCCTTGTTTCCCTCAAAACTAAGTTCAAGTGCCATATGGTACATGAAATCTCTTCTTACCCTTCAAGCTGTTAGTGCCTGTTTGTGTGTGTGTGTAAACACAAATATATGCACAAAATTAAAAATAGGATTTATACACACATATATACATATGTACATATGTATATATGTATGTATATAAATCCTACTTCTAATTCTGTGCATATATTTGTCTCCCAACTAAGCTTATTGAGGGTAAGGACCTTTTCATTCTGATTTTATTTTCATGGCACTGAGCATAGGGACTGATATCTAGAAGATACTTAATAAAAGCTTCTAAATTGATTGAGTTTTTAAATGCCAAGTGTCCTCAAACCAAGGGTTATGGTTGGTTCTAGTACTAAAGCAATGTTGCCTGATTTTCCAAGGAACTATAAAAAAGTCTCATTCATTTAAACTACAAAAGCTAAGTAAAGCCCATACTTCTCATTAGGAATAGGTAGGATGGTAGCCAAGGATTTCAGATAAAATAAGAAGCTGCAAGTACAGGGAAGTCCTTCCTCCATATGCTAAGTGGGGCTATGTCTAACATATGCCTGGCAGTATCTGAAAGCGTCTACACATTTGGAGGTGCAATTTCTAGGGGAATAGCATCCACCAGAGTTCCATATAGTGAAGAGTACATGGTTGGCAGAGCAGTGATGAGCACAATACTGGCCAGTTAATAGAGTTGCATTCAGATGAACTCAAACCATCAGGGTGCTATCTAGTGATAGGACATTTGGCAGATCCAGAATGTCCAGTAAAGCTCAGGTTTAATGTGACCAGCTCATCAACATCATTAGCAGACCCCAGTGATACTGACAGGCTCCCAAAAAAGAGATAGTATGGTCCAATCAGCGTCCATATTCCACAGTTTCTTTCCTTTTTTTTTCCTGGATTTGGAGAGCCTCTTTCATCATGAGGCCTTCTTGTACTTTTGGATTGGTGAGAAGAATCTAGTCTATCACAGTTGATCAACACATAATGTTGCTGATACTGTGCACAGTGTTCTCCTGGTTCTGCTCATCTCACTCATCATCAGCCCATGCAACACTCTCCAGGTTTCTCTGAACTCCTCCAGCTAAAGAGTATTTTTTAATGTCAGAATAGTAGGATATCTCTAGAAGAATAAGTAACACAGGGATCTGTGCTTTGTCCACTGCTGCTTAACATTTCTATCAAGGACCTGCGTAAGAGCAAAGAAGTGCTATCATATTTCCAGGTGACATGAAACAGGGAAGGTCAACTAATATATTGCATGAAATAATCAGTATTCAAAAAAACAATGACAGAATACAACTCTGGGCTGAATCTAATAATTTGAACTTCCATAAGAACAAGAGTAAAATCTTACCATTGGCTACAAGTGTGAACCATAATTTCATTGTAAAGGGAGTTTCTAGTATAGGGGGGGAAAATACAACCAAAAACCAAAAGTATTCCATGGAGGCAGTTTAGTAAGTTCCCTAGGACACTGAAAGGATATCATTTGTCCATTATCATGCAATCAGAAAGACTTTAGCTAAATCTTCCTGAATCCAATTCTGACCCTCTATCTAAAACATATTGATGCCTTGCTCATAATGGGTATAAATTTGTTAGTGAAATTAATTGAATTAAATTTTCAAAAGTATATCTCAGTATCTATGAAATCCTTTATATGTATGAATAGAGGAAAGCTCATTTAAAAGATTCATTTTAAATTATTCATGCTCTAGGACATATCAATCATGTTTAAATGCTTTAGATACCTGTTAGTATTCATAATTTTCAAAAAATTAAAATACTGAGATGATCACACAAAAAGGATACATCTAGAAATCATATACAATCTTCCTAGGTAGTGAGAAAAGTGAAAACTCAAGTTATTTCTGATAATTGAGGATGACATTATATTATCAAAAGAATATGTTTGTTTCATGTTTATCATGTACATGTGAAATCTGAATTGTAAAGTTATTTCTGAAGTGTTACTAACTGGTTGACTGCCAAATCATAGCTGTTCCTTAGAGACAAGTATAACTATGCTGTGCAGAGTAAATGACAAATGTCTTTATGGAAGAAAGGTAAAAGCAAAGTGGGGGATGGTGTTGCTAAAAAAGACCTATTCTAGCTTCCCTGCATTAATCAACCATAGAAGACTGTTTTAACGTGAATGAATTTGACCAGATATTATTTTTTTATCTTGGAAGACTTCACTGAGACTCAACCCATGATTTCTTCTCTCAATGACAGGTACTGTGATGCACACCTGGTTGACTGGATTCCTCCCTGGTGATTCAAAAAGGTTCATGAAAGGAAAAGCAAATTAGGAATGTAGGCCCCGTAGTGAATCCCAATCACCTTGTACACACTTAGAGAGACTTCCTGGAAAATATCAAATATGGGGAGAGTGGTGTGAGACAAAGAGAAAGATATTAGGAGCCTCTTCAGAAATGCAGTTAGGAAATAAAAAGTATTGCTGACCATCCATGCTCAACATACATCTTTGAAGAACATACCCATGCTTTACTATTCCATTTGTCAGAAGGGTTCTCTCTCTCTCTCTTTCTCTCTCTCTCTCTCTCTCTCTCTCTCTCTCTCTCTCTCTCTCTCTCTCTCTCTCTCTCTTTTCTCTCCATGCCTCCCTCTTTTTTTTAGTTCAAAAAGAAGTTGAGAGGAAGAGAAAATAAAGGCTATTTAATTGAAAGATAAAAGTAAAATCAAATGAAAAAGCAATAATAATAGCTTTAAAATGGTAAGACAATTAAGATCTTTATGGGAAACAATGAAACAATACTGTGCCTTAAAACAGCAATGGGTCCAGACACTGCTATATAGGTAAATGATGAGTTAAATTATTCAGGACACACTTTTAAACTTTTTCTGCATTATTAACATTTCCTCCACCATTTCCTTAGGACTAAAAGTCAACAAAACAATAAATAAAGCATTGATTCGAAATGTGTAAATTTCAACGGTCAAAATGCTCACAATGGAAATTTAACAACCGACTCTGGGCAGCTGACTTGAACTGACTCCAGGTCATTCTTGGGGTCCAAAGATTTTTTCCATTCATTTTTCCCATGGGTAGAATATATTCTTTCTACTTTTTTTTTCCCCTGATGAAATCCTTCTTTTATTTCTAGGCCCAGTTAGGAACACAAAATTTGGAGTCAGAGGATTTGGTTCAAATCACGACTCTGCTATCTTTTTGACCTTGGGTAATCAAACAATCACTCAACAAAAAATATTTATTAACAAAGTACTATATGCAAACACAGAACCATGTCCTGGTGTTGTAAAAGAAAAGACATACTTCCTGCCTGTAAAGTGCTTACCTTCTAAAGGGAGAAGTCAAAACACACATATTTATATGGATTCCATTATATATTAAATTTTTTTAAAACCCTGAAAGGGGTACTTCTTTAATGTTATTTCCATTGATAAAATGATCATTTTCTGTTAAAGCATTTGATAATGCCAAAGCATATCTCAGTGACAACTTTTTTTTTTTCAAACATCAGTAGCTATGACTTCTGGGTAACAGAACTTCATCACCTGCATATCTTTTTTTTTCTTTTCTTTTTTTTTTTTTTTGCAGGGCAATGAGGGTTAAGTGACTTGCCCAGGGTCATACAGCTAGTTAAATGTCAAGTGTCTGAGGCTGGATTTGAACTCAGGTCTTCCTGAATCCAAGGCCAGTGCTTTATCCACTGTGCCACCTAGCTGCCCCATCCTGCATATCTTTGCTTTCTAAAATCCCTTCAGTGATTGCTCTCCTGTCTGATTTCTTCAGTGTGCCAAATAGAAGACAAAACAGTGACAATGAAAATCTACTGCTATTCCTGAGGCTCTTTTTCTCAGGGTCCTGGGCTGTCTTAAAGTAGTGGAGGGATAAATGTGTTATAGAAAATGTTGATGTCTGGTTTCTTTGGAATGAGAATTAAATTTCAAATTGAAAAGTAATACCTAACTCTTACTTAGTACATTTATTTCACATTTGTCAAATGATCAAATGAGAATATTCATAAAGTGTTTCTAAATATTAAAACATTATGTAAATATTCAGTATTGGTATTATCATTTTTCAATTTAACAATAGATGTTCTTTCTAAATACTGAGAAAGCTAAAAGAACATTTTTTGACATAGTCCTATTACTACCTAGCATATTTCATTTTAAATTTCAATAAAAGTAAACAGTGGCATTCATTATTGTGTTTTAATTTTATGTCCACTTAGGAGCCACTTGAACCCCTAAATTTCACATGGATGTTATCTGTGTAATTCAGCAACAGTTTTCTTAAAAATATGAATTATTATTTCTTTTAAAATATTAAATCCTGAAATTATCAGAAGGATAGAGTTAAAAATTTTTTGTTTGCTCAGTACAGTTTGTCTTCAGTGAAGAACAATATAATGTGGGAGCATATTTGGTTTCTTAGAGAAAAATTTTTTCTAATGCAGTACATTATTATGCTTTACATAAATTTAAAAGGAAGATGTTTATGTGATATTTTATCCCCTAAATAATTTAAATATTTCATAGCTAGAAGAATTAGAGGATTATAAGTTAATAACTTGATCCAAGCAATACTAGAGGCCCTTCCCAGGGGAGGCAAATAGCCCTTTTCTATTGTTAAGATTAAAGTTAATTGAGCTAGATTTCTCAGAGCTCCTGGATCCAAGCTTACTGGATCTATCTTACAATAAACAAGTTAAGAATTGAATTCATGTGAATGACTTTTGAGGGTGGAGCCAAGGTGGAGGAAAGGTGGTGACTTCTTAGAGCTCTCCCCAAAACCCCTGCAAATACCTTCAAATAATGTCATAATACAATTCCTAGAGCACCAGAACCCACAAAAGGATGGGGTGATATCATTTTCCAGCCAAAGATAGCTCAGAAGGTCAGTAGGAAAGGTCTGTTGTACCAGGGTAAGAATGGAGCGAAAATCTGTACAGGCTGAACCAGAACACATACAGCCCCAGGCAGACTGCCCCAGAGAAACAAGCCTTAGGAACCTCTGAATCAGCAGAAGCAGTGGGTGATTCTGGAATTCAGATCATATACCAGTGAAGGGTTGATCAGTTGGCCAGGGGGAGATTACATGGGTCTCTTCTGGCACTGAAGTGGGACTCCATTGTTTGCCCATGCTTGGGTACACGAGCAGTCTTGGGTGCTGGCCCAGGCAGGGAAGGGGCCCAGGCACAATTTAGCTTGCAGTCACAGTGAAACAAAATTCTGTTCCAGGTTAAAGGGCAAGCAGGCTGGTGGTTGCTTGAAGACTGGAACATAGGCCAGGGAAGTGGTGAACATACTTCTCCTTAAATCGTACCACTTATACCCCCTGAAGGTTGGATAATTGTATCCTGGAAGCAGTGGTCCACTTTAAGGAGTTAAAGGTCAAAAAAATAGGCTAAGAAAATGAGCAAACAGAGGACAATGCTAAAACTGGAAATTTTATATGGTGACAAGGAATATCAAAATACACCCTTGGAGGAGGATCACAAGGTGAATGTTCCTACATCCAAAGCTTCCACGAAAAATATGAATTGGTCTCAGGATATAGAAGTGTTCACAAAGGATTTTGAAAATAAAGTAAGAAAGATGGAGAGAAAATGGAAAGAGAAATGAGAGAGTTGGAGGAAAGTCATGAAAAAAAGTCAAACAGCTTGAAAAGCCAAATTGGCCAAATGAAAAAGGAGATACAGAAGCTGTGTGAAGAAAATAATGGTTTAAAAATGAGGATTGAGCCTATGGAAACTAATGACTTTATGAGAAATCAAGACACAATAAAGAAAAACCAAAAGAATGAAAGAATAGAAGTCAATGTAAAATATATATTTGGAAAAACAACTGAACTAGAAAACAGACCCAGGAGAGATAATTTGAAAATTATTGGAGGGTAGAGGAAATACATTAAACACACAGAGCTCCTGACACAATTACCCCCAAAACATCAATTAAAAAAGCCCTGGAACAGCAAAACCCACAAAAAGGTGGTGAAATTATTTTCCAGATTAAAGGGGGCCATACTGTGCTGTGAGCAGAATCCAACCCCCAATCATGCTGCCACAGATCCCAAACACACTGAGCAAGTGAAATTTACCCCCAGCCTCTGAATCAGCTGCAACACCAGAATGTTCTGGAACTAAGCTTATGGTCAGGTGAGAGGGCTGAATGGCTGGCCCAGGGTGTGGAAAACACAGGTGTGTCTGCAGAACCTGAGGAGCAGTTTGGATATCCCACCCCAGCAGGGAACCAGGAAGGAATTTTGAGCAACAGGAGGCCCATGTTGGGGAAGGGCACAGGCTCATCAAATTAAAAACCATCACACCACTCTGCTGACTGATTAACTAGCAAGTTGGCTTGAGGTTAACTTCAGACCAGAGAACAGGCCAGGTGAGAGAAAAATCTGCCCTCTCTCAAACTGAAACACCTGGGACTCTCTAAAGCTTGACATGGTGTACCTTACAAGTAGGACCCCACTGTAAGAGGGAGCTAAAAATCAAGTAAAAACATGGCAAGATGAGGAAGCAAAGAAAGTTGAGAATAATAGAAAGTTTCTTTAGAAGCAAGGAAGAATGAGGTACACCCTCAGAAGAGGATAACAACCTCAGGTCCCCTATGTCCAAAGCTTCCAAGAAAAATATGAATTGGTCTCAGGCCATGGAAGTGCTCAAAAGGGACTTTGAAGAGAAAGTAGGAGAGAAAGAAGGAAGATTTAGAGAGGTGAAGGAAAGAATGGAAAAAGAAATTGGAGCAATGCAGGAGAGTTTTGAGTAAAAAGTCAACAGCTTGAAAAGCCAAATGGAAAAGGAGATAAAAAAAGCTGTCTGATATGTAAAGAATTAATTGTTATTTGAGTTTTTATGAGCCCATCTTTTGGCTAGAATTAAAAAAAAAACACCTCAGCATGCACCCTGGGGCTCTGCAAATGGCATAGTGCTCCACCCACTGGTTGTAGCCATCGCCATGGCACTGGCACCTCACATCATCACCACTCACCAATGCCTACATGGGCCTGGCAAAATTATGATTGGAAGCCCAGTGATGGCAGTCATGGTACTGTCAGAGTGGCCAGCCAATTGGCTGGGGGCTGTATGTGGTCAACCTGGAGTCTGCTGGGAAGAAGGGAGGTATTTCACCATTTTAGTTTGAAGCTGGAAGGTGACAGGATGCTGCTGTGTGTTCTCAGCTGCTTCCTGAGCGATGGTGTTGTTCAGGTTGTATGATTTCTGTATCTCCATTTTATTTCCTTTCCCTTAATCCTACTGATCCTGTTTGTGTGTGTGTCTGTGTGTGTGTGTGTGTGTGTGTGTGTGTGTGTTTAAGTTCGTTCTTGTTAAATAAATCCTGCTCTTTTTTGAGGGAAGGCTGTCTATCTCCTTCTTTGCCCCAGTAGTGCAGCAAGCCACTTAGGTAACACTCTCCAATTAAAAATTGGTCCCTACAGAAGAAAATTGTTGTCTAAGAACAAGGATGGAACAAATGGAAGCTAGTGACATTATGAGAAACCAAGACACAGTAAAGCAAATCCAAATGAATAAAACAATAGAGAGCAATATGAAATACCTCCTTGGAAAAATAGCTGACCTGGAAAATAAATCCAAGAGAGATAATTTGAAAATCATTGGACTACCTGAAAACCATGACCAAAATAAGAGTTTAGACAGCATCTTCCAAGAGATTGTCAGGAAAAATTGTGCTGATGTTCTAGAAGCAGAAGGCAAAACAGAAATTGAAACAATCTACTGATCACCTCCTGAAAGAGATCCCAAAAGGAAAACCTCTAAGAATATTATAGCCAAACTCCAGAACTCTCAGTTCAAGGAGAAAATATTGCAAGCAACTAGAAAAAAGGAATTCAAATACTGTGGAGCTCCAATAAGGATAAAACAAGATCTAGCAGCATCTACATTAAAGGACTAGAGGGCATGGAATATGATATTCCAGAGGGCAAAGAAACTGGGACTACAGCCAAGAATCATGTACCGAGCAAAACTGGAGACTTCAATGAAAAAAGAGGACTTTCAGGCATTTGTGATGAAAAGTGTTGAACTGAATAGAAAATTTGACTTTCAAATACAATACCCTGGAGAAGCATAATAATGTACACAGGAAAAAGACTTCATGAGCGATATTAAAAGATCAAACTGTTTACATTCCCTCATGGTAAGATAATACTTCTAACTCATAAGAACTTCCTCAGTAAGGAATTCACAGAAGACACAGGTCTGAACTGAATATGAGGGGATGATATCTACAAAGCATTTATGTTTTGCTTTTTTGTGGGTCAAACAAGGTGGGGTGTCTTATGTCTGGGATTGGATTTGGCCTCAGGGCCTCCTGGGTCCAGGGCTGGTGCTTTGTCCACTGTGCCACCTAACTAAACCATGATGACAACTTTAAAATAGGTTTGAGGGGTAGGAGGAATAGACTGGAGGAGGAGGAAGGGGAGAGATGGTCTGGGGAGAGGTAGTTCACATGAAGGAAACAAGAAAAAAGCTTATGGAGGGGAGGGGAAGAGGGGAAAGGAGTGGGGGGATGAGTTAGCCTTAATATCATCAGAATTGGCTCCAAGAGAGAATAACATACATACACAAGTGGATATAGTAATATATTTTTGCCCTGAGGGAAAATGGGAGGGGAAGGAGATAAGAGTGGGGAGAGAAGAGGGGAAGGAGAGAAGGGCAGATTGGGGGAGAGAGCAGTAAAAAGCAAAACACTTTCAAGGAAGGGGAAGATGTTCTGCATAACTGCACAACTTTCACATATTGAATTGTTGATTTCATGGGGAGGGTTTAGGAGGAAAGGAGGAAGAAAAATTTAGAACACAGAATTAGTTCAAAGACATTAATCTCATCAGAATGGGCTCAAGGAGGGAATAACATTCACAACAAATTGGGAGGAGTAATCTATTTAACCCTACAGGAAAGTAGGAGGGAATAGGATAAGGAGGGAAGGGTGAAAAAAAGGGTGTGAAGAACAGGAGAGGGGACAGTCAGAAGTAAAACATTTTTGAGGAGGAATAGGGTAAAAGAAGATAGAAAATAGAGTACATATCATGGCAAGGGAAGAGTATGGAGGGAAATACTTATGATGATTGATTACAATGGCAAAACATATGGTACCCAGTTTGCTGGGCTATTATGAAGAAAATTCTTTTTCAAGTTTAAGGTACTCTATACAGGTTATGATGAACAGGATACTACCAGAAAAACCTGGAAAGACCTATGTGAACTGAAGCAGAGTGAAATATACTACATACAAAATAACAGCAATACTGTAAGATGATCTGGTGAGAAGCATGTGGTTATTTTCAGGAAGGCAGTGATCCAACATAATCCTGAAGGACTTATGAAAATTGCAATCCATCTACAGAGAAAGAACTGATGGTTTCTAAAAACAGATAGAAACATATTTAAATTTTTCTTTCACAGTTTTTTAATCTGAAGGTTTTTTTTAAACTGTTTTCTCTCACAACCTAACTAATGCGGGCATGTTTTCCATGAATATTCATGTATAACTTATTTTGAATTTCTTGAGTTCTTGTGTGGGGGGGATGGGAAGGGAGGAAGAAAGAGAAGTTGGAACACAAAATTTTTAAAAAATGACATCAAAATTTGTTTTTACATATATTTTGGAAAATAAAATTCTGAAAACTAAAAATAAATATTGGAGCTCTGTGACCCTAGGCAAGTTACTTAACCCTTACTGCCCTGATTAAAAAAAAAAAAAGGTTGAACTACCTGAAAGTCATGATAAAAAAAAAGACCATAGACATCATCTTCTAAGAAATTGTCAGGGAAATTGTTCTGATATTCTAGAAGCAAAAGGTAAAACAGAAATTGAAAGAATCCACCAAAAACTTCCTGGAAGAGATCCCAAAATGAAAACCTCCAGGAACATTATAGACAAATTCCAGAACTCCCAGATCAAAGAGAAAATATTGCAAGTGGCCAGAAATAAACAATTCAAATATGCTGGAGCCCAAGTCAGGATAAAACAAGATCTAGCAGAATCTACATTAAAGGAAGTTAGGGCTGGAATTTTGATATTCTGGAGGGCAAAGGAACTGGTATTAAAACCAAGAATCACCTACCCAGCAAAACTGTGTAAAATCCTTCTGGGTAAAAAATGGGAATTTAACTAAAGAGAGGACTTTCAGGCAATTTTGATGAAAAGACCTGAGAGGAATAGAAAATTTCACTTTCAAATACAAGTCTCTATAGAAGCATATAAAGGCAAAAAGGGAAAAGAAATCATAAGGGATATTAAAAGTTTAAACCATTTACATTCCTACATGTGATGATGATACTCATAACTCATTACAACTTTCTCATGATTAGGGCAGCTTAATAGATTATATTTAGACTGAGTCACAGGTGTGAGTTGAATATGAAGAGATGATATCTTAAAATAAATTAAGGGGTAAGAAGAATGCACTTGGAGAAAAGGAAAGGGAGAGGTAGAGTGGGCTAAAGTATCTCACTTAAAAGAAGCAAGAAAAAGTTTATGGAATGGAGGGAAATATGGGGTAGGTACAGGGGAGTGAATGAGCCTTGCTCTCATTTGAATTGGATAAAAGAAGAAATAACATACATACTCAATTTGGTATAATAATCTATCTTACCCTGCAGTAAAGTAGGAGGGGAAGAGGATAAGATTGGAAGGGTGAAACAAGGAAACAAGGGAGGGCAGAGTGGGGGAGGGGGAAGTCAGAAGAAAAATACTTTTGAGGAGGGATAGGGTGAAAGAATATAGAAAACAGAGTAAATATCAAGTGCAGGGAATATGATTTAAGTAATACAGTTAGCAATAGTAACTTTGAAAAAATGTGAAACAAATTTGCCTTATAGGCCTCAGATCTCAAACACATAGAGAACTGAGTCAAAATTGTTCAAATAAAAGTCATTCATAAATTGATAGATGATCAAAACACATGAAGTTTTCAGATGAAATAATCAAGGCCACCTATAGCCATATCAAAAGAAATGTTCTAACTTGCTATTGATTGGAGAGATTCAGGTCAAAACAATTCTGTGTACTAACTAATATCTATTGGATTGGATAATAGGAGAGCAAGGAAAAATGACAAATGTAAGGGATATGGAGAAAATGAGATATTAATTCACTTTTGGTAAAGTTGTGAACTGATTCAAACATTCTATAGAACAATTTGGAACTATGGCCAAAGGGCTATAAAACCATGTGTACTCTTCTACCTAGCAATGCCACTACTAGGTTGGTATCCAAAAACAGATTTTAAAAAGTTGAATTTGAATTTGAGGTGATACCCATCAATTGAGTAATGGCTGAACAAATAATGGGATAAGATTTTGATGGAACACTATTGTGCTATAAGAAATGATGAGCAGGATGCTGTCACAAAAACCTGGAAAGATATACATGAGCTGATGCAGAGTGAAATGTACTGTATACAAAATAATAGCAATAGTGTAAGATGATCTGCTGTGAATGACTTAGTTATTTTCAGCAATACAATGGTCCAAGACAACTCTGAAAGACTTTTGAAAACTGCAATCCATTTACAGAGAAAGAACTAATGGTATCTGAATACAAATTGAGATATAATTTTTTTGTTAGTTTCTTTGTCTAAAGTTTTTCCTCTCTGTTTTCTATCATAACCTGACTATTATGGAAATGTTTTGTATGACTGCATGTGTATAACATATTGAATTGCTTAAGTTCTTAATATGATGTGGGGAGGGAGGGAGGAAGAGAATTTGGAACACAATGTTTTTAAAAATCGATGTAAAAATTAGTTTTTACATGTAACTTGGTGAAAAAATAAAATTCTAAAAAAAAATCGAATTCATGTGAACTCACTCTCCAAACTTTATGTCACATATCCATAATTTTTTGAGATTCATAATCTCCATCAGCATTTTAAAAAACTATCTGCTACCACTGAGAGGATAAATATGTAACATATCACCATTTTCAGATTAAAATATAATATACTTTTTATCTATTAAACTCAATAAATAACATTATATAACCTGCATAATATATGAGGAGGATCAGATCTGTGCTTAAATTGTCAAAAGTAATTCTAATGAGGACATTTCCTCTATCAATAGATGAGAAATGATTTTCAACTTAAACTCTTAGAGAATTTCCTGAAGCATGGAGGGAATAAGAGACTTTCCTAAGGTCACTCAGATAGTACCTGTGGAACTTGAACTCAGTTTTCCTTCACAGCATTTCTGTATACATTGTATCATTTCTTCACATTATATTACACTATATTGTGCTATCTTATGTTGCATTGTCCTGAATTACATCGCATCACATTACACTGTTATATCACATACCTATACAAGGTGTTTGAAAAGTCTTCAAGCAGTTTTAAGCTTATTTAGTTTAAACTATTAAATAATTATCTTATTAAATTATCTATGATTTGTAATAAAATGATATGAGAAAAACAGAGGCTAGAACTAAGATTTCACTGGTTTTAAAATTCCCCATTTTTGACTAGTGCAAACCAACACTATTCCTGAAGTTCATTGTTTCATAGATAAAATATTATATTTTAAAAGTTTATAACATTATACTATATACTAATTTTGGTTGATTTGAATTTAATGACTTCCTTAATATAAATTATTTCATTGGATTTTCAATTAAAATTATGCTTCTGAATTTCAAGATTTATATTTTGTTAAATATTGAACTATTAATTTATCATGTATGTATGTGTGCATATCTATATCTATATATCTGTAAGTAGATAAAGATAGTGTTTCAGAATATGGTCTAGGAAACAATTATTTACAAATCATTAACATCTATTTATACTCTTGTTGACAATAAGTCCAAATAGTTAATGGCTGTAAAGACAAATAGTTCATGAACTGACACAGATAATAATAATTTTTCTGAACATTTCAATTAAAGGCTGGTAAGTATCATAGTTCAGTAAGCAGACTCTGAAATGCATACCTTGAGCTACAATGCCCAATAAACTTCTGCTATATTTTCGGTAAAGAGAGGATAAAAACTACAATAAAATAGGATATTATAAAGGCAGCAAACATATTTTAGTACATATAATATTTACTATTATTCACATCAAATATTATAAACCTAGAATCTATAGCATTGATCTTTTTCCAATAGGAAAAACAAAAAAAGTTTTAAACTCTAACATTATTCCATGTCATATAAAAGTTCAAGAGATCTATATATTTTCCTTTCTTTAATTTCCTTCAAGTTGTTATGACTTCAACACAGCTAAATGAAAATTGTGTCATTTTTCTCTTATTTGATCAATTATTAGTCTCATGTGACACCACTTGTTTTCTATTTAAATTCACTAGATATATCTGGCTCATTATTTGTCAGTTGTTATTAAACTACTTCCAAGGCCATAAAGTAAAGCTTAATAGCTGATCTCTATTCTTGGAGAAAAAGTGTTAAGAGCGGAAAGGGATTATTGCATTTCTGACAGTAGTCAAATCATTCACAACTGCTCATAAAACAAGACTGCTGTCACTGTGCACAATGTCCTCCCATTTCTGTTCACTTCACTATTTATCAGTTCATATGAGTTCAGGTTTTTCTGAAATCATCCTACTTGTCATTTCTTATAGCACAATAATATTCCATTGCAATCATATACCACTGCTTGTTCAGTCATTCGCCAATTGATGGATATTCCTTTGATTTGCAATTCTTACCCTCCATAAAGAGTTGCTATAAATATTTTTTGTATATTTTTCCCTTTTCTCTTTTTCACAATTACTATTGTTAACTGTTTTCCCTCCATCCTATACCCTTTCACATGCTATTTATTCTATTATCTATCTTCTTTCCCCCATGCCTCCTCAAAAGGGATTTGCTTCTGACTGCCCCCTCTCCCAATCTACTCTCGCTTCTATTCCCCTCCCTCCTTATCCCCTTCTCCTCCTATTTTTCCTGCATGGTTAGATAGATTATACCACCCTTGAGCCAATTCTGATGAGATTAGGGTTTTTGAGCCAATTCTGATGAGTGTTAGGCTCATTTACTACCCAGCTAAAATTGATTTCTCCACACAATTCAGTGTGTATGTTAATCCCTCCTTGAGCCAACTCTGATGATATTAAGGTTTTTGAGCCTATTCTGATGAGTGTAAAGTTCATTTACTGCCCTGCTCCTCCCCCATCTCTCCCCTCTCACCATAAGCCCTTTCCTGTTTCTTTCATGTGGGATTTCACCCCATTCTAACTCTCCCCTTCCTTCTCCCATAGTGCCTTCCTCTCACCCCTCAATTTTACCCTAAAGATATCATCATGGGGCAGCTAGATGACACAGTAGACAAAGCATATCCCCTGGACCCAGAAGAACCCAAGTCCAAATCTTGCCTCAGACACAACACAGTCACCCACTACATGACCCTTGGCATGCCACCCAACTCCAACCACTCCACAAAAAAGATAACCAAAAAATAAATACTTTACAGATATCATCCCTTCATAATCAATTCCCATCTGTGCCCTTTGTTTAAATTTATTTCTATCATCTGCCCTAATACTGAGAAAGTTCTTATGAGTTAGACATATTATCTTCACATGTAGGAATATAAACAGTTTAACTTTTTAATATCCCTCTTAATTTCTTTTTTCCTGTTTACCTTTTTATGGTTCTCTAGAGTCTTTTATTTGAAAGTGAAATTTTCCATTCAGTTCAGGTATTTTCATCATAAATCCCAGAAATTCCTCTTTTTTTTCAATGAAGTCCCAATTTTCTCCTCTAAAAGATTTTACATAGTTTTGCTGGATAGGTGATTCTTGTTTGTAATCCCAATTCTTTGCCCTCTGGAATATCATATTTCATGCCACCTGATACTTTAAGGTAGAAGCAGTTAGATCTTGTGTTATCCTGACTGGAGCTCCACAATACTTGAATTCTTTCTTTTTTGGCAGCTTGCAATATTTTCTACTTGACCTGGGAGCTCTGGAATTTGGCTATATTATTCCTGGGAGTTTTCCTTTTGAGATCTCTTTCTGGAGGTGATCAGTGGATTCTTTCAATTTCTATTTTACCTTCTGCTTATAGAATATCAGGGTGATTTTCACTGATAATCTATTGGAAGATGATATCTTAGCTCTTTCCATGATCATGGTTTTCAGGTAATCCAATGATTTTCAGATTATATCTCCTGGATCTATTTTCCACGTCCATAGTTTTCCCAAGAAGATATTATATTGCCCTCTATTTGTTACTCATTTTGATTTGCTTTATTGTATCTTGGGTTTCATGAAGTCACTAGCTTTCATTTGTTCAATCCTAATTCTTAGGCAATTATTTTTGTCAAAGAGCTTTTCCATTTGGCTTAACAAGCTGTTGACTTTTTTCTCATGTCTTTCCTGCATCACCCTTATTTCTCTTTCCATTGTTTCTGCTACTTCTAGACTTTATCTTCAAAGTCCTTTTTGAGTATCTCTATGGCCTGAGACCAAATCATATTTTTCTGGAAAGCTTTGGATATAGGAGCCCTGATGTTGCTATCTTCTTCTGAGGTGCATTTCAAACTTCCTTGTCACTTAAAGAAATTTTCTATGATCCTCACCTTTCTCTGTCAGCTCATCTTGCCTGTTTTTTACTTGACTTTTAGGTCCTTAAAGTGGAGCACTGTTTCCAGGCTGCACTGTCCCAAACTTTAGGGGGTCCCAGATGGTGTGATTGCAGGAGGAGCAGATAATGCCAGGCCAACTTGCTAATTTACCAGACAGCAAAACTTTGTGTGCTTTGGTTGTTAGCTCTTATGAGCCTGTGCCCTTCCCCCACCTGGGTCACTACTACTCAGGCTTACTTCCTGGTTCCCAGCAGGTGTGAAAAACCCAAGTTCAGCCTCAGCACTAGCAAGAGACTCTTGTAATCTCCCCCCTGTCAACCGCTCAGCTGTCTCACCAGACCATGAGCTTAGTTACAGATGACACTGGCACTGAAGCTGATTCAGAGGCTCTGGGAGTGGGGGGGGGGGTTCTCCTTTCCAGGCTCAGCCTGCCTGGGACTATATCTGTGGTAGTGTGAATATGGTGTTGGGCTCCTTTCCTGCCTTAGCACAGCAGCCCCTTCCTTTTGACTTTCTAAGCCATCTTTGGTTGAAGAATGATCTCAGCACATTCTTCTGTGGGTTTTACTGCTCCAGGAATTGTCCTATGGCATTATTTGGAGGTTTTTTGGAGAGATCATGTCAAGAATTTTGAGAGCTCACTGCCTTTCCTCCAACATCTTGGCTCCACCCCAGAATAAGACTACTTTATCAACATGCTGTTTTCTAAGTCTGGAGTGGAGGTAGTATATGAGATTATCTCCCTTAATAAGAGTGAGCCATTTAGAATTAAGCTTGTTAGATGAGAAAAGTCCAAAAAGGGAAAGGTATTGATTTGCCTCCATAAGCAGCAGGGCCTAAATTTTAATATTTTTCTTAGGACTCAAATATCTAGAGTTATTTCTACTAAACCATGCTCACTAATAATCTCTCAAATATATACTCTTTCCAAAATTGTTGCAACCAATTTAGCATGAAATACATTTTCAAATGGTCATTGATTGGTTGGTTAGTTCACCAAATTAAATACCTATTACCCCAAATGGCTCATAATTTGAAGTGCTTTTCAGAACATATATTTGCTTAAAACACATGATAAAGGTAATCATCACAAGGCATTAGACAATGCAATAAATGTAGTTTTATAGAACAAAACAGGCCATTTTCTGGGCTCGCTAAGGAACTCAGTGGCACATGACAAGATCATTACCTGATTGTAGCGTATTAGGAAGTCACCTTTTTTATAATTAAAAGTTCTGATGAAAACTGATTGAATTCTATGGAAACAATTATGATACGAGTAAAATGGATATATCTCAATGAACACACAGTAAATATACAAAGAAGTAGAAAATTAAAGGTCAGAATTAACATTCCTGGCAAGAGATATCAAATCTTCTTATTTTGGTTGTTTAAACTTTTGATGTTAAATAGGCAGTGTTGTATAGATTAAAATTGGATATTGCAGCTTGTCTCTCACAAGTACAAGTGAGAAAATAAATGAAAATATGCTGAGTAGCCAGAGTTGACATTGGAGAAGGGAGATTTGACAAATAAGTGATTGCTTCATAAATCAATCTTTTATATTTCTCCACTTGTTTTGGAAACTCAGGAGAGATGTTGAACAAGAAGAAAACAACAAGTATGTTGAACAAGAAGAAAACATACTGCAAAGCATTTACTAAGAAGATAAATTTCTACAGGATAATTATTTGAACATTCATTAAAATCATAACATAAAATCTGTGCATATGTCATCTATTCCATATTATTTACCTAAATATGCCTTTTTTGAAGTCCCATACCAGGTAAAAACAAGTATTTGGTTTTGAAGGGAAGCAATCTCATCAAACATCTGGGAGAAAAACAACTTGGAAATAATTGCAGAATACCTATACATGTGCATGTGCAATTAAGATAGAAATTCCCTTAATTTCCACCTTCATCTTAAACTGTGAATGAACAATTTTGTGTGGGCATCTTTATACCTATATGCTAGAAGTAATGTGAGCAGAATTAGAAGAACACTGGCTCTGGCATTCAAATCCACTGAACTTGACTTAAAAAAAACCTACATATTATTGCCTATGTGATAGTGGGAAAGTCATCTTCATTTACAGAAGCTCCTCATCTATAAACTGAAAAAGATTATATGGCCTCTGGGATCTATTTTTATCAGTAAATCTATGACCTATTAAACCTCAAATCAATATATCAAACCTGAAAACTGTTATCACCGTTGCATTGACTCAGACCAGTTAAAGCCTTCTTAGACCAGAGAGAGAGAAAGAAGAGAAGAGAAAAGAGGAGAGAAGAGAGAAGAGGAGAGGAGAGGAGAGGAGAGGAGAGGAGAGAAGAGAAGAGAAGAGAAGAGAAGAGAAGAGAAGAGAAGAGAAGAGAAGAGAAGAGAAGAGAAGAGAAGAGAAGAGAAGAGAAGAGAAGAGAAGAGAAGAGAAGAGAAGAGAAGAGAAAAGGAAAGGAAAGAAAAGAAAAGAAAAGAAAAGAAAAGAAAAGAAAAGAAAAGAAAAGAAAAGAAAAGAAAAGAAAAGAAAAGAAAAGAAAAGAAAAGAAAAGAAAGGAAAAGAAAAGAAAGGAAAAGAAAAGAAAAGAAAAAGGAAAAAAAAGCTCTTACCTTGCACAGAGACCTCAATCCAGGCAACATGCTACTCTTTGACAGATCTGATATCTTCTTCCTCAAAGTGACTGAGTTTGGACTCAGTAAAGTCTAAAATGTGGACTGTCCCCAAAGGACAACAAAAATGGGAATGGGAATAAGTATTGACCCGTAGTGTCTAGAATGGACTTTATGTTGCCAAGGCAAGCATTAATATTTGAGTCATTATAGAACAGATCAACTTCATTAACACAGAGACAAAGAATAAATCATTAGGGCCCTATATCAAAGAGAAAACAGAGATTTTGGTTTAACTACATACCCCTCAGAAATGGACTACTTCTTCAACACTGACCTGATGCTTTTGAGCTGGAAACAAGAATGGACTGAGTCATATTTTCTGGTTAAAATGTAGGTTGAAGAATTATAGGGTTTGTTTTTTTTGTTTTGTTTTTTGTGAGGCAATTGGGGTCAAGTAACCTGCCGAGGGTCACACAGCTAGCAAGTGTTAAGTGTCTGAGGCCGGATCTGAACTCAGGCACTCCCGACTCCAGGGCCGGTGCTCCATCCACTTCGCCACATAGCTGCCCCAAATTATAGGTATTTAACTGTATTAGCTTCACAGAAAATCACAATCACTTCAGTATGTGCATAGAGGGATGCATAGCATCAAGCTATGACTTGATGTTACCAAGACAGTTGGAACTCCAGGTATAGAGAACCTTTTGTTTTGGGGTCGTTTCTTTTCTTTCTCTCTGCTCCCACCTGATTTCACTTTTTTCTTAACATTTTTTTTCTTTAGTGGGGAGAAAAGTAATTTAGACTTTAGAATATCAGAAGCTATTTAGTGCATAGGGATTAGTTTGTTTAAAGCTAATTTAATAGCTAAATCAGAATTGACTAGAATGAAAGAACTAGAGTCCTCTGTTCTTTCTCCTCCATGAAAAAATAAAGAATCAGAACCAAAAGTTCCTACCATACTATACATATCTATGTTGGGGGACTCAGTGGTAAGCTAGGCCTTTCAACTGATGCATCATTGCAGGGGAAAGAGCACAGGAATAGCAGGGTATAATTTGAGAGTGGATTTTGAAAAGTGAAGCCACTGTGAAAATCAAAAAGAAAGAGTTGTTATGGACCCCTCCCATTTGTCTTCCTTGACACTGAAGAATCTTTGTTCTTTAATTCTGAAAAAGAATATTTTTTTAAAGCCTACTCTATATCATCCACTATATAATTCAAGCTTCAGGCCCCTTACTTCTCCTAAGTATGCCTATTTTTTATGCTGCCTGTTCCCTGAAATTTCAGCAGATATCTGGATTCTCTGTTCAAAGAAAGAAGCTTACACCCACATCCCTTGGTGAATCCCTCCCTGTGAGCATAGGGGTGAGAAACTAATCAGATCTGTTTGAGCTAGATTTTTTTACTTAAACTCTTATCCAAGATCAGCCTTAACTGCAGAATTTCCTGAGCTTATTTGAAGCATCAAATTTTGGTTCAATGAGGAGTCCATCTGCAAAAATATGAGGAACATCTGATTCAAGCCTCACTGATAATATCATTGCTGTTGTCAATCAGTGGATGCTATCTTCACTTAAGCTATAATTTTTATTCCTCTCCACTGCAGTTTTGAAATCCATCTCTGGAACTGTTCTAGTTTCTCATAGATCCCTTTTAGCCAAACCTTGCCTGAGCAAGGCCACCTCTCAACTCCCTAACCATTTCTTACCTTAACCTCTCCCCATCTCCAACAACTACCACTTCCAGATTTCCTGAATGTAAGATAATTGAGGATATGGATTATCTCCATTGCTTGTATTTTTTCCCTAGTGCTTAGCACAGTATTTATCACATAGTAACTAGGTGATGCAGTGGATAGAGTGTTAATCCTGGAGTCAGGAAGACTTACCTTCCTGAATTCAAATCCAGCCTCAGACACTTACTAGCTCTGGGAACCTGGGGTAGTCACTTAGCCCTATTTGCCTCAGTTGCCTCATCTGTAAAATAAGCTGCAGAAAGATATGGTAAATTATTCCAATATCATTGTGAAGGAAACTCAAAATAGGTTCATGAAAAGTCAGATATGACTGAAAAACAAAAAATAGTTAATAAATGTTCTATCTAATCACTTACTATGTGATAAGGGCTGGGGATACAAAGACAAAAAGTAACCTTAGTCTATTCTTTCTTAGACGTACCTTGTCTAATACCTAGTAGATTGGAAAAGATGATCACCAAAGGAAAAATGACAATTTTAGATGTATTTTGGAAAAACGGGTATACCATTACACTGCTAGTAGAGCCATGGATTGGTCTAGCCATTCTGGAAAACATTTTGGATCTCTGAAAAGTACTAGCCTTATGTGCCTAAAGAAATCAAAGAAAGAGGGAAAAGACATTTATATAAGATTCACATTCAGTTCTCTTTATTTTACCAAAGAATAGGAAATAGAGGGACTGCCTTTGAATTGGCTGAACAAATTATGGTATATCAATTTTATTGCATGTTATTTTACCCTAAAAACTGATGAAAAAATAACCTGAGAAAATATGTGCTAAATGATGCCCAGTGAAATGATCAGAACTAGAAAAAATATATAAATGTATATGTATGTATGTATGCTTTCACATGTATGTACGTGTGTGTAAAATCAACAACTTTACAAAGAAAAATAATAGAAAAATCTAAGAACTCTCATGAATGCAATGATGAACCAAGACCCAATATAATCAAAGATGAAACATGCTCCCTACCTACGGACAGAAAGATGATGACCCCTAATATGGAGAATAAGAAAATATATGGGGGCAGTTAGGTGGCACAGTGAATAAAGCACTGACCCTGATTTCAGTAGGATCTGAGTTCAAATCTGACCTCAGACACTTGTCATTTACTAGCTGTGTGACCCTGGGCAAGCCGCTTAACCCTCGTTGCCCCCTCCAGTCCCCTGCCAAAAAAAATAAAAAGAGGCAAGTATGAAGGTCTTAGAATGATGTGTTTTCCTTTTTGAGGGGTGAATTTGGGGAAGAGATGTGTCACCAAAAAAAAAAAAGAGAAAAAAAAAAAGGGAAAACAGAAAAAAGAAGAGAGGAGAGTTTTTATTGAATTATTTTAAATAGACAAAAAAAAAAGAATGGAAGTTCAGAAGAAAACAAACAGGAAAGTTTTAAAAGTAACATATTACATTTCTTTTATACTAGAAAAATGTTGTATATGATAGACAATGTCCATTTTATTTTGTATAATCCTCATTTTTAACTTATATAACAAAAATGGGAAAACTATTTGCTGCTTAGTTGGCATTCCACTATTCCTTCATTTAGTTTATAAATCCAAGAGAATATATAATTTCCTCTAATTTTTAAAAACCAATATTCTGAGAAAAAGTACATGACACAAATGAGCAAGGTTAGGAGCCCGTGAAATTATAGACACTGTATCCAGACACAGTTTTACCAAGGTAATCCAATGTTCCCATGCCTGAAAGTATACTTATCAAAAGTTAAACAATTTTATAAATATACAGTGTGAGCCAAAAGTCAAAAAGCAGTTTCAATACTTAATAACTCCTTTAGTTTTTGTTTTTGTTTACAATAGCATACATAACATCATATACAGCATATATAGGAAATAAATTTATATCATATGTGACAAATAAAATCTTATAAATGGTTAAAAAAAGAAAAAGAATTTTCAAAAAGTATTAAAACATCATGAATATGACTCACCCTGTATATACACTTATTTTTATCTAATTGTAGACATCTCAGGGCAGGGGAATGGAAAAATTAATTTATATAACAACTTTGTTGTATATATGGAGGGAATAGCAAGTTGTATATGGTAGATTTGCAGTTTCATGTGCAATCATTTCTCTTTATTTTACTATGTTATAAAAATTCTTATTTTGTTCCCTGACTCAAAAAGAAAATGAATTAAAAAATAAAAATAAATAGCTTTTTGGTAGCCTCTCGTCATATTGATGTGATATACAGGGAAAAGATGGGCATAATAAAAGGTCCATCTATGTGGAATGGAGGACAATGAAAGCCTCCACATCCTAACTTACTGACCAGACCTCTTTCCACATGTGACAAGTATGCATTTACCCCATGCTAAATGTTGCTTTCTATTATATAGCTAATTAAATCATTTTTGTTCATTATTGAATGACCCACAAGTATATACCTTTGTTCCAATGCTGAATCTAAACTAACAAGTCTACACCAAACAAATTCTTCCTCCTCTTTCCATTTTTTAACATAGTGAAAACATTTTGAATTTACATTGCTCCCTCCTCTAAGAAGCATATTTTAAGCCCATTATAATGAAGTTTATGTTCAATGAAAATTAAAATTAAAAGTTCTGCAATACTGGGATCAATATGAAATCAAATTTTGAAATATGTTTCTAGTATCTTCCTTACCTTGCTTTAATTCTCTCTGCTTTCCTGATTGGATTCATTTTGCCTTACTTTCAGCTTTCCAGTGTCCTCTTGATTGTCATTACAATACCCTGCCATTACTTGTTTTCCTTGTGCAGTCCTTCAAGCTCAATATGTACTGCTCCATTATCTCAGCCACTTATCACTTAGGGAAGCATTTAGAGAAATTAATTCACTCTCAGGTGTGAAGATCTTCCCAGTTTGAAATTTTTGAATTATCTTTGCCAGGGGATTTATTTTATTCAAAGAAAACATTCAGAGTTAACAATAACCAATATTTAAAGCTTGAATTGAAGACACTGTGACAAATGAGTAAGGAAAGATATTTTGGGGGACGGGAGTGTTTCAGAACCTCTCACAATCATACTCAGTAAGTAATAACAAGCTTTATGTCATCCACACATACCATTTTAATTAAAGGGATTTAAATTGATTTTTGTTCTAAGGATTTTGTAAAATCCCTTATGATAACTAAAGACCATCTATAGTGTTGCAAAATCGAGGTTGTTAATCACTGCCTTAAGTGAGTTAATGCCCCATTGAAATTTCCCGGCTGGGAACTGGAATAAAACATTGATAAATCTGAAATAGGACTAGGCCACGTACAAACCACCCAGGGTGATCATGACATATAGAAAAAACTGGAATAAATTCACAAACCAACAGAATTATATCTATTTGTGTTTTCTAGGCAAGAAGATGAACTGTAAAGGCATACAAATAATGTTATATACATACATACACACACACGCACACAGACATAAATATATCTATTTCTAGGCATATATATAATAAAACACATATTTTATTTTTATATGTAGATATTTATGTATATATGTGTGTGTGTGTGTATGTATGTGTATTTTGACTTATTTCATTGTTATATGGAACTACAAGGGAGGATGATTCCTCTACCAAGGTGGGTAAATAACTGTTAGTCTTATAGATTTACCTGGAGGTACTGAAAGGTTAACTGATTATCCCAAGGTCATATAGAAGGGATGTCTCAGAGGAAAGATTTAAGCCTGAATTTTCTGAAGCAAACTCACTATTAAGCCACAAAGTCCCTCACGTCATTATCAATATCAATGTAGTAATATATGTTCTGTCTCTGACATTTGTTGACTATGTTACCCTGGGCAAGTCTCTTAAGCTTTCAGTGCCCCAGGCAATTCCTTAAGACTATAAAATAGCAAAGCAGTTGCCAATCTGCATTGCTAGAAGTAAGTTCCACAATGCTTCTCTCCACAAATGAAATCATAAAAACACATTTCTACACACACACACACACACACACACACACACACACACACACACACACACACACGGACGAATGCACCAATATTATCAGTGTCAATCTGGTTTAGTGAATAAGGGATGGATTTGAAGTTAAAAAAAGATCTAGATTCTGATCCAGAGTAAGTCATTTAATTACATTATATGTCAAGCATAAGGGTGGAGCTGAAATCATTGGCTGTGCAACAGATAGAGATCTGGACCTCTGGTCAGAAAGGCATTTTCCTGAATTCAAATCTTATGTCAGGTATTTACTAGCTGTGTGACCCTGGGCAAGCCATTTAACCATGTTTGCTTCTGTTCCTCATTGTAAAAGGAACTGGAGAAGGAAATGGCAAACCACTCAGTATCTTTGTCAAGAAAACCTCAAATGGCATCATGAAGAGTCAGATATGATTGACAAAAGATTAAGTAACAACACCACATTTTAGCTTCAGCACCTTAACATGGTAAGAACACAGATCAATAAATGAAAGACCTTACATTAGGTAAAAGCAAACAAACAAACAAACAAAAATGTGAAAGGCATTTAATAATGTAAAATGAATCCATCAATGAAGTCTATTTCAACAAGATGGAAATTTAGTCATACCTGCAAAAGTTGACTATAATGTATTGAGTTAAGAACAAGGAGGAATTCCAGAAAGTGGACTACATGACTTCTTAGCAAATTCTGAAAACCAATTAGTGAGAAGGAGGGACCTCAGCTTTTCCCTTGGCCAGATCTCCTTTCCATCACCTGTCCCATCTTTGGCCAGAGAAGGACTGTTTAATTTTTTTAAGTCCAAGAGATATTGGATTTGCCATCTTGCTAATGATGTCTTAAATGATTTTCCAAAAAAAGTTGGCAAAAGTGCCTGCATCATTTGGAATCAAGGGCAAAATGACCTCATTACTCTATAAGGAGCCCTGCAAAGAGAATCATAAGTTTTCATAAACTCCTACCATATCCTCTTAATTGTCCCTTCTGCCTCAAGTTTCTTCTGTCTAAAATTTATCCTACACATAGTTGTGAAAATAATTTCTAAATTATATGTCTAACTATGTAACTATCCTCCTCAAGAAGCTCTAGTGTAGGGGCAGCTAGGTGGTGCAGTGGGTAAAGCACTGGCCCTGGATTTAGGAGAACCTGAGTTCAAATCTGGCCTCAGACACTTGACACTTACTAGCTGTGTGTCCCTGGGCAAGTCACTTAAACCTCATTGCCCTGCAAAAAAAGAAGAAGGAGGAGGAGGAGGAGGAGGAGGAGGAGAAGAAGAAGAAGAAGAAGAAGAAGAAGAAGAAGAAGAAGAAGAAGAAGAAGAAGAAGAAGAAGAAGAAGCAGCAGCTCTAGTGTCCTAGTGTCTCCAAAGTGCCTTTAGGATTTAATATGAACTTTCACCATTTATATTTGTGTTTCCAGACATATTAAATATTACTCCTCTTCACGCATTCTATGGTCTAGCATATTCTCTTTGTATTTCTACCTAAGCACATTATCTTGAGAATCCCACAAATAAGAGAATAGGACTTCCAGGAACCAGTAGCTATACGTTATCACTTTGCTAAATGTGCTCCTTAAGCTTAAGCTCATTTTTCCCTAGACTTTACATATTCTTGTGGGAGGGTACATTACAAACTTTTGCGTGTGATATGTTTTGTATCCACTATTCTTGAACTAGCACATTAGTATAAACTTTATTCTATAAGGTATTTAATACTTGCTGACTAAATGAATGCCAATGGAAAATCTTTAGAAAGGGCAAAAAACAGTAGGGTCTCATGTCAATGGCACAGAATTAACATTCACTCCTAAGAGTTCCCCCTAAAATCTTGAGGGGGAGATGTAGTCAGTCTAGCTACAGGAATGAAATTTTAACATGGACTACTTAAGTAACTACCTAGGACTTATCAATCACTAGTAGATAGACTTCAAAAAAGATATCATTCATGAAGAAACATTTGAGCTAAAATTTGAAAAGAGTTCTAAAATGTGGAGGCAAGGGAGAGAGTGCATTCTGAGAATGGAGAACAGTCTATTGCATAGCATGGAATCAGGAGATCAAACGTCAAGTTCTGTAAGAAAAGTAAGATATAGGCCAATTTGGCTAGACCAGAGATCTTTAACATGGGATCCATGCCAGCTCAAGAGATTCCAAGGACTCCATGTTGTTTAATGGTAACAAAAATTATTATTATTTCAGTATATTTGGTTTCCTTTTAATTATATGCATTTTATTCTATGCATTTAAAAGCATTCTGATAAGGAATTCACAGGTTTTACTAGATCACCAAAGGGATCCATGACATGCACAAAAGGTTAAGTAAGATCTCTTAGGCTAGACTATAGAATGCATGAAGAGGGGTAATGTCTAATATGTCTGGAAACACAAATAAAAATGGCCAGAGAAAGTTTATATTAGATCCTCAAGGTATTTGGGAAACACTAGAGCTTCCTGAGGAGGATAGTTACATAGTTAGACCTGAATTTAGAAATTATTTTCACAACTATGTGTAGGATAAATTTGAGATGGAAGAAACTTGAGGCAGAAGAACAATTAAGAGGATATGGTAGGAGTTTATGAAAGCTTAAATGAGGGTGGTAACTTTGTGAGTGGAAAAGGTGATACAAAGGATGTGGAAGTAGAATCTATCAGACATTTGATTGGATTTATGGGTAGATTATAAGAAAATAAAAAGTTAAGGATGGTTTCTTGTTTGAAATTGGGTGTTTGGAAGGATAATATTTTGATTAAAACAGACATTAGAAAGAGAGATGAATGTTTTAGTAAAAAATAAATAATTCTTTTTGCATAGGTTGAGTTTTAAATACCTATAAGGCACTGCATGGAAAATGGCCTGGTGATATAGGACTGAAACTCAGGATAGAGATTAACATTGGATTTTGGAGTCATTTGTATAGAGATGACAAGGAACAGGATGTCAGGGGGGACAGCTGACTGATGGATTCATGGTAAAATTTTAGTAACAGAATAAAGAAAAAAATAGAACCAAAAGGGACCTCAGACTTCACCTAATCTACACCCCTCAATTTACAGATGACTAACTAAATGTATAAAGAACTTAATTCTGTCTGTTTTTCTATAGTATCTCTCTATCCCTCTACTTTTCCCTTCATTACCTCTAGATAGTAGGATTTTCAGTGTGTTGCCCCCAAACAATTTTAATTCAAGAACAGTTCATTGGTGCCTCAAATAGACATTTATACTGTTTAATCTTATATTAAAAGTTCTTTCCTTGTAAATTACAGCCTTGCTGTACTGAGCTTGTATATTCATGTATATTTTCTATCATGTGCATTAGTCCTATTCATTTCTTTCTGAACTTATGCTCTCTCTGCATTATTATATTTAGCAAATTGGTATTTGGATTTCTTAGAGTTAAACTCATTTTGCAACATAGTAAGTTTAGTGTGATATGATTTTCATTAATCTAAAATTTCTCCCAAGTAATTACTTTATTTTAATCTCTCTCTCTCTCTCTCTCTCTCTCTCTCTCTCTCTCTCTCTCTCTCTCTCCCTCCCTCCCTCCCTTCCTTTCTGTCTTTATCTCTCCACACACACAAATATACTTACATACACACATACACACCTCTGTGTGTATGTATGTATGTATGTGTATATGTGCGTGAATATATACATAGAGAGAGAGAGAATATTTTTTTTTCTTGAGGATTGTGTGTATGAGTTATTTGAACCATCTGCTAACATACACCATTGCCAAAATCCAAATTGTCTAAGTTTTCAAGTCTCTCAGAATGTCTTGAAAGGAAGTTTGGTAACAAAAAAATCTATAAAACCATCTGCCTTAACCCCTTTTCCATTCTAAATAGTAATCTCCTTGACATAAAAGACAGAAGCAAGATGAGCTGAGTAGTTTTGTTTTCTCTCTGTCATTTGTTAAAGTTACACCATTCATCAAAAGGAACAGGTCTATCTTTTGTCTCTTTTTGATCCAGGAGAGGAAAAAAAGGGCTTTTTTTGTCTCGACATTTTTTTCTTTGCTTCATGATGTTAATGCCATTCTTTGCGTTACCAGTGCTTAGCATAGTGTATATTTATTGTCTATTCAAATTTCTGCCCTCTCAGACTTTCACTTCATTTAAAGTTCCATTTTGCAATTTCCCCTTTTCTTTTTACTAGGTACTATTGTAGTCCAAGTAGCTAAGATAGTTTTGTCCCTCTATTTTTTTCTCAAATATGTGCGTGTGTGTATGTGTGTGTGTGTATGTATACATATACATATATGTAAACATTTATATTTTATTTTCCCTCTGAGATTTCAATTGTAGTTGTTGCATGGTTATGCCCTTCTCAGTTTCTCTCCTGGGTTCCTCATAAGCTATAATATTGTTTCACTGTAAATAGTGTATTTCTCTATATTCACATCTTCAGCCTCAATTATTGGTTTGACATTTTGTTCTCATGCCAATCTTTATCCATTTTGAATGGGTTTAATAGGCTTTGTTTAGTACTGGATTCTGATATAACTGCTTATACAGATGGTAAAGCTAGTATTAATCTTGATCTTTTATTTGACTTGGGTCTCAGTCTCTTCATAATCTACTGTGAGTTATGGCCACCATTCCCTGGATTGCCACCTTTGTGTGAAATTGACTTTGTTTTGTACAGTTGTTTGTTCATTTGTTTGTTTCCCCCAGTGCTCTGAGGATTTAATGACAGGTCCTTACTTCATGCACAGTGATCTATGAAAGCTGACTCTGTCCTCACTTATATTTGGACAGGCCAGGGGCCCAAAGTATTTCATCACCAAATGTTTTATTATCTCCCTGCTCAGAGCCCTGGCTTTCCAGATTTGGGGTATGGGGTGAGAGCAGGACTGGGAAGGGGGATTGTAACATGCTAAATTCCCTATCTCAACTCCTCTCAACTGATCCATTTCTCTCCATTAATGTAAAGACTCTGGGATCTTCTCCTCAGCTCCACTAATTCTATCCAGTTTACCCTAAATTATTCTGAGCTTCATGATGCAATCTTCCTTACCATTCTTGTTGACTTCCTAGTGAATCTGTGCTTGTTCTGGCTGCTCTTGTAAGAAATTTCTACAAGTCTCCAAATTCTGGCTATCTTTTCACATAGTCTTGGACTTGGTGGAGGACTTTACTTTTGATGCTTTTTACATAATGTTATCTACCTTTTTACATGATTTTCTTTATCATTAATCTTATAGACTGCAATATTTGCTGGGGTTTATTTGGCATAGCTATACTGCTCGAAGATTTTGAAGATGGCCATCTTAAACATATATAGTGGGGCAGCTAGATGGTGCAGTGGATAGAGCACCAGCCCTGGAGTCAGGAGTACCTGAGTTCAAATCTGGCCTCAGACACTTAACACTTACTAGCTGTGTGACCCTGGGCAAGTCACTTAACCCCAATTGCCTCACTAAAAAAAGAAAACATACATAGTACTTTTTTCTGTGTAAATTTGAGTAAGTAACCTACCTTTTCTGTCTCTCAGCTTTCTCCTCTGTAAAATGAGTATAATAACTACAACAATTACCTCAATGGATCATTATGGGAAACAAATAAAATAATGGAAGAAAAGTGATTTGCAAATATTAAAATGCTTGGCAGGTATCAGTTATTATCAATATCATTGTGATTATCCATTACTAGTTAATTAATTTATTGATCTATCTCTGACACATAATGCTTATGTGACTAGGGCACAACTCAACATCTCAATGCTCTAGGTAACTTTCTAAGGTAATGTGGTACAAAAAAGGTATTAACTTGCATTGAAAGAGGGATTTTACTTCCCTGAGAATTGCCTATACCAATGAAATCACATGCCTGCCCGTCCCTGTTATTCTTATGCTACCATATGCTGTGCAAATATTTGATAAATACTCAGATTATAATAACCAACGACTTCAGTCTCCTGTGATGAGTCCAGCATCCATACTCTGAAATATTAAAAGTGTACTGTATGTGTACATTTTTATTTTATTCCTAGTTTGGAATATTTTTTTGAATTTGTAAGGATTTCCACATTTGCTATTCCTATTCTAACTTTCCTTTTTCCTACAACTTTATGGTTTTTCTATTTCATAAAACAAGAAGTCAGAGACTTAGCCAGAAAAGAAAGTTCAGATTTCTGGCAGGTAACACCTTCTTATCATAAAGAGAAAACTTCCTTAATCTGAAGGCATACTTTTGTAATAAATAATGGACAAAAATATATTGAAAAATGCTAACTCATCCCTGAGCTTATTACTTTTCAGTACATACCATAAATCCTAGAATCAGTGGAACTACACATATAATAAAGCAAAACCCAACAGCTTCAGGAAACTGTTATATCACTCCTGCAGAAACACTAATAAGAAATTTTATAACATGCTTCAAAAGTTACATATAATTTGGCTTTATTTAACACACTGCTGCAGCACTTTATTTCTTAAGTTTTACTGGTCTTATGTACTTTTTCAAAAAATAGTTATAGAGAGAAATTATAGGAGCCTAGAAAAAAAGATAATTTTGTGTCTTCTTCCATTGCTTGTTTACTTACTATCTACAAGTAATTTAGCTTGCAGCTCTTTCAAGAGCCTTTCCTAAAAGGTCACGATGGAGAAGAGTAGGGGCAAGGATCAACACAGATAGGGAACAGAAGTTTATTCTACTTAATAAGAATAGGGCTGGTGATGAAGATGACAGGTAAAGTGAGAATCCAAGGTTAGGTCATAGGGTTAAGATCATTAGTGATAGCTCCAGATCTCAGAAAGTTGGTGGCTAAATTCAGATTCATGCCAATTGGATGTATCAGTGACTCAGTCAATCAATAATAAAAAATTATTTATTAAGCACCCATTATATGTTAGGCATTGGAGTTGTAAAGACAAAAATGAAAGTCACAGGCAGAATGGTAGGTACTAGGTGATTAAGTTGTAATAACAATGCTCTGGTATCAATTAAGTCTATTTTGTTGGGGAACAATGAAAGCTAGTTCTGATGTCTTCCACTAAATTTACTTAGATTCAGTATTTCTCCATGTTTAAGGAAGAGAACACACAGATGGAGGGGTATAGGATTTCAATTTCCATGGCATGATTCTATGCTGAATTGAGAGTCCATAAGAATGAGGAGTATGATTCCAAGCACTGAGTTTTTTCTCGCAAGGAAAGTATGGAACAGTGGCTCAGTCCTGGATTGTAATATCATCTCCTCCAACCACTATAATCCTTTAGGATCTCTGTATCGTTTGGTATCAGGGTTCCATAAAATTCATGGTGTCCTAAAAGGAGAAGTCCACCATTTTGTGTGTGGTATTGAGCTGGACAAGATTTTATCTGGCAAGGAAAGTCAGTTTGATAATGAGGACAGTCCAAAGAGGCAATTTCAGTGGACAGACCAGAAAGTAGGCAAACTTGGAATGGAGTTTATAGGTTAAGGTCACAACCCTAGTTCTAAAACTTAGAGAAGAGTCTGGCAAGACTAGAGCTGAGTCACTTGAATACAGTAACCAGATGAGTACTTGATGGACCAAATCAGTTTGGTGTAATTCAACAAATATTTCTTGTGTCTACTATAGTCAAGGCTTTTTGTTGGATCCCTAATAGGGATATATAGGTGTCCCAAAAGTCTCATTGTAGTTTTAAGCTGTTAAATATAAAGAATGCACTAAACATTGTCTACTTTTAAGCTTTAAAAGCTTAAAACTTCATTAAGAACTTTGCATATGCTTTGATCCAGCAATACTACTGCTAGGTTTATATCCCAAAGACATCCCAAAAAAGAGAAAAAGGCCTATTTGTATCATCTCTTTTTGTGGTGGCTAAGAATTGGAAATCAAAAGAATGCCCATCAATTGAAGAATGCCAAAACAAGCTGTGGTATAAGATTGTGATGGAATATTATTGTGCTATAAGAAATGATAAGCAGGGAGATTTCAAAAAGTCCTAGAAAGACTTATATGAACTGATGTGTAGTGAAGTGAGCAGAACTAGGAGAACATTGTGCACAGTGACAGCAATATTGTTTGAAGAAGAATTGTGAATGACTTAATTAATCTCAGCAATACAATGATCCAAGACAATTTCAAAGGAATAATGATGAAGCATATCATCCATCTCCAAAGAAAGAAGTGATATTGATACAGACCAAAGCATGCTATTTTCACTTTCATTTTTTAAATTCATTTTCTTATACAAAATGACAAATATGGTAATATTTTATATAATTGTATACATATAATCTATATCTGATTGCTTACCACCTCAGGAAGAGAGGAGGGGAGGGAGGGAAGGACTGATAGTATTTGGAACTCAAAACCTTAAATAAAAATGTTTATCACTTATACAAATAAATAAATACATTTTTTAAAACTACACTAAGACTTTTTGGACACTCACAAAGGTGGGGCATAGATCTTTCTTTCAAGAAGTTTAAAATATAATACGACAAAAATATGAATATGATTAACAATGTTACAACAGATAGTAATGCAATTCCAAAAGATAGTTTTTAGGCAATTTGCATTGCAAAATTTGCAAAGAAGGAAATCATTTTCCCCTTGGTATGATGCTACGAGGTTGGGGGCAGGGGTTGATGGGCAAAGTATGGACTATGTTGGTAAGGTCTTTACTTGAGAAGCAGCTTATTTTGAATTTGTCCTTGAAGGAAGGGAGAGTCTTCAACAGCTGTACCTGAGGAGTCCATGGGGGCAGGGGGAAGGAGGCACATTCAAAGATTGGTATAAGATTCTCTCCTCTCAAGTGAAATAATTTTAATTGTCTGCCAGAGAAAGATCTACCCTGAAGGATTTGTCTTGTTCTGATTTAAAGGACCATTTAAAGGTTTATGTAAGGAATATACTTGTTGAAATTAGGAGTTAAAGTTTTAGAGAAAGTTTCCCAGATAAGTACCTCCTTAGGAACTAAGCCAAATTTATAAAAATAAGAGCATTTACCAAATGATAGTCAAATGGTATGAATGGGAAACTTTCAAAAGAGTAAATCAAAGTTATCAATACTCACAGGTAAAAGTTCTCTAAAACACTGTTGATTAGAAAAATGAGAATTAAAACAGCTCTGAGGTACCTCTTCATATCTATCAGATAGCTTAACATGACAGAAAAAATTATTGAGATGTGGAAAATATGGACACTAATGTACTATTGGTGGAGTTTTGAACTGTTCTAACCAATCTAGAGAACAACTTGAAACTATACTGAAAGTGCTATAAAACTGTGCATACTCTTGACCCAAAAATAACATTACTATTTCTGAATTCCAAATAGATAAAAAGGAATAGGACTTCTATGTACAAAAAATATTTGTAGAAGCTCCTTTTGTGTTGGCAGAAATGGAAATTGAGGGGATTTTTATCAATTGGAGAATGGCTGAACAAACTGTGGTATAGTATTGTGATGTAATACCAGTGTGCTATGTGAGAAATTATGAATAGGAGAGTTTTGGAAAACCTGTGTAGATATATATTAACTGATACAAAACAAAATGAGAAGAATTGGGATAACATTGTACACTATAATAACAATATTGTTAGAGGATCAAATATGAAAGGCTTAACTACCCTGATCAATAGAATGATCTAAGACAATTCCAGAAGACCCATGATGAAAATTGTTATCCACATCCAGAGAGAGAACTGAGGAATTCTGAGTGCAGATTGAAGCATATATTTTTCACTTTGTATTTCTTGCTTTTTATTTATTTTTCCCCAACATGGCTAATATGGAAATATTTTGCATGCCTTCACATTTTTAATCAAAATGTTCCTTGATTTCTCAATGGTTGGTAGAGGGGCGGGAGGGAGAAATACAATTTAGAATTTATTTTTTAATGAATGTTAAAATTAATTGATTATTTTTTTAAAAGTATGGTGCCATTTTTTTTTTAGTGAGGCAATTGGGGTTAAGTGACTTGCCCAGGGTCACACAGCTAGTAAGTGTGCCATTTTTAAATCTAAGTACTGAGTGTCTCCATAATCTGACTCCTTTCTTTGAGACATTTCCTAAACTAAGGGGTCTAGGAATACAGGATTTGGGACGATTGAGAACAAGAATGTGATCTGAGCCCTAACACAATTTTTCAAAAGCTAAATTTATTTATAAATCGTGGAACCTTTTATTTATTCTTCTAGAACAGTAGCGTCAAACTCAAACAGAAATGGATCTCTGCAGGCTGTATATTGTCTTAAAAAAACCACAAGTTTACATTTACTGTGTTTTATTATATTTTATTAAACATTTCCTAATTATATTTTAATGCAATTCAGCTGCACTGTGGAGTATTGGTGACCTCCCCCAAAATTTGCCGTCCCTTCTATTGAATATTCAAAATGATGATCATCTTTTAAAAACAGAAAAATAGAATATTTTTATCCTTCATGCAATGGTTTTCTTTCTTCATCTTTTGGGATATAACTCACAAGAATTAAATGGTAATCTATATGAACTAGTTTTTTTTTTCCTTTGTAGCATCTGTCTCTTCAGTAGCATAATTGGCAATTGCATTGGCACTCTTTCACTTGCCCCTGGCTCTGTCAAAGATTAATCTGTTGTAGGATAAAACATCCTTTACTTCAATGCACTTTCATAATCTCTTGGATTACAACGATATTACATTGTATTAAAGTTTCTCCTTCAAGGAGCACAGAGTGCTTCACAGATGTTATAGAATTCTCAAGCTTTCCTCCCAAAGGTCAAAGTCTACCAAATATTCATAGGATTCTTTTATGGGACTCACTCTTATCATGCAGCAACCACAATATAAGCAGCCATGGCAGTCACCCAGCAGCATTAATTTAGTGGGACAGCTGGAATGATTAAGGAGGCCAAGCTGGCATCAGAGGGGCATAACCCTGTTAAATGGCTAGTCCAGAGGGTGGGCAGGTCCATGTGAATGACCACATTCTAGGAGATAGCAGAGTAATCAAAGTCTTTTTTTTGTTCTTATTGGCAGTGCTGGATAACACAAATAATTGCCTACCACATCCTCCCATCCCCTCCTGCCTATAAAATTAATTCCAATTTGCTGGGAAGCAGAAGAATGTTTTAGGCACTAGAAGGATAGTCAATAAGCATTCATTTTGTGTTTCTTATATGCCAGGAGCTTTACTAAGCATTGGACATGGAAAAAATTTAAAAAGGCAAAAAGATGGACCCTGCCCTGAAGGGGCTCATGTTCTGATGTGGGAAACAATATTAAATAGCCTATGTATTTACAGTGAATAATGAACAAAAATGGTTCATTAACAATGAGCATATAATAATACTTGGGATAGATGGAAGGTAATATCAGAGGAAAAGCACTAGGTTATTGGGCACAGAAAATGCCTCTTGCAGAATGTGGCATTTGACCCTAGTCTTGAAGAAAACTAGACAAGGCAGAAGTTGGCAAGAAAGGAAAGAATTTAAGGTGTGGAGGCTGGCCTGTGAAAAAGCAGAGTCAGGAGATGTAGTATCTCCAGGAAGGACCAGTGAGAAAGCCATTCTCATTTAAAGACTTGTAAGTAGAGGGAACTTACCACCTCTTGACATGGCTCACTCTGCTTTGGAATAAATCTGATTATTGGGAAGCTTTGTCTTTTCATCAGTCCTGAATTGGCCTGTTTGTAAATTCTTCCCATTACTCCTGGTTCTGATCTCTGGGGAAAATAAAAGAAATCCAGTCTCTCCTTCTCATGATAATCCTTCAAATAATTTAACACAGATAGTATGTGGCTTTTCTCAGTTTAATGTGCCCAGTTTCTTCAGCTGATACTCAAATAATTGTACCAACACCTTTCACTATCCTGGTTTTCCTCCTCTCATCCTCTAGCTCATCAATGTCCTTTGTCAACTTGCCACCCAGAACTTGAATACAGTACTTCAAATAAGGTCTGATCAGAGTAGAGGACAATGGGACTATCATCCCCCTATTTCTGGAAGTTATGCCCCTCTTGATAGAGCTCAAGAAAGGATTAGCTTTTTTGGGGTGCTACATCACACCACCAAATCATATTGAGTCTACAATCTAATATATACCCAGATATTTTTATAATACCTGGTGTTTAGCAAGATCTCCTCCATATTATGATTTGAAGTTAAATTTTTTATTAACTAAGTTAAATTTTTTATTACCTAAACATAGCCAAAATGAATATTGCTGCTGCTGCTGCTGCTGCTGCTGCTGCTGCTGCTGCTGCTGCTGCTGCTGCTGCCGCTGCCCTAGTCTCCCTATCTTACTCAGGCTGGAATTATGGCGGCCATTCACAGACTTACTGTTTTCACTATTGATCAACAAGAAGATTTGACCTACTCAGTTATTACCTGGTTCAATTCATCCTCCATCCAATTCCCCCGTATGCAACCACTTAGTTCATCCTTCAAGGAGTCACAGTATAATAAGAGACTTAGTAGTAATAACTAATTTGACAGCACACTGGAGCTCAGAATGCTGCAGCTTAAGACATCCTCCAGCCTCAGCCTCCCTTATAGAAAGAATTACAGTTATACACCACTGCCAAACTTCAATTTAATATTATAAGTCAGTCTAATGTTCTTGACTGCCAAGATCCTTTTGGATCCTGACTTTGCCATCTAGTACATTAGCTATCACCCTCAGATAGGTATCTTCTGCAGTTTTGATGAACATTCCATTTATACCTCTCTTCAATTACCTAAAAGAAATGTTAAATGTCACAAGGCCAGACACAGTTCCCTGTGGTATTACCCTGGAGATTTCCTGACATGTTAATTTTGAAGCATTAAAATACTACTCTTTGACTCAGGCTAATAAACCAGTTTTGAATCAATCTGATTATAATAATGCTATTTAAATGAAATTAGGTCAGTTTTAGGTCTATTCTTGATGAAGCTGAGTTCTCTTTGTAATCAGTTTCCCTTTCTAGATTATTGTTGTTGTTTGTATAACCTGTGTCCAATTCTTCATGAGATCATTTCAGGTTTTCTTGGAAAAGTTAGTGGAATGGCTTGCAATTTCCTTTTCCAGATTTTTTTTTTACAGGTAAGGAACTGAGGCAAACAAGATTAACTGACATTTGCCCAAGGTCACACAGACACTTATCTGGGGCCAGATTTGAACCATGAAAGATGAGTCTTCCTGACTTCTTGCCTGAAACTCTATCCCCTATGCTACCTAGCTGTTTCCTTTCTAGATGCTGGCAACATTTATGTAATAATCTATTCTAGCTTTTTCCCAGGAATCAAAGCTAGGCTAACTGTCCTATGGTTTACTAATGCTGTTCTTTTCTCTTTTGAAAATCAGGATATTTGTTTTATTCCTATCTTGTGACACTTGTCTTGTTTCCTCCTGATCTTTCAAATACAAAAAATACAAAATATAAACTACAAAAAATCCAATCAGGCAGGTTTTTGTTTTAGATAGGAACTGAGAAAGTAATTCATGTGGAAGAGTTTCCATTTTCATGTTTCCTTATTATTCTTGGGTATCAAATGCTTATTAGATATTTTTGTTCCTTCATTTTTAATGTAAAGGTGATACTCCATTGCAAAGAAGACAGAAGTAAAAGAAAAATTGAGATCCGCCTTCTATCTGTTGTCTGATATCATGGTCTCATACACCTGAAGCAATGGTGCTATCCCTTCCTATTCCACCCCCTTTCTTCCAATATAGCTGAAGGTGAAGAAAAAAGAATGAAAGAATGCTTTTTTATGCCAGTTTTTTCTCATAGGAAATCTAAGATGTATGCATAGGCAAAAGAGCAGGGAACACCAAATCAAATATTTTCAGTATACATGGAAACTTACAAAAAACAATATTATTGATTTACCTCTTACAACAGTCATGTTGCTGTTATTTAGATATGTTCTGAAACCAAAGTATTTGGCCTAATTTTTTTTTTTGGTCAGTGATTCCCAATAGATGCAAACTGAAGAAAAACATTTTCCCATAATTGTTAGTGTTATATTTATTGTACAGTCTTTCATAGAAGTATTATTATGAAAAGAGAGTAATCATCTGAAAACATGTAAATATTTTCTCATTATGAAAAATAATTATTTAACATAATATTTTATTGATATCATTTGTTTTATATCAACCTAGAGGTTGCACTGAATTCTTCTTCCATTCTGCCAAAGAAGCATCACTTATCAAACCAACAAGTCCAGTCCTAGCCTGGTCCCTTCCTTCCTTTCCAGCCTTCTATAACTTAATCTTCTCGTCCTTTTCCCAGGGCTTACTGGACTTACCCAGCGATACTAGACTGTTTGCTGTTCTTCATATTAGACATCCTATCTTTATACTCCCTTTGTTTTCATTAGCAATTCTCCTTTCCTGGAAATCTCTGATCACCATCTACATTTCCTGGCTTTCCTAGATTCTTTCAAGTCCCAAATAAAACCAGACCTTTTGAATAAGCCTTTTCATATAAAAAGCCCTTAATACTAGCACCTTCTCTATATAATTTTCTCCAGATTATCCTGTCTATATGGGTTTTTGTACTTAGTTATTTTAATTTTTCTACCATTAAAGTGTCAGCTCTTTCTGATCAGGGAACTTAAAAAAATGAATATGTTTTTATCTTAAGCATTTAGTTTTTTAGTGAGGCAGATAAGTGGCTTGGTGGGCATAGTGCTGGGCCTGGACTTAAGAACACCTGAAGGAGAGCAGAGCCAAAGTGTTGTAGAAAGTTAGGACCTTCCATGCACTCTCCCAAATTCCCCTCCAAACAAATTTAAAACAAAATTTCAAAATGGATTCTAGAATGGCAGAATCAGCAAAATGACAAGGTAAAATGATTTTCCAAACCAAGATAACTTGGTCTTTCTTCATATGTCCTTTATACTTAATTCAGGTATTTATAATAAACAAAATAACTTATTCACTCAAAGTCATTTTTTTTGGTGAAGCAATGAGGGTTAAGTGACTTGCCCAAGGTCACACAGCTAGTAAGTGTCAAGTGGCTGAGGCCAGATTTGAACTCATGTCCTCCTGAATCCAGGGCTGGTGCTTTATCCACTGTGCCACCTAGCTGCCCCCAGCAATATTCTTTTAAGAATGACTTTGAGCTGGCCTCAGACACTTAACACTTACTAGCTGTGTGACCCTGGGCAAGTCACTTAACCCCAATTGCCTCACTAAAAAAAAAAAAAAGAATATTGCTGTTTTTTATACAATATTCAATTGTTTTTTCTCATTTCACTCTTTATTATTTTTTGCAAGTGTTACTATTTTTCCCTAAATTAAATGAGAGAATCATTTCTTACATGCAGTAGCATTCCTTCACAATCATTTACCACAATTTCTTCAGCCATTCCCCAATTGATAGGCATCCCTGTGATTTCCAGTTCTTTGTCACCACAAAGAGAGCTGCGATAAACATTTTAGAACGTTATAGGTTCTTTTCCTTTTTTCTTTATCATCTTTGGAAATATACCAAGTAGTTCTATTTACATGCAAAAGGTGTAGGTAGTTTAATAACTCTTTGGGCATAACTCAATATTGTTCTCCAAAATTGTTAGATCATTTTACAATTCGCACAACAATGAATGAGTGCCCCAATTTTTTCACATCCTCTCCAACATTTGCCACTTTTGCCTTCTATCATTTTTGCCAATCTGTCAGGTCTAAAGTAATGTCTCAAGGTTGTTATCCACACCCCTTCTTAGAACATACCACCTTGCAAGAACCAAAAAACTACAAATCATAAGAATTGGCTCTGAAAATAGAATCATGATTGGGATAGTACCCAATCCAGCCCAGGAATAGAGCACAAACTTAACACAAAATTAAAATTCAAGAAATAGACTGGGAAAATGAGCAACAATGACAACAACAACAACAGCAACAGTAATAAAAACTTAGCCTTACCATAGAAAATCATCTACTGGCTGAGAGAGGACCTCAGTGTGTGGTCTGGACCCAGTTAGGAAGTGACCATGCCTCCAGTACCTCAGAGTCTTCTACACCAGGGGCTTATTCTGATGCTAGGCTAGGGGACTGGTGAGAGGGTTTGGAAGTTGTCCAAGGGTAAAGTGTCCAAGGGTAAAGTGGCTGGAGTTGAGGCAAAACACCCTGGATCTGAACCAGTGGGCCGAATCAACTGGTGGTGACCCAGTGGGGGAGGGGCACAGGCAAACCAAGCTTTCAACCATAGAGAATCAGATTTCAATCAGACATCTGCTTCCAGGTCAATATGAATAGGCAAAGAAAACAGTGGACTATGGAATGCTTTTTCAGATAAAAAGTAGATCAGAATAAACCTTCAGTATTTATAAAGCACTTAGCATAGAAACTAGCACACAATAGGTACTATATTTTTACTATTATTATTACTGACATCATTATCATTATAACAATGCCTTGCACATATTAGATGCTCACAAATTAGTTTTTCGTGATTTATAATATTTTGGAAGACTTTTCCCCAAATAGGATTGTTGTTGTAATTGTAAACACTCTTTTCTTGGTTCTTCTCACTTTATTTTGGATCTGATTTTATATATATGTATGTGTGTATATATATGTATATGTATATATAAATATATATATATATAATCTGATATACACACACACATACACACACACACACATATATATATATATATATATATTTCCCATGCTTCTCCTGATTCATTATACTTATTTTTCTTACACCACAGAAATATTCCTTGACACTTATATGCCATGATTTATTTAGACATTTCATAATCTATGGGCAGATATTTTACTATCAGTAGTTTGTTAATACAAAAATGCTACCATAAATATTTTTACATAAGGAGATTTTTTTCATTTACTTTTTGTAGTTTATTGCTAGGAGCAAAATAACTGGGCTAAATGGTATAAAAATATTAGTAACTTTATGTAATTTAAATGTGTTCTCCAATATGGTTTTATCAATGTACTGTTCCACAAGTAGTGAATTATTTTGCACATTTTTTTACAAATCCTATAGAACTGTTTGCAGTGCTTTTCACTGTGGGTATTAGAGAAAAGCTCAAATTTGTTTTGGTATTTATTACTATTATTTCTAGTGACATATAATTCTTTTAAATGGTAGTTAATAGTTTATAATATTTCTTTTCAGAACTATATGATAATGTCTTCTTACCATATATCTAATGAAATATGGCTTTTTGTCTTATGCATACCTTAGTTGTCTAAACATTTTGTACATCAAACCCTTATCAGAGATATTTTTTGCAAAGAGATAATTTAGAAGCATTTTAAATAAAATTGCTCAGAAGCCCTACTCATTAAAATTATACATGATATTTTAAAGTGGATTTTGAAACTTTCAAAAAAAATTACTACATTTATCATCCCAAAGTGTCTTTTAAAATCACTCCTCTTTATATACCTTTAAACCTGACAATATAAATGAAATATATTAATATTTACAAAAGTATATATTGACCAGATTAACAGAAGAGTGAATAGAATACTTAACCTTATTTTGGAAAGATAAATTGAGTAATCAATTAACTCCCTAAGAAAAAATTCCCAGGGATTTTTCAAATTAATTATACCAAACATTTAAAGAATAATTAATTCTAATATTAAATAAACAATTTTGGAAAATAGACAAAGAAGGAGTCCTACCAATTACCTTTAAAGACATGATCATAGTGTTGATATCTAACCAGAAAGCATCAAAACAGAGAAAGAAAATTATAAACCAATTTCTATAATGAATATTGACACAAACTATTTAAATAAAATGTTACCAAAGAGATTACATTAATTTATCAGGTGGAATTCATACATGGGATGCAGGACTGGTTAAATATTAGGAAGTCTATCAGCACAATTAACCATATCAATAACAAAACTAACAGAACTCATATGATTATCTCAATAGATGAAAATTTTTTTTCACAAAATACAGCACCTCTTCTTATTAAAAACAACAACAACAATTACTAGATTGGCTAGGAAAAAATGGAGCTTTACTTAAAATGATAAGTAGTATCTATCTAAAACCATGTTCAGGCATTATATGTAATGATGATAAGCTAGAATCTTTCCCAATAAGAAGAGGGGTGAACCAATGATTCCCATTATCACCACTTTTATTTAATGTTGTACTAAAATATTGATTAAATTAAAACAACTCTGAGTTGTTATACCTATCACCTATCAGATTGGCTAATATGACAAAAAAGGAAAATAATAAATGTTGGAGAAGCCATGGAAAAATTTGAGTGGTGGTGGAGTTGTGAACTGATCCAACCATTCTGAAGAGCAATTTGGAACTATGCCCAAGGGTTATGAGGGAATACTAGGTCTGTATCCCAAAGAGATCACAAAAAGGTTAAGATACCCACATGTACAAAAATATTTATAAAAGCTTTCTTTGTGGTGGCAAAGCATTGGAAATCAAGGGAATAGTATAAATTGGGGAATGATGGAACAAGTTGTGGTATATGAATGTAATGGAATACTATTGTGCTTTAAGAAATGATGTGGAGACAGATTTCAGAAAAAAAAAAACTGGAAAGACTTAGTGGACTGATGTTAATTGAAGTGAGAAGAACCAGAAAAAACATTGTGCACATTGACAGCAATGTTTGGTGATGATCAACTGTGATAGACTTGTCTGCTCAGCAATGCTGAGATCCAAGACAATTCCAAAGGACTCATGATGGAAAATATATTCCACATTCAAAAAAAAAAAAGAACTGTGGAATGTCAATATAGATTGAACCATACTCTTTCTATCATTTTTGTTCTTCTTGTTGTTGTTTTTTGCTTTTTTGAGGTTTTCCCCATGTGTTCTGATTCTTTTTTCACAACATGACTAATGTAGAAATGTGTTTAATGTGATTTTACATGTATAATATATATCAGATTGTTTTCTGTCTTGAGGAGGGGGAGGAAAGGGAGGAAGGGAGAAAAATTTGGAACTAAAAATCTTGTAAAAATAAATGTTGAAAACTATTTTTACATGTGACTGGAAAATAATAAAATACTTTTATGATTAAAAATAGTGTACTAAAATATTACTTTACCAATAAGAGAAGAAAAAGCAATTGAAAGATTTAGAATTGGCAATGAGTAATCAAAATTATCATACCTTGCAGATGATATGATGGTATGCTTAGAGAATCCAAGCAAATCAACTAAAAGAAAAACTACTCTACATAATTTAAAACTTTTGTGAACTCACAGGATATAAAATAATCCCAGCTAAATCATTAGCATTTGTACATATTGCCAACAAAGTCCAGTAGTAAGAGCTGGAGAAATTTGATTAAAAGAACCTCCAGACTATATAAAATACTTGGGAGTCTACTTGCCAAAACAAATCCAGGAACAAAATTACAAAACCTTTTTCACATAAAGTCAAATCGAAACTGGAAAATATAAATTGCTAATAGGTAAGCTGAGCTAAATTTTTATAAATGACAATTCTACCTAAATTAACTTACTCATTTAGTATCATACCTACTAAACTACCAAAAAAAATTATAGAGCTATAAAAACAATGACAAAATTTATCTAAAGTAACAAAAGGTCAAAAATATCAAGAAAATTAATGGAAAAAATATGAAGGAAGTTGCCTAGCCTTATCATATCTTAAACTGTATTATAAAGTGATAATTATCAAAACACTCTGGACATGGCTAAGAAAAAGAGGTGGATAAGTGGAACAAATGAGGGACATAAAGCATAGCAGTAAATGAGTATAGCTATTTACTGTTTAATAAACACAAAGTTTCTAGCTCCTGGGATAAGAACTCACTGACAAAGCTACCTAGATAGTTGGAAAATAATATGGTCAAAGCCAGATATAGACCAACATTTCACACCCTATACCAAGATAATATAAAAATGGATACATGATTTAGACATAAAAATGGATACCATAAGCAAATTAAGAGAGCAAGAAATAGTTTACCTATTACATCTATGGAGAAGGGAAGAATTCATAACCAAACAAGAGATAGTGTGACAAAATTCAAATTGGAAGATTTTGATTATATAAAATTTATAAGGGTTTATACAAACAAAACCAGTGCAACCAAGATTAGAAGGAAAACAAAATGTTGTAAAATGATTTTTATAGGAACTAAATCTGATAAATGTCTCATTTCTTAAAAATATAGAGAACAGTGATACCATAGGTAAATTAGAAGAGGAAGGATTAGTTTACCTTTCAGATCTTTGGAAAGGAAAACAGTTTATGACAAAACAAGAGATAGGGAATATTATGAAATACAAAACAGATGATTTTGATTACATTAAATTAAAAAGGTTTTGTACAAAAAGAAGCAATGAATCCAAAATTAAAGAGGGAGGTAGAAAGCTGGCAAACAATTTTTATGGCCAGTACTTCTGATAAAGGCCTCATTTCTAAAATATATCAGGAACTAAATAAAATTTATAACAATCCAAGTCATTCCCTAATTGAGAAATAGTCAAAGGATATGAAATCAAAGCTATTTATTGTCATATGAAAAAATGCTCTAAATAACAATTAATTAGAGAAATGCAAATTAAAACAACTCTGTGGTACCACCTGACACCTATCACATTGGATAATATGGCAAAAAAGGAAAATACTAAATGTTGGAGAAGCTGTGGAAAAACTGTAACACTAATGCATTGTTGGTGGAACTGTGAACTGATCCAACCATTCTGAAGAGCAATTTGGAATTATGCCCAAATGGCTATAAATCTCTGCATGCCCTTTGACCCAGCAATACCACAACTAGGTCTGTATCCCAAAGAGGTCATAAAAACGGTAAAAGGACCCACATGTACAAAAATTTTTATAGCTGCTTTTCTTGTGGTGGCAAGGAATTTGAAATTGAGGGGCTGCCCATCAATCAGGGAATGACTGAACAAGTTGTAGTATATGAATGTAATGGAATTGTATTGTGTTGTAGGAAATGATGAGCAGGCAAATTTCAGAGAAACCTGGAAGGACTTGCATGAACTGATGATGAGTGAGATGAGCAGAACCAGGAGAACACTGTAGACAGTATCATCAACATTATGCATTGATCAATTGTGATAGACTTGATTCTTCTCAGCAATACAACGGCCCAAGATAGTTTCAAAGAACTTCTCATGGAAAAGGCTCTCCAAATCCAGAAAAAAAAGGACTGTGGAATATGGATGCAGATTGAACCCTACTATTTCTTTTGTTTTCAGTGCTATTGTTTTACTTTTTTGATGTTTTTCCTTTTTGCTCTGATTCTTCTATTATAACATGACTAATGCAGAAGTATGTTTAATGTTATTGTACATATATAACCAGTCATACTACTTGCTGTTTTGGGAGGCTGGGAGGCAGGGAGGGAGGGAGAAAAATTTGAAACAAGAAATCTTATAAAAACAAATGTTGAAAACTATTTCTACATGTAAATGGAAGGTAATAAAATACTTTTATAATTTATAAAATTCTTTAAAAGCTTAAAAATATATACAGAACAGGGTTAAATTTATAATACTAGTCATTCCCCAATTGGGAAATGGTCAAATGATAGGAACAGGCAGGTTTCAGAAGAAGAAATAAAAGCTATCTATAGTTATATGAAAAAATGCTTTAAATCACTACTGATTAGAGAAATACAAATTAAAACAATGCTGAGATTCCACCTCACATGTATCAGATTGATTAATATGACAGAAAAGTAAATTGAAAAATGTCAGAAAAGATGTGAGAAAACTGACATATTAATGCATTATTGGTGGAGTTATGAACTGATCCAACCTTTCTAGAGAATAATTTGGAACTATGCCCACAGCCAATGAGCCTATACATAACGTTTGATTCTGCAATACCACAACTATCTCTGTATACCAAAGAGATCACCAAATAGAGGGAGGGGTGAGGGAAGAACCTACATGTACAAAAGTTTTTATAGCATCTCTTTTTGTGGTAGCAAAGAGTTGGAAATTGAGGGGATGCTTATCAATTTAGGAATGGCTTAAGTTATGGTATATGACAGTAATGTGATGCTATTGTGCTATAATGATGAGCACATAGATTTAAAGAAAACATGGCAAGATTTATATCAATTGAGGCAGCTAGGTAGCACAGTTGATAGAGCACCAGCCCTGGAGTCAGGAGGACCTGAGTTCAAATCTGGCCTCAGACACTTAACACTTACTAGCTGTGTGACCCTAGCTGTGTCACTTAAAAAAAGATTTATATGAATTGATGATGAGAAAACTGAGCAGAACCAGGAGAACATTATACACAATAACAACCATAACGTGCAGTGATCAACTATGCACTTAACTCTTCTCAGCAATACAATGATCCAAGACAATTCCAAAAGACTTATGATGGAAAATGTTATTCACATTGAGACAAAGAACTGATGAAGTCTGAATGCAGATCAAAGCATATTTTAATTTCCTTGCATTTTTCTTTGTGTTTTCCCTTTTGTTCTTTTCCTTTCTTCTCTCTTCTTCTACAAAACAAATGTGAAAAAATATTTTACATAATTGAAAATGTATAACCTATATCAAATTGCTTGCTGTATTGGAGATATAGAAGGGGATGCAGGGAGGGAGAACAATTTGGAACTCGAAATCTTATAAAACTTAATTTTGAAAATTGTCCTTACATGTACTTTAAGAAAAACACCATACTACTGTGGTAAAAAAATATGAAAGTTTTTTAACAGTCGGTTAGGATAACTGAAAGACTCCAGTTTTTGAAGGACCACCCTTTTGGGGAGGAGACCAACAGTCCGCCTGCTGCACACGTCAGACTGCCTGCTACGCACTCAACTTCCGGGGTGGAGAGAATGGAAGTGAGGCTTTTTCCTGCTCTGCTGGTCTCCTGACTGTGCTGCACAGACGGTCTCTCTCTCTCCAAAGGTGGCTTTCGGTTTGGGTGAGTTTTTTATAAGGAATATAGACTAAGCTTAGACTTAAGACGATTTGTATTGTGTTTCTACTTTCCTATCCTTCTAATCAACATCACCTTGTGACTACCATAACAATAAAAGGTCTATCTAGAAAACCAAAAGCTTCTTCCATTTACTAGTCTGGGAGATAAATTAAGGGAAAGGTTAAGTAGGGGAGATTTATGATCTAATATCCAATTTTAAATCCCACACTACTTACATAAAAACAAGATCATCCAACTTTATTGTTCAGTGATAATTAGATAAATTTGTTGCACAAAGTATAGTTATGTTATGTCCACACTACCATAGCACAAATACCAAGTATATTACTAATTATAGAAAAGACTTTTTTCTCACAACTCTGATTCTACAATACATATCCAGAGTTGTTTAGTGGTACAGATGATAATCATGCATAGGTAGAGAGACAGGGAGAGGCAAGACTGTGTTTTTTTGCTAGGGATAAGCATGTAAAAGTCATGACCTTTTTTTAGACTTATACAATGAACTCGGTACCTTTTTCTTTATATAGAAAAGACCTTACAGGAAGGTTATAAACAGGTTGCTCTCCATAGTAACACTGAGCCCTTTTTTTTTTCTCTTTTTGGAAAAATAGAGCCTTGGGACCTTTTGCCAACCAGTACAATATGACTCAATAACTATGATAGGTTTTAAACCATGAGTCAGATAGGAATTGAACTAAAAGACAGAAAGAAGTCAGTAAAGGGTAGATGCCTTAAAAAGAATTCAAAGAGTAATCTTAGTCTGGTCAACTGTTACCTTCTTTGACTATCATTACTGAAGGGGAGGACTTCCTTATTATGGTAAACAAAAATGACTAAGGAGAGGGATTTCCTTTAGGTTGAGGCTGACAAACAATAACACCTCCTAGTTGATTAGAGAACAAATTATCAGGGAACCATTAAGATATCATCTCAATTGAATAATATATCAAAGGCCTCATATAAGAATTAGAAATCTCTTTGAACAAAATTGCAGCCTTTCTATGGAAGGAAGAAGTTTGATAACCATAATGTCTGGGAAAAAAAAAAAACATTATGATGTCCTGATGACAGATAATTATAGGCCAAATAAAGGAGATATGACTTCCAATGTGGAGGAGTACACTAAAAAGCAGTACCCAAAAAGAACTAGCAGAGAACATCATGATATTATCAGCAGAAGACCTCAGTAGCTACTGTCAGCATGAATTGCCCCATTGATTCATGTGCATTGAATACATATGTTCTCAAGTGGGTTTGCCCCACATGCCACCTTGTATGCAGATCCATTCTTCCTACTGAGAGTGTGTATATTTTTGGGAAAATAAAAGTGGTGGGAATATTCTGTTGTGACTTTTATTACTATGCTATTTCAACAAATGGCTCTGCTTTAAATTGTATATCCTCTAGCTGAAATGTAAAAATAAAGCCGTTAGTTGGGGCTCATGAGCTATACTTTCAAACATACCTAGAAACTGTGCTTACTTTCTTAGGAAAAATTGTAATTAAGGGGTCCATTTGATGATTCACATTTAAATTAATCTCCACACAATGCCAGTACTTGTAAGGAGAAAATAAAATTTTAAAACAATGAAGGAATATAGTCTTAATATTATTGCTTTCATAACTTTTGAACATGCATTCCCTGCTTTCTATTCCCTCTGCCAACATCTTTGGCATTCATTGACAATTAGACTATTAAAATAGCCTCCTAAATTGCCTCAGATCCAGTAATCTCCATACCCTTCCTACAACTAATTCTGTGTACTTTAACCTGTTTAGTATTCTTAAAATATCACTTTCTACTCTGAGTCAGGCCATAAGTTGTGAAATTCTACTTGAGGCTTTACTTATGCTTTTTCCCTCAACTACTATATCCTTTACTTCTTATCATCCTATCTAAATCCTACTTATCTTTAGAAGACCTACCTCCTTCCTTCAATGTTTTCTGTCATCTCATCTGGCATGGCCCACTGTGATCTCTTATTCTTCTTAACTTGTAAATCTCATATTTTCTATGATACTCATTGGATGACTATCATTTATTATTTAGTAATACTATTTTGACACAACAGAAATATCAATAATATCACTGCCTGATGCACATAGCAGGGTGCTAGAGTCAGCATGAAAGAGTTTAAGAGAGCCAATTGTTAAATACTTCATGTGAAAAAAATAATGTACGCTATCCATACTAGTAGATATTCTTTTTTGCTCAGGTATCACAAATTCTTAATTCCTGAAATAAATACTAACATTCTAAGAAATAGGAATAATTCTAAATTCTTGAAGAGTAGACTATCCTAGTATGAGATTTTTATAGAGATGAGAATATCATTGATTATGTCTAATGGTATAGGAAATAATTTATTTTGAAGAGAACTGAATTTTTAGACTGACAGTCTTTAATCCTGAAACTAATTTCCATGTAACTGCACATGACCATTTTAATTATTAAATGTGTTTAGAGATGAAAATTACTGTGAAAATGAAGTACATTTTTTGCAACCAATGTTTAAATGATTATTATTATTCTAAAAGTCACTTCGGGAATAAAGCTCAGCTGTTCTGCAGTAATAGGACATGTTCTTTGTGTATTACAAGATAAAGCTTGTGGGCATCCATTTATGAATCCAAAGGCCTAATACCCTTCTGATGAGAGCAATAAATAAGGTAATCTAAACTACAGTTGCAAACCGTGAAGCAAAATGTGGAAAACTATCAAGCTAGCTAGCATGGGGTAGCAACAAAGGTAACATTCAATCACTGAACTACCTTTTTTAAAATGATCTATTATATTGTTTAAATCTTTCATTAAATAAAATTAAGTGATCTTGAATTTATATGTAATTTGGATGTTGAATTTTAATATTATAAATACCTTTAGTAGCTGTAAAGACAAAATGCTGTAACATAAAGACTGGAATAAATATTGCAAAATATAATTCTCTTTATGACCATTATTTGTACGAGTAGTAGTTATTAATAAAAGATGATTTTAATGCATCTCATTCAGCTTGGCAGAGAGGCAGAGGATTACTGGGATAAAACGTTGCATACACTGGTAGATGAAGCACCTGTATTAGGTGTTCTGTTGTGTTTTTCTGGGCTACAAGTTGAGGGGTGGAGTTCTTTTCAGAAATATTTGTGATATGATAAGAAAATGTATTAATAATACTTATTCCAAAGTTCCTACTTAAATGTGTGGCAGAAGATTGAGGAGGACACAGGTTGGCATGGTGGCTCATAATTTTAATCTCTGTTATGGAAGAGGCTGAGGATCTCTAACTCTTAGTTGCTGTAGGCTATGCCAAACAGATATTAACTCTAAATTCAGCATTAATAGGGTGATCTTCTGAAGAGGAAAGGATCAGGATATCTAAGGACAATGAGCCTAGTTGCCTAGTTTGGGCTTGTCAAAGTTCCCATATTGATTAATAGTTGGATCCAGCACATCAGTAGTTACCGTACTTCCAACCTAGGTGAGAAAGTCTTTAAAAGGGGACAGGGGAGGGAGAAGGTGAGGGTCTGAAAAGGGGTGGGGATAAGGACACAAACAAATAGGATGACTTCTTTAGTTTTGCTAACCCCTTGTTTAATTAAATGAGAAAGAACTTGGTGGTACAGTAAATAGAGCCTTGGACCTATAGTCAGAAAGACCTGAATTCAAATGAATTTAACTAGCTATGTGACCACGGTTAAATAAAAATCTGACTACCTCACTTACCTTATCTATTAAATGCAGATAATAATACCATTTGTCTCCTAGGGTTGTTGTCAGGATAAAATTACATATTTGTACAAAGTACTACAGAAATATTAGCTATCATTATTATTATCATTCAGCATAGTTTTAAAAGAAGTTCAGATTTTCCTGTGAAATAATTTTTGTTCTTTCTCTGTTGAAATGTTTGAAATCATTGTTAAAGCCAAAATTAATGTTTAAAATGTTCAAGAAGGGGCAGCTAGGTGGCGCAGTGGATAAAGCACAAGCCCTGGATTCAGGAGGACCTGAGTTCAAATCCAGCCTCAGACGCTTGACACTTATTAGCTGTGTGACCCGGGGCAAGTCACTTAACCCTCATTGCCCTGCAAAAATAACAACTACAACAACAACAACAACAACAACAACAACAACAACAACAATAATAATAATAAAACATGTTCAAGAAAGCCATAATTTCATCTGTATGGATACTTCCATTCATAACAACAAAAACAACAGCTACCATTTATATAGTGTTTGCTATTCACCAGGCACTGTGTTAAGATCTTTACAATTATTATTTGATCCTCACAACAATCTTGCGAGGTAGGTACTATTATTATCTCATTTTACAGATGAGGAAACCAAGGCAAACAGAAGTTAAATGACTTTTCCAAGGTCACATAGCTAGTAAATGTATGAAGTCATATCTGAAATTAGGTCTTTCTTACTCCAGAGCTAGAGCTTTATCCACTGAATGACCTGCCACCTAGAAAATTGCAATTTAATTCCACATTGTAATAGGTGGTTTTCCTGAGTTGCTATGGGCTATACTTTTATTTCCTGGTGACCAACCACCTTTCTGAAATTAGCTCAGCTGGTTTTAACATAACAGACATTTAGGTTCTAATTGTGTGTACACTTGAAACATTTCGACTTGAAATATATTGTTAGGAACAGAAACAGTATATATTTTGCTAGCAGAGCCCTTAAGGAACTCAAGGTCACCTTCATACTACTATTAGGTATTGGACTAGGAATTTACTGCAGGATTTCAAATACAAAAAAGAAATATATGAAAATAAAACATCTGGATACTTGTTCCTATCCAAGGTCTCTCCTATATTTACACTCCCATCCAAGGAGAATATGATGAAGATTTCAATTTATGAATAAATAGTTTTGTTCACCTCAGTGAAATTTGCATTCACTAATAATGCTGTTGCCATGCAGTTATTCAATCATGTCTAACTCTTCATGATCCTGTGGGCTCCATAACACACCAATGCTGTTCATGAGTTTTTCTTGGTAGAGATACTACAATGGTTTGCCATCACTTCTTCACTGAATTAATGTAAACTGAAGTTAAGTGACTTTTCCAGAGTCACATAGCTAGTGTCTGAGGCCAGCTTTGTACTCAGGTCTTCCTGACTTCAGGGCCCAGTGCTCTATTCACTGAAAATGGGCTATAAAATGTGCAAAACAGTTTACACTCATTATCTCATCTGAGTCTCATAAAAACCCTTTGAACTAGATTCTACAGTTATTATCACTCCATTTTGCCAGTAAGGAAATTGAGATTCAGATAGGTTCAGTGATTTTGTCCATTGTCTCATTAGCTGGAGGTGAGATAAAAACCTAGTTCATCTAGACTCATGACTAGTACTGTATTAACCATCTGCTGCTTCTATGCATCATGTATTTTCCTTTCTATTTGAATAAATGGAGAGTGTTGGAAAAAATAAAGGACCATGCCTAAGAATATTAAGGATAGACAGGGATGCTCAGAAGGATGAAAATCTATTTGCTTGGCTTTTCCATTTTACTTAAAGGAACTGTCAGACTAAAGGAATATCAGACATAAATTTTCCCTCTTATGTTGAAGTACTATTCTATACTCATCATTTGATTGTAAGTGAAAATTTTATCAAGAATTATCAACTGTGAAAAACTGTACATCTATCTAGAGTCCTTTTGATTACTGAATCCCTGGGTCAAAACAAGTTTGTTTTGTTTTTTAAAGCAAAAACAAAATGAAACTGTAAAACTAGAGAGTACTCACCAGGTTATTAATCCATAATCCCTATCCAAAATTTTACCAACTTCATTTAGCAAAGAAAATTGTTGGCATACTTAGACTCATAATCATATCACTGCACAGGGATTTGTTCACACTATATATCCTTTCCATTTATATACTCAGCCACTCTGATCTCTGTATGTGAACAATAAAGTTGGTCTTATGGGAGCCCTTGATTCTATTGAAAGGATGTTCAATAGAAAATGTTTCATAAGACTTTAATGCAAAATAATAACACAACTTCTTGGTGTTTTCAATAATATATAGGTTGAGGCAGCTAGGTGGCATGGTGGATAAAGCACCAGCCCTGGATTCAGGAGGACCTGAGTTCAAATCCAGCAGCAGACACTTGACATTGACTAGTTGTGTGACCCTGGGCAAGTCACTTAACCCTCATTGCCTTGATGAAGGGAGAGATAAATTCGGTTTCTGTCCAACTGCAAAAGCAGCAAATTACAATCTCTTCAAAATGTTTTAATTATAGATCTTCATTCAGTCCTTGCACTGATTTAGATTTAATGTCCACAGAAAAACTACTGTAAATTAAATGTTTTTTCTATAAACATGATACTATAATAAAGCATAACAGTACTGAACTAAGCATGGCCTGATTCCTGCTTCTTTAACTTTTTTTTAAATAGTCACAAACACAGGCACTTATTTAATTGGTAACTTAATTTTAAGTGATATACCAGGAAACTCATATGACAAAGTTGTCTCAAGTGCACTGGCCAATTAAACAAGGCAACACTAGAATGAGTGAAATAAAATTATTTAATGTGCTGACAATATAAAACCTCATCTTAATTATTCTTTAATTGCTACATTATTTGAACCACAACTTATCAGAAGGTCATGGAATGCTCCCATCAGGATCAAGGATTACAGAAGGGTTTAGGGGAGTATATTTGGTGAGGATTCTTTAGAATGTGATGGATTTGGCAGACGGCCAGGGACCCCATCTGAAGACCCCCAAAATCGAGACCACACCTGGCTGGCCCTGAGTGGAATGTAGTTCTCAGAGGCGGTGTACTACTGACAGCAGCAAGAGACCACTCTCAACCAATCAGCTTGAAGGACCTCCCCTTTTGGGGAGGGAGACAGGCAATAGGAAGGTGAGGCTGGCTTGTTGGATGTTTCTCTTTTTGTTTAGGACTTCAGCTTGGTGGGAGACACAGAAAAGGTGGACAGAGAAAGAGAGGAAAGTAGTGCTATATTTCTGAGACCCTAAACTCTTGCTGAATTTATCAGTAAATCTTAGACAGTTTACCCCCAAAATGGGGGGGGGCTAGGTAAGGACCCACATAAGATTTTAAACCTCCCAAGGAAATTATTTGGGAAAACTGAGAGATCCCTTGGTGAATTTCAAGATGTTACTCCAGAAGTTTGGCTGCATTTCCTCATCTGTAAAATGATAATAATAATATCATCTAACTACCAAGGTTGTTGGGATCCAAGGAGATATTTTTAAAAATCTTAGCAGAATTCCTTGCACATAGTAGGCAATATATTAATGTTAGCTATTATATTGTTATTTTGTTATTATTATTCTCTTATATAATCACTTGAAGGCAACTAGGTGACACAGAGGATAAAATGATGGATATAGAGTCAGGAATACTCATCTTGCTGAGTTCAAATCTGGCCTCAGACATTTCTTAGCTGTGTGACCCTGGGTAAGTCATTTAACCCTGTTTGCTTCAGTCTTCTCATTTATGAAAAAGTTTGGAGTAGGAAAAGGCAAACCACTCCAATATCTTTGCCAAGAAATTTCCAAATGAGATCATGATAGAAAAACAGCCCAACAACAATAAATAAAACTACTTTATCTGTCCTGTTAATTGGATTTTAATTTTTGTTATAAATACCATCAAATACTAACCTGGTTTTGTACCTAGGGCAATAAACCCCATCACATAGCACACATGACCTAAGATGACTGATATGGTCAAAGCACATAAACTATTTTGCCCTGTGCACACACACCTCACCTGCCTCAAAAAGAAAGAAAGAAAGAAAGAAAGAAAGAAAGAAAGAAAGAAAGAAAGAAAGAAAGAAAGAAAGAAAGAAAAGAAAAAAAAGAAAAGAAAAGAAAAGAAAAGAAAAGAAAAGAAAAGAAAAGAAAAGAAAAGAAAAGAAAAGAAAAGAAAAAAGAAAAGAAAAGAAAAGAAAAGAAAAAAGAAAAGAAAAGAAAAGAAAAGAAAAGAAAAGAAAAGAAAAGAAAAGAAAAGAAAAGAAAAGAAAAGAAAAGAAAAGAAAAGAAAAAAGAAAAGAAAAGAAAAGAATGAAATCATCCTTGAGCCTTAACTGATCAAGGAGACAAATGCTGGAATGAATGACATAAATCAATAGTTATCAAAAGCTTTACAGACTAGTACATGAGTAGTCCATTCTTCTCAGGTTTGACAGACTTTCTTCTGCTATGCTAACCAACATCCCTTCTGAGTGGTATTCCATTCTAGCAAATATTAAAAAATAATTGAGCCAAATTTAACCAACACTCAATATTTGCTGAATATTATATCCATGCTATTATTGAATAAACTTCCTTTTAATAAAGATTTTTTTGATGTGGTTAGTTTCAGCAAGGCAATGATCCATTATAACTCTGAAGGATTTATGAAAATTGCAATTCATCTACAGAGTAAGAACTGATGGTATTTGAAAATAGATTGAAACACATTTTTTTTGACAATTCCTTAATCTGAAATTTTGTTTTTATCCATTTTCTCTCACAACCTAGCTAATGTGGAGATTTTGTCCATGACTACTCATGTATAACTTATGTTGAACTGCTTGTGTTCTTGGGAGAGGGGTAGGAAGGGAAGGAGGAAGAGAAGTTGGAACATAAACTTTTTAAAAATTGTTGTAAAAATTGTTTTTACATGTAATTTGGAAAATAAAATTCTAAACAGAAAAAAATTATTGATATGCATTTGAGATTTTATTTTCCCTTTTTCTACTGGTTACCTAGTAAGTCTCCTTTTTGGAAAACCAAATTTCTAATAACTAACCAAATGAGAAGGGAATTTGCAAGTCCTTTGACCAAAAGAATGAAAGGAAACTGCCCTTTGAGACTAGGGATAATTGTGGTAGTAGTTAATAGAAAGATAAGAGTTCTTTGGAAGCATTGTCCCCTTCTTTGAGTCTGAGTAGAGAGATGCAGGTGAGAATCCTACTGTGTCTACGGGGATCACCTTGGGTGTATGCCCTGAGCTGGAGGTGAAAGACTGTGCTGGTGCTCTAGGTCTCTGAACCAGGGTGTATGACTGAGGTTCTGTAATGCTGTGCCACCCCAACTGTCTCCCCAACTCAGACACTAGGATGAGGAAAACTCAGATTGACAGTCTTTCCTTATTAGGATGCCCATTGACTGTGGAGCCGAGCAAACCCTTAGGAGGAATATGGGCTGTTAAGGGTGGTTATAGAAATGAAGACAAAAGCATAAGACATGTAGAAGCACTCCAACCTGGAAAAATGCCTTCATATTTTTTTTAATTTAATATTGATGAGGTCTGTAGGTTTACCATTAGCAGGAAAATAACATATTCACTAAATGTAAGTATGTTTCAGAATTGCTAATAACCTCTCCTTGTGCTGTCCTATTAATTTGGTGTAAAATAATAAATTTTCTAAGAACCTCATTTCAAATGTTCAGCAATCTGCAATTACCAGGGCACTGAATGTGCCAGCTAATGACTGTTTTCATAGAAAGAATCTCAGCTTCTAGTACAATTGAAAACAAAGGAATAATTTTATATTTAACCAGAATCAGATCATATTAATAGGTCCTGAATCTGAATTCTGGTTAAAAAGAAATATAACCACTTTTTTTTCCCAAATGATAAATATTAAAATTTAATACAAGGAAAAAGTCTTTCCTCCTTCTCCATTGGACTTTTTGAATTAAAATATTGCCTGTGAGATAGCAAAGCCCAACCTTTACTTGAGAGATATTAATACTAGAAACTACATTTTCAGGATATCATAACACTTAACACTTTTTATGATCTGAATAAACTTATATTTATATTAGCCTCATATAAATTACAGAGAAATTACTGATCTGAATTAGAAGAGCAAATTTCCACACTGGGAGTGGCTTTACACCAAGGAAAACCCAGGTCCAGAGGCACCCTTCTCCCACCCCCACAAAAACAAAAACAAATAGCCTATTCTGTTCATGACTAGGTCTAATTATCAAAATGCAAGCAATTTTAGAAAATGAAAAGTCTTTTGCTTTGTACACCAAATCTGAACCAGTGAAAATATTCAGAAAAAACATACCTAAAAGTTAGATAAAAGGTGCAGAGGCAAGGCTCGGAGAAATACTCAACTTTTTGATTATCTAAAGTGCTTTCTAATATAAATATAGACTGTGGAATTTTAAAATGGTTAATGTCTGTGCTACTTGCCAATATTCCATAATAAAAAAAAAGTTATCCTGAAATTAATTTAAGGAACAATCACCCAGAATGGCAGATGATATGAAAAGATAAAAGCACCTTAAGTCTCTACAATTGGCAGCAAGAGGATGAATGAATTTTTCTACTGAACAACATCCATTAGTCAACACCACCATTAGTTTAAATTGAAGTTTAAATGGTATCAAAACTTCCACATGGCTTTGCTTACCTAGGAATTCCTGCAATAAATTAAAATTTTTCCCACATTTTGTCTCTTCCCACTGCTATATCACATGAGAAATTCTTATTGGCAAAGTTAAAAAAATGTATTAATATATTGGCAAAAATCATTCCTCAACCATAACTGATGACATTTAAAATTATGCTGAGAAATAATAAATCTCTTTGATCTATATTCTCACTGGAAAATGTCTTTATACACCCATTTTCTTTTTCAGGAAGAAAAATAAGGCTGATATAATATACCAACAATAACACACCCCTTATCTCCACCAAGATCACAATTCCCCAAGGGGCACCAGTATGAGCAAAGATAGATTGTAGGCTGGGGGTGGGCCTGGGGGAATGTGGGCATTGCATTTTAGGAACAGCATTGACTAATTGGAGATTATCCAGAAGAGGGAAACCGGGATGTCACAGGACGAAACAAGCCATATGAAAATCCATTGAAGGAATAAAATTATCAAATCTGGAGGAGTCTTAGCAAGACACAATAGCTGTCACAAAAATATTTAAAGAATCATCATGAATATGACAGATTGACTTGTTCTTAAAAGCCTAAGAAGATTAGGACAAGGAACAATGAGATGAAGTTTAGAAGAAGTTTTAGGCTTAATGTAAGGAAAAACTTCCTGAATAATCAGAATTACCCAAAAATGAAGGGGACTCCCTTGGAAAATAATGACTTTCCTACTACCTCACTGTATAAGACTTCAAGAAAAGATTTGAGAGCAACTTGTTGGGGATATTGTTGTAAAGGAGATTCTTATGGGCAAGTATAGGGTAAACTGATAAACTATCTAAGTTTAGATGATTTAGATGCTATAACAAATAAAGAAAGCATAGTCTTAAACCTGAATGAATTGAAATAATTTCAGGAATTTCACTGTCATGGGACCTTCCAGCTACTGGGTTCAATCATTGTATGAATCCTCATAATAATTTAATATGGGCAGCTAGGTGTCACAGTGGATAAAACACCAGTCCTGGATTCAGGAGGACCTGAGTTCAAATCCAGCCTCAGACACTTGACACTTACTGTGTGACCCTGGGCAAGTCACTTAACCCTCATTGCCCTGCAATAATAATAATAATAATAATAATAATAATAATAATAATAATAATAATAATAATAATAATAATAAATTTCCTAGAGGATCCCTTAGACCTGGAAGAAAAATTAAAAGCCATCTAATCCAGATGTTTAATTTTATAGATAAAGAAACTGAAGAACAGCCATATTAAGTGACCTTCTCAAGCTTACAGAACTCAAAAATAAATTACAGAACTATGTTCATTATCTTTAATTTAACATTTTTACCTAATTCTATGCTTCCTGATGTCCAGTCATAATACTGACACCAAAGTTGTGTTAAATGGAGAAAGAAAGAGTTTTAGAAAATATCATTTATGTGCCTCAGAATTATACTATCTTCCAGAATCTAATGGTCAATAATACTTTTCTAGATTATTTAAATTAAAGACTTATAAACTTAAATTACAAACATTGAATCTAGTTGAGAGAAACTGATTGAGAGAAAAAGCAAAATTTTTGTCACAAGTGAATTAAATCTTGATTTCTTGCATGTAAAGCAGTTCTAAGTAATGATGACATTTAAGGTAGAGAGGCAACATGATACTGTTGCAAGAATTCTGTACTTCTTATCCTCTTCCCCTCCAACTTTTCTGTAGGGTTAGATTATTCCTCCCAATTGGGTGTGAATGTTATTCCCTCCTTGAGCCCACCCTGATGATATTAAGGTCTTTGAGCTAATTCTGTGTTTTAAATTTTTCTTCCTACCTCCCACCTCAACCCTCCCTATGAAATGAAGAAATTCAATGTCACACTTGTGCAGTTATGCAGAACATCTTCCCCTTCCTTGAAAGTGTTTTGCTTTTTACTGCTCTCTACTCCAATCTGCCCTTCCCTCCTTCCCCTCTTTATTCCCCCCTTATCTCCCTCCCCTCCCACTTTCCCTCAGGACAAAAATATATTACTATACCTATTTGAGTATGCATGTTTTTCCCTTTGAGCCAGTTCTGATGATAGTAAGGTTCCCTCACTCTCCCACTTTGTCCCCCTCTTCCCCTCCCCTCCATAACCTTTTTGTTTTGTTTCCTTCATGTGAAATACCTCTCCCTAGTCCACCTCTCCCCTTTCCCCTTCCCCAGTCTATTCCTCCTACCCCTCCACCCTATTTTAAAGATATCATCATGGGTTAGCTAGGTGGCACTGTGGACAAAGCACCAGCCCTGGACCCAGGAGGCCCTGGGGCCAAATCTAGTCCCAGACATAAGACATCCCACCCTGTTTGTCCCACAAAAAAGCAAAACACAAATGCTTTGTAGATATCATCCCTTCATATTCAGTTCAGACCTGTGTCCTCTGTGAATTCCTTACTGAGAATTTTCTTATGAGTCATAAGTATTATCTTCCCATGTAGGAATGTGAACAGTTTAATCTTTTAATATCCCTCATGCTTTCTTTTTCATGTTTACTTTTTATGCCTCTCTATGGCCTTGTAATTGATAGTCAAATTTTCAATTCAGTTCAGGTCTTTTCATCACAAATGCCTGAAATTTCCTGATTTCATTGAAATCCCATTTTTTCCTCTGAAAGATTATACAGTTTTGAGGGTACATGATTCTTGGCTGTAGTCCCAGTTCCTTTGCCCTCTGGAGTATCATATTCCATGCCCTCCAGTCCTTTAATGTAGTTGCTGCTAGATCTTGTTTTATCCTTATTGTAGCTCCACAGTATTTGAATTCCTTTTTTTCTAGCTGCTTGCAATATTTTCTCCTTGAACTGAGAGTTCTGGAGTTTGGCTATAAAATTCTTAGAGGTTTTCCTTTTGGGATCTCTTTCAGGAGGTGACCAGTGGATTCTTCAAATTTCTATTTTACGTTCTGTTTCTAGAATATCAGGGCAATTTTCCCTGACAATCTCATGAAAGATTTTGTCAAAACTTTTATTTTGGTCATGGTTTTCAGGTAGTCCAATGATTTTCAAATTAACTCTCCTGGATCTATTTTCCAAGTCAGGTGTTTTTCCAAGGAGATATTTCATACTGCCCTCTATTGTTTTATTCATTTGGGTTTGCTTTACTGTGTCTTGGTTTCTGATAATGTCACTAGCTTCCATTTGTTCAATCCTAGTTCTTAGGCAATAATTTCATCAGACAGCTTCCTTGTAGCTAAAGACACTTTCTATTGTTCTCTACTTTCTTTTCTTGCTCAACTTCCCATTTCTAATTGACGGTGGGGCCCTACTTCCAAAGCTGCACTGTCCCAAGTTTCAGTGGGTCCCAGGTGTTTTGGTTTGAGAGAGGGCAGGTTTTTCTTTCACCTGGCCTGTTCTCTTGTCTGAAAGTTACCTCAAGCCAACTTGCTAATTAACCTGCCAGCAGAGTGCTGTGGTGGTTTTTAGCTTTGAGGATCCTGCACCACTCTTCCACCTGGGCCTCCCTCTGTTTAGGATTTTTTTCCAAGTTCCCTGCTGGGGAAGGATAATGGAATTCCTTCTTAGATCTCACAGATATCCCTGCACTTTCCCCCCTAGTCAGTTGTTCAGCCCTCTTACCCAACAGTAAGCTTAGTTGCAAAAGATGGTGGTGCTGCAGCTGTCTCAGAGGCTTGTGGGTAAGTATCTCTGGTGCAGAGTGACTGGGGTATGTGTTTGTGAGATTACAGGTTTGGATTCTTCTTGCAGCCCAGTATGGCCACCTTTAATCTGGAAAATAATGTCAGGTGTCTTTTTGTGGGGTTTACCACTCCAGGGCATTTAATGTCTTTCCTCTGCCATCTTGGCTCTGCCACACATCTCCTCCAGTTTCTTTTCTATAAAATGGAAACAATACCTGCATTAATAGCTTCACCACGTTGTTGTGAGGCTCAAAAGCCATAATGTACAGCATTTATTTTTGTTAACTTGTAATCTAAATATCAGTTATTTTTCCCCTAAAGAAGAGGTCATGTTAATAGACAGTTGAAATAGAGATGGATATCACTGGAGTTGAAGAAGTCAAGTAATTTCCAATCCAGGTGTTAGAAGAGCCATTTATAAAGCTATTCAAGTCATTAAAAACAATTGTACATGAATTTGAGGAAGGAAAATCCATGTTGGATTAATTAAATATTGAAGATGTGACAGTAGAATGTAAATGCCTTTAAGACAAGACTATTTCATTATTACCCTTTTTTTTTTTTTGGTTATATATCCCTAGCATATATAGTGCCATACTTTAAGCAGAGTTGTTATTCTTCAGTCATGTCTGATTCTTCATGACCCCATTTTTGGTTTTCTTGGCAAAAATATGAGTGGTTTGCCATTTCTTTCTCCCCTTCATTTTATAAATAAGGAACCTGAGGCAAAAGAGGTTAAATACCTTGCCTGAGGTCACAGAGCTAGTAAGCATATGAAGCTGGATTTGAATTGAGATCTTCAAAACTCTAGGCCTAGTGTTCTATCTGCTGTACCACCTTGCTTCCCCCTTGAGCAGGGAAGGTAGTTATTAAAGATTATATTTAACTGAATTGAATTTGCTCTGAAATTTAGAAGGAACTCTAAAGAATTGTATTTTTGTAACTGGTTAAAAATGTTATTTTATACTGATCTCAATTCACAAATCAAATGTAATCAAGCTGGCAATAGTCTGAGTATTTATGTTCTGATACAGTGTATGATGATGATGATTGTGGTAGTACAGAGTACAGCATATCCATACATGTGTTGGGACATGAGACAAGATGTATCATTATGATATTTATTTGCTAATAAACTGAAGGACCAGAATTCACTCCCACTTATCATGTAGACAAAAATATAGGTCTTTGTATTTGTTGACTTCAGAATTAAAACTTCTTAAAACAATCAAAATATTTAAGCATAAAGGTTAATAAATATTAACATCCAGAAATACTTAGATATGAAAATATTTATAGAAATAATAGTTATAGTAATTCAATTTACATTATTTTGTGCATACACATGTTAGTGGGGGAAATAATTTGCCCAAGATGGAGGTCAATGTTCTTAAGTTTTTACAATACAAATCTTAAAGGTAATGAAGCTGAAAATTAATAGGTTGGTTTCATGAAAGAATATCTAAGAACATTACTTTTATTCATTGCTGTGTTTATCCTGTGAACGCTACTAAATTGTTTTTTTTTCTTTCAAGTATAGTATGTCCTATAAAAACTATATTATTTTGTCCTATATAAACAAGAGAAAACTTCATTCATTTGATATGAACATAAAGTCAGTATATGATCAAATATGAGCCTTCATTAGCTGATCCTTCAGGTGTAAATCAATATATCCCCCCAATATTTTCCATGTGGGTATGGGTTTTTTTTAATTTATCAGTAGGAAAAATAATAAAACTATGATTACTTGATGTCTTCAAGGTTGAGGATGATGAATAAACAAGCCACATGAATTTATTGAAGTTTAAAAATGATAAATAAAAAACTAAAGATTGTCCAATATCTGTTTCCCTCCTCTATTATGTATGTCTGTCTTGGGAGAGGTGAGATTTTAGATAGAGTGTGTACACACATATTTTAGATATATGCATATGTATATATATATATATATGTATATAAACACATGTACATATATGTACATACATATATAAAATGTTCCCTTTGCTTCCTCTTTAGTTAATAAAATAAAAAAATTGACAGGATTGGAAGACACAAGAAATAATTAAGAAAAGGGGTATAAGGATGGGAAATGCACTATGTTGTCCTGCCTGCTTCCAGCCAATTATTACCCAGTGCTTGAAAGACTTGAATTTTTAGTATAAGGTAACAGGTCCTAGGTGTTTCTCCTACTTTACCTATCAACACAATTCATTTAGCTATTAAAACAGCAGAAATTATATGTTCTACATCACTCAAAGAAGTAGAAATAGGGGCAGCTAGGTGGCACATTGGATAGAGCACCGGCCCTAGAGTCAGGAGTACCTGAGTTCAAATCCGACCTCAGACACTTAACACTTACCAGCTGTGTGACCCTGGGCAAGTCACTTAACCCCAATTGCCTCACTAAAAAAAAAAAAAGAGAAGAAGAAGAAGTAGAAATAGTTTTTAAATTTCTCTATCTTCCTTCAGTTCTCCAGGATGTGTAGCAAGTAATTATCTGGAGAAGAGTAAGGGGAAGGATTAACCTTCCTTCCAACCAAAAGGTAGTACTGTTAGCAAGAAACAAAGAGAGCAGGGAGGCTCAATTATACCTTGTGCTTGCATCCTAAATGTCTCTTCTGCTTTGTTTTCTTTCCATCCCCAAACACAGTTGAATAAACATCTATCTTAATATGAATGTGTCCTGGCTTTCAGGGAATCATGTAAGTTCAAGTGATCTTGAGTTCACTGGTCAGAGCTTCCCTGTGGAAAGACAAGTAATTTCATCAGAGAGGATGTCACTGAAAAGGGGAAGATCATAACCACTTGAAATATTTTGATTGAAGATATGTCCCTAGAGATAGTTTTCAGTCAGTGCAGAGCCAAGGTGACATGTGAAAATGTCTATTTCATGGCATTACAAAATGCTTTATTTTTGATGGTTTTAAGTATGAGCCTCCCAGGTGAGTAGAAAAATAGTTAAATATACTATATTCTGTTTTGTCTTGTTATATTTTTGTGTATTTCTTTTTTTGTAAGGGAAATCACTATTTTATTCCTCAATTATATTGTATATATTTTCCTTTCTTAGGCCCCTTTCGCCCACTTTGGAGAGACCTTAGACATGAACCAAAACTAAGTTATAAGCATTTTTTGCTATGACACAGGCTTGTGGTACAATGAGCCTAAGCAGGTCGAAAAGAAGTATGATTCATGTTTTATATGGTCACTATCTCTCAGGACTAGCCTGGTCACCATTTTCAGGGGTCCAAAAAGGGAACCACTGGTAGAGAAGGAAAGGGAAAACTTCCTAAGCCCTTAGGCTCTGCTAGTGGTTTAACTGTTAAAAAAGAATCATACAAACTATGATGTTCAAGTGCTACTGGACAGAGGTTTGTGCAATGAAAAAAACATTGGGCTTAGAATTAGAGAATACTTTGATTCAAATACCAAATTTGCCATTCAGTAGCCTCATGATCTTAAGTAAATCACATTAGAAACTGTAAAACTCTGTTAAAATAGAAAGTGTTAATTTTTTCATTTATTTATAATTGTATTTCCCCCAATTACATGTAAAAACAATTTTAATGTTCATTTTTAAAATTTTGTGTTGCAAATTTTCTTTCTCCCTCCCTCCCTCCCTATCCCCCCTTAACAACACAAGTAATTCCATATAAGTTTTACATGTGTAGTCATGAAAAACATTTCCACATTAGTCTGGTTGTAAAAGAAAACAGAATAAAAAAAACTAAAAAAGAAACTAAAAAAAAAACCATATGCTTCAGTCTGTATTCAGACATGGTCAGTTCTTTCTCTGGAGATGTAATGCATTTTTATAAGTCCTTTAGCATTGTCTTGGATTATTTCATTGCTGATAATAGTCAAGTCATTCACACCTGATCATCTTACAATATTGCTCTTACTTTGTATATAGTATATCTTACTTTGCATCAGCTCCTGTAAGTCTTTCCAGGTTTTCCTGAGAGCATCCTGTTCACCATTTCACAGTTACTATTTCTAACTGAATTTCAATCCATTCTACTCCCTCCCCGTGTCATTTATTCTATTCTTTATCTTATTTCACCCTTTCCCTCCTCAAAGGCATTTTGCTTCTTACTGCTTCCCCCCCCCCCAATCTGCCCTCCCTTCTATGACTTCCCTTCCTTTGCTGCAGGGTAAGATAGATTACTATACACAATCAAGTATGTTTGCTATTCCCTCTCTGAGCCAATTCTGAAAAGAGTAAGATTCAGTCACTCCCCAGCCCCTTTCCCATCTTGCCCTCCAAAGGTTAAGGTTTTTCTGGTATTTTTCATAGGATATACTTTATTCCATTCCATCTCTCCCTTTCCAGTTCTCCCAGGGCATTACTCTCTCACCCCTTAATTTTATTCTTTTTTAAAGTTAGCATCCCTTCGTAGTCAACTCACACCTATGCCCTCTGTCTAAATATAGTCCATCAACATGTCCTAATAATGAGAAAGTTCTTTTGAGTTACAAGTATCAACTTCCCATGTAGGAATGAAAACTGTTTAATCTTTAAATAACCCTTATAGGGAGCAGCTAGGAGGCTCAGCGGATAAAGCACCAGCCCTGGATTCAGGAGGACCTGGATTCAAATTTGGCCTCAGAAACTTGACACTTACTAGCTGTCTGACACTGGGCAACTTACTTCACCCTCCTTGCCCTGCAAAAGCAAAAACCAAAAAAACAAACAAACAAACAAAAGAAACCCCTTATGATATCTTTTTCCCGTTTACCTTTTTATGCTTCTCTAGAGTCTTGTATTTGAAACTCAAATTTTCTATTCAGCTCAATTTTTTTCATCAAGAATGCCTGGGGCAGCTAGGTGGCCCAGTGGATAAAGAATTCAGTGAATTCTTTCAATTTTTATTTTACCTTCTGGTTCTAGAATATCAGGGCAATTTTCCTTGACAATTTCTTGGAAGATGACATCTAGGGTTTTGGGGTTTTTTTGATCATGCCTTTCAGGTAGTCCAATAATTTTCAAATTATCTCACCTAGATCCATATTCCAGGTTAGTTGTTTTTCCCAGGAAATATTTCACCTTGCCTTCCATTTTTTTTTCATTCTTTTGGTTTTGCTTTATTGTGCCTTGATTTCTCATGAAGTCATTATCTTCCATTTGCTCAATCCTAATTCTTAAGGAATGATTTTTTCCATTTGGCCAATTCGGCTTTTCAAGCTGTTGACTTTTTTCATGATATCCTTGCATTAATTTCATTTCTCTTTCCATTTTTTCTTTATCTCTATTACTTTATTTTCAAAGTCCTTTTTGAGCCCTTCTATGATCTGAGACCAATTCATGTTTTTCTTGGAAGAACTGATTGTAGGAGCTTTGATTTTGTTATATTCTTCTGAGGGTGTGTTTTGATCTTCCTTGTTCCCATAGAAACTTTCTAGGGTCAGCATTTTGTTTCTGTTTGCTCATTTTTCCAGACTATTTCTTGACTTTTAACTCTTTGTTAAAGTGGGGCACTGCTTTCAGGGTGGAGAGTGCACTGTCCCAAGGATCAGGGGGTTTGTGCAGCTGTATTCAGAGATACATCTGGGTATTTGTAAGTTTTTAGTTCTTCCAAGATGGTATGATTTAAGGGGAGGTATGTTTATCACTCTTCTGGCCTGTGCTCTGGTCTGTAAGCAAACACAAGCCTGCTTTTCTGCCCTGGAACTATGAACAGAATCCTGCTCCACTGTGAGTGCAAGGTCTTGTGTGCTTGTGCTCCTTCCTCATCTGGGGCCACCACCCAAGTCTGTAACCTGGAAGGGAGTATGGGCAAAACAATAGAGTCCTGAAACCATGCTAGCAAAGAAATCCTTGTAATCTCCTTCTGGCCAATTTTTGAACCCCCTTACCATCTGTGAACTGAGTTCCAGAAACAGTTTCTGCTGTAGCAGATTCAGAGGCTCCTGAGGCCTGCTCCTTGTTTACTGTGTCTGTGTCTGTGCTGGGGTTGGGTCTGTGCTGGTGTGGCCTGTGCTGGGTTGCATTCCACTTTCCCCGAGGTACAATAGACTTTCCTGCTGACTTTGTAAGTTTTCTTTGGCTAGAAAATGATTTCACTCTTTCTGTGGGTTCTGCTGCTCCAGGTATTATCCTAAGGCATTATTTGAAGGTATTTGGAAAGGTCTTGGGGAGATCTCAGGCAAGTTACTGCCTTTCCTCCACTATCTTGGCTTTGCCCCCTAGAAATTGTTACTTAAAAAATCTCCATTAAAAGTGTATTCTAACAACATATTAATGACTGTGTCCTGAAAAGCTCTTCCAGCAACACACAAGTTTGAGCCATTGTACTAAGCTAGAAATACTTTGACTAAGAAGCAATGATGGATTGTGCTTCACTTCTCTGAGGACCCTATCCATGTGTGTGTATATGTGTATATATGTGTGTGTGTGTATGTATGCATATATATGCATATATATGTATCTATGTGTATATATATGGATGTGTATGTGTGATCCTCATGGTCAAAGCAATTAGTAATTTAATGAAACTATGGGTTTTTGAAATATTGAGGTAAGAAAAGGATTGAGCTAGAATGTAAAGTCAGTAGAATCAACAAGCATATCACAGAATCCCAGAGGTGGAACGTACCTCAGAGGTTATCTAGTCCAAACCAAATCTAAACAATATTCATTTCTTTAATGTGTGCAAATGGTTATCCAGAATGCATTGAAGACCTCTACTGAGAGGGAACTGATGCCATACAAAGTAGAAATTCCCCTTTTGTAAAACTCTGATTAGGAAAATTTGTCCTTGTTTCAGTGCTTAGCATAATGTCTGACATATAGAAGGTGCTTAATAAGAGTTTATTTTGATTGACTGATTTACATTAAACATTAATTTGCTTATCTGAAAATCCTAACTATTGAATCTACTTCTTCCCTATCAGGCAAAGAATAACAAGTCTAATACCTTTTCTATTTAATAGCCTTCCTAATTCTTAAAGATAGAGAGCATGCCCTTCCCCAAATCATTATTTTAAGAAGTAATTGATAGATTTTATTTTTAAACAGCAAATAAACCCACAAATAAACTAGCTAATAAGTGTATTCTCTAAAAAATAAATAAAAGGTTAAGAAGGACATCATAAAAGAGTGGTTGTAACCAGTAATAGTTGCAACCTTACAATTTTGTAATTTTCGATTTGTTAACAATAAGTGCAGACTGTTTTTCACTTCACTTTTAGGTTCACACAGATTACTAGGTTTAGTATAGAGTACTTGAAAATAAATATACCTTATTTGGTGCAAGCTTTCAATCCCAGATCAAGTAGACACCTCTAAATTTATCTCAACTCCATTTGAACCATAGTAGTAAAGCATAAGGAAAGCATACATTTTAAAATTGAAGAAGGAAAGGGATAAGGAAAAAGGAGGAAATGAAAAGGAGGAAGAAAAAGAGATGTAAAAGTATGAAAGGGAGAAGAAAGGGGACAAAAAGTTTTAAAGTAATTAGTAAAGAAATAAAGTAAATACTTTATGAATTGATGGAAAATATCTTAGTATCCTTACAAAGTGAATAATAGTGAAAGTCCTGTGGATGAAATATTTGGAAATACTCCCTCTACTTGTGGATGTAGAACCCTTTTTTTTTTTAGTGAGGCAATTGGGGTTAAGCAACTTGCCCAGGGTCACACAGCTAGTAAGTGTTAAGTGTCTGAGGCTGGATTTGAACTCAGGTACTCCTAACTTCAGGGCCAGTGCTCTATCCATTGTGCCACCTAGGTTCCTCTGTAGAACATATTTCTTGTGACTAGAATTGTCAGAAAGATACATTTTTGGGGGTCTTACATGTCTTTGACAGTGATACTGTCCATTTTTTTTGTTCCTACCTTATCTTAAATCATGCTTGTAATTTCTACCTCTTTATATTTGGGAAAAATATAATACATTTAATTTTAAAACATTACTTGAAATCTATGTTTGTCTATGTTTTAGGCAATTTTCAGCTAGGAAGGCAGGTTGTGCTTTCCAACCTATTTTGTAACTGGCTTTCTGTTTATGGATAGGAGGGCAAAGGAATAGGTTTACAAGCAAAAATCACCTATCCAGCAAAACTGCATTTAATCTTTCAGGAGAAAACATGGGATTTTAATGAAAAAGAGGACTTTCAGGCTTTTGTGATAAAAAGACCTAAACTGAATAGAAAACTACTTTCAAATGCAAGACCCTAGAGAAGCATAAAAAGATAAGAAGGAAAAATAAATAATGACACACGTTAAAAGACAAAACTTTATATTCCTACATGGGAAGATGATATGTCTAAATTATAAGAGCCTTTTGAGTATTAAGGCCAGTGATAGGAATAAAATTTAGACAGAGGGCACAGGTGGGAAATGAGAATGAAGGAATGACACCTGTAAAGCATTTTTTTTGTTTCTCTTTTTTTTTTTTTGGGGGGGGGGTTGGGGTAGAGGGTGGTCAGGGTTAATGAGTATCTTGGGTCTGAGGCCAAATTTTTTCCTGGGTCCCTTTGGGGTAAAACTGATCAGGGAGAGGAATACATTGGGGGAGCAAATAGGGGAATGGCAAAATGGGGTGAAATCTCACATGAAAGAAACAGGAAATAGCTTAATGAGTGTGTGTGTGGGGGAGAGATGAGGGAGGTATGGGGAAGTAGAGGAGTCTTATACACATTAGAATTAGCTCAAAGACTTTAATCTTATCAGAGTTGGCTCAAGGAAGTAATAACATACACACCCAATTGGGTGGAATAATCTAACTCTTCAGGAAAGTAGAAGGGCAAGAGGATAAGGAGAGAAGGGTGAAAGAAGCAAGGGTAGAGTGGTGTGGGGAGGGGACAGTCAGAAGCAAAACATTTTTGAGGAATAGGGTGAAAGAAGATACAAAATAGAGTAAATATCATGGGAAGGGAATAGGATGGAGGGAAACAGTTATGATGATTGATTATAATGGCAAAATGTATGGTATTTACTTTGCTGGGCTATTGTGAAGAAAATTCTTCGTCAATTTTAAGGTAATATATAAAAGTTATGATGAACAGGATGCTATCAGAAAAACCTGGAAAGACCATACATGAGCTTAAGCAGAGTGAAATGTACTGTATACAAAATAACAGCCACAGTGTAAGATAATCTGCTGTGAAGGATGTGGTTATTTTCAGCAATGCAAAGAGCTAATATAATTCTGATAGAATTATGAAAATTGCTGTTCATCTACAGAGAAATAACTGAAGGTTTCTGAAAACTGATTGAAGCATAATTTTTTTTGATAGTTCCTTATTCTGAAGTTTTGTTTTTGTCTGTTTTCTTTCACAACTTGCCTAATGTGGAGATGTTTTGCATGACTACTCATGTATAACTTATATTGAATTTCTTGAATTCTTAGGAGTAGGTTGTGGGGAGGGACGGAGGAAGAGAAGTTGGAACAAAAAGTTTTTAAAAATTCATGTCAAAATTTGTTTCTACATGTAATTTGGAAAATAAAATTCTAAACAGAGAAAAAAAGAATGATTGAAAAGACAGAAAGATACCAATTATACATTTCCCTATTAAAAACCTGATTGACCATTGCAATGTACCTGTCTCCACACAGCATTTTTTGACAAAGCTTTTTGTTGTTTTATTCCTCCCCTTCAATTTTTAGACTTTTTTTTACTTAAAATGAGCCCTGGGTATTTCACTGAAAAACTATATTCTTGCTGCTACCTCCCAGTATTTCATAGGCAGGCTCTTCTAAAAAACAAATGTCTTTGTTCCAACCTATTTGTAGTTTCTACTATTTGGTTTACTACACAACAGACGCTGCCATCTATCTTATGCAAAAGTCCAACCTGATAAATATGTCATAGCAAGTGCTAGTTTGAACAGAGACTAAAATTTGGCACTAGCATTTAAAACATTTACATCCCAGTATCCTCCTACTGATCCCCCCCCAATCCCAATGGCTTCCTCTCAATCCCTTATCTGTTCTAATTCACATTATAGCAAATAAAAAATAATTATTTTAGTGTCTGTGTGATAGAACTAGTTGATTATTCTGTTATAATGGATACTGTCACTTTAAATGTGAAACTTTTTAATTGCTAGGCTTTTTAGAAGAAACCAACTTGCTAATTATTGAAAGAAGGGAAATCATGTATATAAGGCTGTTAATTGATTAACATGCTTGTTATCCTGATTAAGTCTATCACCAGTTGGTGGAGAATTGGGGTCAAGAATGATGTCTGCCCAGAGGAAAGGAAGATAAACTAGAAAAGTAGCGAAAACATAAGAAGAAAAAAACCTTCCTGTGACTGGGATATTTAAAGCAGGGGCTTCAACAATCCTAGAATTAGAAAGCAAAGCCAGAAGAAAGAAGAGAGCTTAGTATCTCCCAAAAAGTCTCTCTCTGTGTGTCTCTGTATCTGTCACTCTGTCTCTCTGTGTCTTTGTCTGTCTGTCTGTCTGTCTGTCTGTCTCTCTCTCTCTCTCTCTCTCTCTCTCACACACACACACACACACACACACACACACACACACACACACACACACACACACACACACCGCAGAACACCCATTCCAATCTGAAAGAAATTACATTAACAATGAGAGAAAGGTTATTAAGGAATCTAATGTCTGAAGCCCAGAATTTCAAGCACAGGAAGTCAGGAGGGTATTTTGAGACCAATTCTGGTGAATGCAAACAGGAATGAATGTGCTAAACATCATGACTTGATTTTAAAAATAACTTCTGAAATATTGTCTTTGTTTAAAGGAGTTGCTTTAAAGAATTCCCTACTTTAACATTAAAAACAAATTTAGTTACAATATTTTTGTAAACATTTAAGACAGTATATGATAGAAAATTGTGAGATCAGTTGTTCAAAATGTTACCAGTTCAGAGAAAGAAGAATTTACTTTCAGCTGGGATAATCAAGTAAGTCATTATGGAACGGTGACATTTATGCTAAAATTAAATGGTGATTAGACTTCTATTAAGGAAATATAAGAGCATTAGACTTTCCAAGTCAGAGATTTTTAACCTAGGGAATATGAACTTTTTTTTTAAATGACAATTGGGGGCAGCTAGGTGGTGCAGGGGATAAAGCACCAGCCCTGGATTCAGGAGTACCTGAGTTCAAATCTGGCCTCAGACACTTGACACTTACTAGCTGTGTGACCCTGAGCAAGTCATTTAACCCCCCATTGCCTCGTAAAAACAAAAAACATAAAACAAAAAATGACAATTGCATTTAAATATATGGGGGGTAGCCCTATACATTTTTTTTTTTTGCAGGGCAATGGGGGTTAAGTGACTTGCCCAGTGTCACACAGCTAGTAAGTATCAAGTATCTGAGGCCGATTTGAACTCAGGTCCTCCTGAATCCAGGGCCGGTGCTTTATCCACTGAGCCACCTAGCCACCCCCAGCCCTATACATTTTAAGCCCTTGCAAAGGGGCTTATGAATTTCAAACTCTTAAAGGAGTCCACAACAGAAAAAAGGTAAATAACCCCTAATTGAAATCTGATCGGGTCACCTCTACACACACACACACACACACACACACACACACACACACACACACACACACAAACATGTGCACTCACACAGTACATATTCAGTAATTGTAGTGACTCTAAATAATATCTAGTATGAAATATAAAATTAATTTGATATTGTAAAGGGCTAAAATTCTAGCTAGTCTGTCTAAAATATCTAATGAGTAGTTGCCAATAAATTATAAGATTTCACAAGAGTTAGACTTTTAAGCATTTATTAAGGAGGATAAGAATTTGGTGAAAAGAAAGTGAAAGGCCTAGATTCATCTATCCATCAAAGGGAGAATGCATTTCTAGCTGCCTTCTCCACCTGAGTCCTGAGGAAAAAGAGCGAGAGAGCCTACCTTGACTGCTCTTCCTCCCACAAGCAAATGTCACTTCCTGACACCAAAGAAAAGCTGCATAGCCTTGCCCTCAGAGGCCTTCTCCTCATGGTGGAGGTTTCCTACAGTAAGTCTCCAGCAGGTGACATCATTCCAATCGTTACAACATTTAAAACTTTTTGAAACCTATTTCTTCATATTTATAGTCTTGCTCATTATAATTTCTACTTTTTACTCATATTTACTTTGATTTCTTTTGTATTTAACTACATATGTATAGGTTGTCTCCACCATCAGATAGTAAGTGCCTTGAAGGCAGGGCATTTTTTTTCTCTTTTTCTTTGTTTTTGTTTGTTTGTTTGTTTTTGTGGGGCAATGAGCATCAAGTGACTTGCCCAGGGTCACACAGGTAGTAAGTGTCAAGTGTCTGAACCCAGATTTGAACTCAGATCCTCCTGAATCTAGGGGTGATGTTTTATCCACTGTGCCACCTAGATGCCCCTTCCCCTTTTCTTTATATACCTATGAGTTACCACAGTGCCTTACACATAGAATAATCTTAATAAATACTTCTTGATCTATTCACTATCAGGGCCAAGGAGGAGGTCGGATATTTTGTCTCAAGTCCTGTAAACGAGCATAGAATCTTACTTAGAAAGTCATCTAATCCAATTCTTAGTTTACAAGATTAACGTACCTTTTAGTGTTAGCTAGGTAGCACAATGGGTAGAGTGCTAGGACTGGAGTCAGGAAGACTCATACTCCTGAGTTCAAATCTAGCCTCAGATACTTACTAGTGACCTTAAAAAAGTAATTTAATCTTGTTTGCCTCAGTTTCCTCATCCATAAAATGAGCTGGAGAAGGAAATGGAAAATGACTACAGTATCTTGGCCAAACACAAAAACAAACCAAAACAAAACAAATGGGGTCATGAAGAGTCAGACATGACTGAAAATGACTGACCAGCATGTCTGGCATTAAAAGAAATATATTCTAATTTTGTATTTCAATTTTGTATTTCATTTGTCTATCTATATGAAGTTCTCTTCTCAAATAGGAAGCAGATGCAGAGCTTTGTGCAAAAAAGAACTGGCAGGAATCTTCAAACACATTCATCTGCTCCTCATGCTCTTCTCTGAACTGAGTAGGATGTTATCACTATTTTTACAGAAGCAATCAGCACTGCAGCAACTCCTTCTGTTTGCACAGACTTTGGAGAAACCAGTAGATCTGCAGCAACTAGGTGACATTGTCCCACCATTAATATTGGAAAACATTAGCTGAAATTTGAGCAACTGAAGAGTACTGATACTGTACTCCTAAAATTTTCTTTCTTTAGAAAGTTTGGGTTATTTATAGTTTGAGAGTAAGAACCACTTAAATCTCTGAAGTAATGGAAGTATTTTTATTTCTGTATCATCAAGCAATCCCAGGAATAAATTTCAGTGACATAGCTGTGCATTTTCCTCAGTTCCCTAGTTAAAAGAGGATTAATTATGTGTTTTGGTTCCTGGAGTAGTTCTTGACTACTTGGTATCATCTGGATATGGAATGGTTTTTTTTATACCAATGGTAATGTTGGAAAGCATGAGAAGGCATTTCAGAGGCAGTTTTCCCTATATATCTGATAAGGAATTTGATTTTAGGCTCTACCACTATTATTCTTAGATTATAGATTGAAAACCCAGTCATAAAATTCCTGTGAAGTAAGGTGAAGTGAATGGAGTATTCAACTTGGAGTCTGAAAGACCTGGTTTTAAAAATCCTGTCTTGCCATTTATTACTTTGTTAATCATGGGGAAGTTGCTGAACCTTTCTGAGTCTCAGATTTTGTTTTGTTTTGTATTCATCCATAAATAAAAGGCATGCAATGGATACCTTGAAAGTCCCTTAAAACAAATAATACAATACTTTAATAATTAAAAAAGCAATCATAAAAAAGGGAAAAGGACCTACATGTACAAAAATATTTATAGCTACTCTTTTTGTAGTGGCAAGGAATTGGAAATTGAGGGGATATCCATCAATTTCTGTCAATGGCTGAACAAGCTGTGGTATATGAATGCAATGGAATTCTATTTTGCTGTAAGAAACGATGAGCCAGAGGAGTTCAGAGAAACCTGGAAGGACTTGCATGAACTGATGATGAGTGAGATGAGCAGAACCAGGAGAACATTGTACACAGTAGCATCAACATTATGTGTTGATCAACTATGATAGACTAGATTGTTCTCACCAATCCAATGGTACAAAAAAGTTCCAAAGGACTCATGATGGAAAAGGCTCTTCAAATCCAGAAAAATAAAAGAAACTGTGGAATATGGATGCTGATTGGACCATACTATTTCTTTTGTTTTTGGTGCTGTTGGTTTTCTGTTTTGAGGTTTTTCCTTTTTGCTCTGATTCTTCTCTTACAAGATGATTAATGCAGAAATATGTTTAATGTTATTATGTATCTATAACCTATATCAGATTACCTGCTGTCTAGGGGAGGGGGGAGGGAGAGGAGGGAGTGAGAAAAATTTGAAATTGGAAATCTTATATAAACAAATGTTGAAAACTATTTCTACATGTAACTAGAAATAATAAAATACTTTTATTTTTTAAAAAATTTAAAAAAAATTTAAAAATTTAAATAAAAAAATTTAAAAAGAAAAATGGGATGCTCTTGGAAGAATATTTCATTAAAAATTTTATTTTGAATAAATATTTTCTGCTGCATTAAAAAAAGAAAGTCCCTTAAAATTCTAACTCTATGATCTTATGATCTGAAGATGTGGTCTTATCTTTAAATTCAGATTAGAGCTAAACACCTATATAATTTATAGTGGATTTTTTATGGATTACATTTATACTTCAGTCTTTCAGGGAATAGAGTTTTCTTCCTCAAATGAACTCACTGCAGTAGTAACTATTCTGTTGAACGTACAAAGGTAGGGCTGCTAAAAAGGCATTATGAAAATAATAGTGCTATTCAAGGCTTAATTAAAACTCCCAACTATTTAAAAATAGTGCAGTAAACATGAAAATAAGCTTGATCTTATATATATATGTCTGTATTGTATGTACATGATATGTATACATGTATGTATATGTGCATATGCATATGTATCTATATGTGTGTATACATATATATGTATGTGCGTGTATAATCTATTTATTTTCTTATCATGTTCTAAATTCCTTGAGAACAAGGACTATGTTTCACTTTTTTTTTTCTATTCCTAGCTCTTAGCACTCTGCTTAGAATGGGATATCGTTGTTGAGTTGTTCTATCATGTTTGATTCTCCCTGAGTCCATGGATCATAGCACATGAATATTCTCCATGAAGTTTTCTTGGCAAAGATACTGGGGTAGTTTGCCATTTCCTCATCCAGCGAATTAAGGAAAATGGAGGTTAAGTGACTTTCCAAGGGTCACTAAGATAGTAAGTGTCTGAAGCTGGACTTTAACAGATATTCCTGACAACAGACCCAGAGCTCTATCCACTCAGCCATCTAGCTCCTTCCATCTGGCACATAATAGGTACCTAATAAATATTTATTAACTGACTGACTTCTAGGAGTATAAGATAAGATTAAAAATGTAATTGCTCTTCTTTGAATATTTTTCTTATTTTTTCTTTATTTGTATTATTGCCACCAAAAAGACATTTATTTTCTGATTTCACTGAAAATTGTGATACATGTATCTTCATTGTGAAGAATGAATTTTGATTTAATAGAGAGAGGATGTGTCTGAACCACAGAGGAAAAGAGGATTGTAGATTAAAGGAACCAAAATGAATAGGAGCACTAGAAATACACTGAAATTGCAACAGCATCATGAATGAGTGGGAGTAAAAGAATCTGAGCAGATGTATTTAAGTTGGTAAATCTTTATAACATGCTAGCAGAATATCACATGCTCCAAGCATTTAAATGCTACTTTCAAGATATCAGCATCTGCTAGACAAATACAACCCTACTACCAAGAATGTCAACAGAGAAAAGTTGCATGTGAATGAGCCTAAATTGACTCACAATGAGTGGTGAGTGAAATACCATGAAAAATACACACTCAATTTGAAGTTAGCCATCTGGAATTTCATACTTAAAATTTTTCAATATATGGCCTGTCCCATAATAACCCTCATTCATTATCAGCCTACCTCCATTTCCCTTTTTCCTTTGAAAAGGCAACATAGTATAGGGTAAAGAACATGAACTGAGGAATGAGGGGATTAGGGTTAGAATCATGCTTCTGACAGTTACTAACTGTGTGATCACAGGTAAGTCATAACTGATTTTCTTCATAAATAGAGAACATGGTATCCATAGGACTGTTGGGAGGTTGACATACTTTTTATAAACTGCTTTGCAAATCTTAAAATGCAAATACTATTCATTATTGTAATGCAAACAAACTTCTTTTGTGAGGAACAATTACTTTTGTGCCCCACCTACACATTAAGAGAGGCCTCCTTACTTTTAAGGTACTCTAACATCCTGACATAGCTTCATCTGCCCTTTTTCCTCCGTGGGTTTCTTCCTTGCAGTGAGCTTGAAGCAGATACAAAAAATGTGCAGTGCAGTCTTAGGGACACTTGTAGGCCCATCAAAGACTTGAGATTCCTTACATTTTTGAGTGGAGTATAAATTCTTACATTTGAAAGCCTGAAATTCCAGTTGTGAACCTCTACTAGCCTGAAGAGAATTACAGGTATAATGTTTTGTGTTCTGACCATACCATGAGCACTGGCTTAGAAGAAAAAAGTTTCAAAATATATCTTCCCATGACTATTACACATTATCTTGTGCAACTAGAATAAAGGAGAACTTCAAACTACAGTCTATGTCAGTTAATTGGCAAAATTATCATAATTCCCTGCTTTGGTGATGTGTGTCCATGGGAGATTTATTAAACTAATGAACTTCCTGACTTTTTGTTATTTTGTTCTTATTGCTGTAGCTGGGAGATAAAAGGTATGAAAAATTAGGATCCAAACTTAGAGGGACACTTTTTTTTTTTGCCTAGAGGGTTGGAACTAGGAAAAAATGTTGAACTTAATGATATACATGTCTTTTGCTTTAAGTTCACTATGTTATTATGTGGATTGTAACAGCAGCCTACATTTGGAAAGGAAGGGCTGTGGCTCATAGGTGGATGTAAAGCCATATGGTTATAAATATTTTAAAAATAAGGTTAAAAATATTCTCAAATGTATATAAAGACCCTCAGTCCCAACCATAGAGGTAAGAGAAAATGTTTTGTGATTGGCAGCCAACTGTCTCTCAGAGTATTAACTGGTAATAGTAGATATCATTGCTATATAGTGGAGATAGTTAACAACATATGCAAGTAAAAAAGAAATAATAATCCCAATCCTGTAATCATAAAGGGTCCAAGATTAACCACAGATTTTTATCCATATCTTATCATTACATCCCATTACCTAGCACATTGTTTGGCACATAGTTCCACACACATTTAATAAATGGTTGATTGCTATATACCATCCTTTATGTACACTTTAGATATTGAAGTAACTTCCAATAAAAACTGCTCGATCAGATTTATGGGATTGCATTTTGGAAACTCTTTTGGTAGTGACAGAACTTGCCACAGAAAATAAACATAACCTTACTTGGGCTTCCTTCTTTTTTGTTACAGTATACTTTTCCTCAAGAACATAAAAAGAATGACCATATAATCAATTAATCTGCTTGATAAGGTCACACATACTTTTAACCTCATCAGTACATGTGAAAATCCTACAAATTATGGGCTTTGAATGAATGAATATTTTTTGCAGTAAAATTAACTGGTGAGTTGAAAGTAACTTTCTATATAAAATTTTTTTTCTTAGTTTAAAATTAATTTCATATTATCAGAATTTCAAATAGGCTAGACAATTGAGTATTGGCAGTCCATTGCAATTGATATGAGTTATAAAATTTAAAATATTCTTTTTAATTCCTTCATGATTTGAATTAAAAATAGTCAAGTTTTAGGAGTGGAGCCCAGATGGCAGAGAAAAGGCAGGAACTCACATAAACTATCCCATATACCCTTCAGAAAAAACATAAATAATGCCTCAAAACAAATTCTGGACCAGCAGATCATGCAAAATGAGCAGGTAAAATAATTGTCCAGCCCAAGACAATGTATAAGGTCAGCAGGAAAGGTCTGTTGTACTAGGGTAAGAGTGAAGTGCAGTCCAGCACAGGCCATGACTCTGCGAACCAGCAGTAGGCATTGGGGGTGATTAAATCAGTGGCAGCAGAGATAGATTCCAGAATGATCAGCCAATAGATAGTAAGGTAGGTCAGAAAACTTGTCAGAAGATTCCAGGGGACCCTTTTCTGGACCCAGGGGGAAGACTCTGTTGCAATGCCCATACTTGGATCTGGGACACAATTCCAGGTTTAAGTCCCACTGTGAAGATGATCACTAACATACTAGAGCTTGTGACTACAGGGAAGCTGGGAGTCTGGTTACAATATCAGGATGGAACACAGTGTTTTTGGTAACTTTTGGACTGGAACACAGGGCAGAAAAATAGTAAAAACACCTCTCCATAGATCATGCCACCTTGGAAGAATGAAAAACTTACAGATTCTCAGAATTACCTTTGAAAACAGCTGCACAAAAATACAACCTAAAATATAAGAAGATAATTGACCCCTCAATTTTGGAAGCAAAGCCCCATTTTAGCATAGAGTTAAACATCAAGAAATAATTAGGAAAAATAAGCAAACATTAGGAAGAAATCCTCACTATACATTGATGCTATAGCAGGGAAGATCAAAACACAAACTCAGAAGAAGACAACAAAGTCAAAAATCCTACCTCCACAGATTCAAAGGAAAATGTGAATTGGTCTCAGGTCATGAAAGAGTTCAAATAAGATTTTAAAAATCAAGTAAGAGAGGGAGAGGAAAAATTGGGAAGAGAAATGAGAGGGATACAAGAAAATAATGAAAAAATCAACAGTTTGGTAAAGAAGGCACAAAAAATATTGAAGAAAATAACACTTTAAAAACAGAATAAGGGGGCAGGCAGGTGGTGCAGTAGATAAAGCACTGGCCCTGGATTCAGGAGGACCTAAGTTCAAATCCAGACTCATACTCTTGACACTTAGCTGTGTGACCCTGGACAAGTCATTTAACCCTAATTGCCCTGTAAAACAAACAAACACCAAAATAGTAACAATAGTAAAAGAGGCTGAAAAATTTAATGAGGACAAAGATGCCTTGAAAAACAGAATTAACCAAATGGAAAAGGAGGGACAAAAATCACTGAAGTAAAGAACTTAAAAAATACAAGTGGCCAAATAAAAAAGGAGGTACAAAAGCCCACTTAAAAAATAATTTCTTAAAAATTATAATCAGGCAAGTGGAAACTAATGACTTTATGCAGATAGTAGGAAACAATAAAACAAAATCAAAAGAAGGAAAAACAATAGAAGACAATGGGAAATATCTCATTGGAAAAACAACTGACATAGAAAATACATCTAGGAGAAAGTATTTAAGAATTATTGGAATACCCAAAAGGCATAATTTAAAAAACAAACACTAAACATCATCTTTCAAGAAATTACCAAGTAGAACTGCCCTGATAATCTAGAACCAGAGGGTAAAATAGAAATAGAAAGAAACCACTGATATCTTCCTGAAAGACATCCCAAAATGAAAACTCTCAGGAATATTATATCTAAATTCCAGATATCCCAGATCAAGGAGAAGTGATTTCAAACAGGCAAAAAAACTAAACAAACCCAAACCCCCAAATATCATGGAGTATAGTCAGCACAACACAAGATTTAGCAGTTTCTACATTAAAGGATCTGGAAGGCTTAGAATATTATTTTCTGGAGGGCAAAAAAAGCTAGGATTAAAACCAAGAATCACCTACCTAGCAAAACTGAGTATAATCCTTCAGGGGAAAAGTAATGTGTAATGAAATAGAAGATATTCAAGAATTCATGATGAGGAGGCCAGAGCTGAATAGAAAATTTGACTTTCAAATATAAGACTCAAGGGAAGCATAACAAGGTAAACAAGGAAGAGAAATCATAAGGAATTGGATAAGGTTAAACTGTTTATATTCCTACATGGGAAAAGGGTACTTGTAATTCCTAAAAACTTTCTTAATATTAGGTCAGAGAGAAGGAATATACATAGAGGGAAAGGGTATGATTTACATATGATGGCATAATTATATTTAAAAATAAAATTATGGGGTGAGAAAGATGAATATACTAGGAGAAGGGTAAAGGAAGATGTAGAATAAGATAAATTATTTGACCAAAAGAAAAATCACAAAGGAGCTTTAATAGTGCAAGGGCTAATAGGGGTGTCCATAGGGAGTAAGTAAAACTTACTCTCATCAGAATTGGCACAAAGAGAAAATAATATACACACTCAGTTGATTATAGAAATCTATCTTATCTTACCGGGAAATAGGAGAGGATGGAGATGAGAAGAAAGGTGGGTACTAATAGAAGGGAGGGTGGATTTGGGTGAAGTAAAAATCAGAAGCAAAACACTTTTGAGAATGGACAGGGTGAAAGGAGAGAGAAAGTGTGACAAATAGGAAGTAAACAGGATGGAAGGAAATACATAGTAATGATAACTGTGAAAAAAATTACAGCAAGTTTCTCTGATACAAACATCATTTCTCAAATATATAAGAAAACTGAGGCAGATTTATAGCAATAAGAGCCACTGATATGAAGAGGTGGTTTTCAGAATAAGTAATCAATGCTATCTATAGTCATATAAAATTCTCTAAATTACTATTAAAATGCAAACTGGAACAACTTCAAACTATCACCCATACAGCTATCAGATTGGCTAATATGACAGAAAATGAAAATGGCAAATGTTGGATGGGGACGTGAGAAAGTTGAGGTATTAATGTCCTGTCGGTGAAGTGTTATACTGATTCAACCTTTCTGGAGAGCAATTAGGAACTATGGACAAAGGATTATAAAAACATGCATTTCCTTTAAACAAACAAAACAACTACTAAATCTGTATCCCAAAGAGATGAAAAACCAAAAGACAAAGCATCTATATGTCCCAAAATATTTATAGCAGCTCTTTTTGTAGTGGCAAAGAATTGGAAATTGAGATGTCCATCAATTAGGTAATGACTGAATAACTTGTTGTATACGATTATGATAGAAAACTATAATGCTATAAGAAAAGACAAGCAGTATTCTCTCAGAAAAACTTTGAAAGACTTACATTAACTGATGCAAAGTGAAATGAGCAAGACAAGGAAAATACCATGTACAGTAACAACGAGATTCTTTGATGATCATCTGTGAATGATTTAGCTATTCTCAATCAATACCATGGTCCAGGACAGTTCTGAAGGACATATGATGAAAAATGCTATCCATCTCCAGAGAAAGAACTGAGAGTTTGAATACAGATCAAAGCATACTTTTTCGATACTTTGTTTTTTGGTCTAACAACATGATTACTATCAAAACATATTTTGCATGATTGGATATGTATAACCTATATTAAATTGCTTGCCTTCTCAATTGGGGGAAGAGAGAGAGAATTTGGACCTTGATTTTTTAAACGAATGTAAAATTGTTTTTACAAGTAATTGGGGGAAATATTCAATAAAAAATCAAGTTTCATTCAAGTTGATGATTATGGGGTTATTGCCAGTGATTATCTGTCAAAGGTAAAAGAAGTTATACTTAACCATATGCATCCAAAATAACATACATGATTTTAGGATTCAGGAATTTTGAGAATTTATTATCCCTTGCCTCTATCCATCAGATAGACTTTTCATATTAAGTATATCTGATTGAACATTTTAGCCTTTAAAAATAAATAGTGCTTTCTCTAATGTTTTTCCTATATTTCATGTTTTAACTAGGATTTCATGAGAGAGGTCCTCTGGGAATTATGTCTTGATGAATATAAATATTTAATATGTTGATGTGGCCCAGATTCTTGAAAAAATAGACATTTTATATACTACTACATTATTTAATATTCTTTCATTGTGTTCCATTTATTCTAAATGTGTATTAAAGTTCATCTTTAAATTCATAATGATGATTTTTAGTATATCTGGCTAAAATTGCTCTGCAAATATTCAATTTCTTATCATTTGAAGCATTATTTAATACATTAAGGAAAACTCTATACAGTCTTTCAAATGTTAGATATTGATTTAAGTGAAATTTTATTCTTCCCCATTTGATTATATTTTAATACCAAGGAAATATATTTAAATAAATTTTAATGTAAATAAGATAAAAATTGGAATTGACTCCTATACACTTATTATTTGTAGCAATGATAAAGGAGAGGTAGTGGAATCAAATGAAAGAAAAAAAGTTTTAGTCCAGACAACCTTCCTTACGTCATTACTTTCCTTTTAAAACAACACAAGACATTAGTATGCATATCTGAGCTAAATTAGATATCCTTCACATTAAGAAACAAGGTGAACACAATACATCCAGGCCTGTATCTATGGCTTTCTGGGGTGCTATACATCATGCTTTAATCAAGAGAAATTTGGCTGTCAGCAATGAAATTGATGACCAGGAATAATGAAGATGCATTGATTTTTAACAAGAAAAAAATGTAGTGATATGTTTTGAACTAATTGAAGAGAAAAATTTAATATGCAGATTTGTAGAAAATGCCTGGAAGATGGATGAAACATCAAGAAGTCTATTGACATTAATGTACTTATTAGAAATTTGAGCATAGCTTTTAACTTTGATCATGAAAATTTTGTGCTAAAGAAAGCCTACCACTGTGTCTTGCAAGCACACAATAAATTTCTGCTGAATTGAATTAAATTAGTATATTTTAATGAAATTGATCTTTGCAGATTTTCCCCTCTAGTATTAAAAAACAACAAAAAGAGAATACTAACTAGAGAGAATTTCTGTTCCTAAATATATAAATAAAAATTCTGCCACAGTTCTTTAGGAGTGCAGTTGGAGAGGTGGAAGGGAATGAGAGGTCATCTAATACAAAACTAATTTTTCCAGATGAGAAAACTGGGGCCAACAAAAATTAAATTAGGTCCTCAAGTACACACAGCAAGTGACAGAGGCAGGTTTGCTAGCAGGTCTTCTGATTCCAGATGCACCTCTCTTTCCACTATAGCATGCTGCTTCTTTGATTTTATACCACCAATAATCGTAACAAGACATTTTGCTTCTGGACCCCAGGAATTGTCATTTGCTCTCCACTGTGCATGAAATGTTCTCCTTTTCATCAAAAAGGGTGGGAAGGACTTACTGGTACAAAATTATTTAGAGTAGCTCTATTTGTGGTGACTAAGAATTAGAAATCAAAGGGATGCCCATCATTTGGGGAATGGCTAAACAAGGAGTGGTATGTGATTTTAATAGAATATTATTGTTTTATAAGACATGAGAAGCAGGATGATTTCAGGAAAACCTGGAAAAACTTACAAGAATGGATGTACAGTAAAGTAAACAGAACAAGGAGAATGTTGTACACCAGTAACATTGTTGTTAGATGAAAAACAGTGAATAGCTTAGCTATTCTCAGTAATACTATGATCCAACATTTTCAAAGGACTAATGATGAAGCATACTATCTGCCTCCACTAAAAGAACTGGTATTAATTAAATATGTAGGAGCCAAATTTAATATGAGGAGAGTAAATTGGGTGGTTTGCCATAATATTGGAGTTCAGAAAATAATGAAGGACCTCTAGGTCTAAAGTTTCCTCTCTTCCAAATTGCCTTTTTTAGTTATTTCTCCCAGGCTAATAAGAAAGGAGATTAACAGCCTCTTTTCCACAAACAAATCAGGTTTTATTAGTGGGAATAAAATATATAACAAAGGTGAAGTTAATATAGCCAGTAACAAGGGAATAGGGGGAAGAGAAAAAATGGATAAGCTACCTAGATCTAGCAAAAACTGACTGAATCCCCAAACTTGCTCATTTGAAGAGCTGGCCTCATTTCTATTAACTCATGACCTGGGCTCTCTAGTTTCTATGGGAGTCAGTTGTACAGTCCCTCTCCAGTCTGCTCTTGGAAGCTCACCAACAGGCAAGAGAGCTCCCAGTCCCAGCATTCTCTTTTCTACCTTTTCTCTCCCTCCCCCAAAAGGGAGGTCCTTCAAGTTGCATGGCTGAGAGTGATTCCCCCTGCTGACTTCAGCAGTATACATCAATCAGGGCAGGCTAGTTGTGGCTTATATCTAATCATCCCATGTAGGTACTTAGTCGGTTTCTCAAACAATACTAGATCAATCAGGTGGGATCCCTGGACATCTGCCAAATTCCATTATTTTATCACAAATACAAACTGAAGCATGCTATTTTCACTTTGTTTCTTTCATAATTTTCTTTTATTTGAGTCTTCCTGTATAAAACGACTATTTTTTTAAATAATTGCTCATATATAAGCTAAATAGAAGTTCTCTTTCTTCATCTCTCTTTCCTGGCTTCATTGGCTTCATTCAAATACCAGCTAAAATTCCACCATCTACAGGAAAACCTTCCCATTTTCTCCTACATCTAGTGCCTTCCTTCCATTATTTCCTTCTCATCTTGTTTATAATTTGTTTGTACATAGTCATTTACATGTTGTCTCTTCTACTAGATTGTGAGCTAACTATCTTTTATCTTTTCTCTTATTCTCAGCATTTAGGAGAGTCACTGTACCACGATAGGTACTTAGTAAATATTTATTGACTGACTTGCAGAAATGTTGACTACTTATGTTGCTAAATATCAACTGAGATTTTTAGTACTACTGCTTTAATAGTATTGTTCTCTTACTCTCTGTATAAATTCCAAGGAGCCAAAGTTTACACATGCTATTAGCTGTCAGGATAAACAACATTTCTCTCATAAGCCAATTCCTTTACTACATAAGGTGAAAATGGAAACTGAATTGCTAACTCCTTTATTTTATTGATTTTAAAAACTTTTTCTCCTCCTACCATGTTTTTTTTTTTCATTTTGCTTTTCATGCTTGACTGGAAGCACAAACTCCCAGCCACTGCTGTTGCTGCTATTCATGCTGTTCCTTATACTGAAAAAAAGTAAACTCCTCTTACTGACGACTGGCCTGTGTTTAGAATTAGACAATTTGGTCTCCTGAATTTACCAATAGCCAAACTACTCCCACCATCAAAAGCTGATGCAGCTATATTTATTAGTCAAGATATAAAGCACTGACTGCCCGTTAATGCTTTTCTAGTCCACAGATCTCTTTCACTGCTTATATCTCAGCTCAGAAGGCAAACCAAAAGGCTTAAGAAAGCTTCTGTTTGTTCCAAGTCTAGAGAGTTTGTTTTCTGTGGCAGAAGTATAAAAAAGCTTTCCTTGCTTTAAGTTTCTTTAGATTCTTTGACAATAATTCCCACAGAGGAAACGATTCAAATAACTCCCTCCCTCAACCCCACACTACAAAGAAATAAAGGTAAAAGTTTAAAAACAGGCTATAATTAAATATGTGTGCTAGTTTTGATAATACACAAACATGCATTCACATGCATATGCATTTACAAACATATACACACAAAGCTTAATCAACTTACTGAAACTGGACTGTTAGTATTTCATGGCTACTACCAAGTAAATAAATAGATATGGCCTTTTGAGACAATTTTCCAAGACAGCAGTTGCATACTTACCCAATATCACACTGAACTTGTCTATAATGGGTAGAATTGATGACCACTATCCTTAGATGCTTGTGTGAAGCAACCTGACAGGGAATTTACAATTTACTTGCTGTTGGAAGAATCTTATTTTAAGCTATCACATTAAAAGAGGAAATTACCAGTTGCTCTGGGTTGATTTTTGTTAGCCTATGCTTGAACTGCACCAGAGTAGAATAGAAATTTGGTACCACTTTCAATTTACCAAAAGGAAGATGTTTGTAGTGTAGTATAATAAAATGATTAGTAACTTTGGAGTTGAAGAATTTGAAATAAAATCATCTAAAGTATATGACTGTGGTCATTCAATTAATCAGTCAACTAGATTTTATTAAGTATTTATCATGTGCCAAGAACTGTGTTAAAAGCTACTTTTTTCTTCTACATTTTTTTCTCTCCCATTTTAATGGAAACTCCTCAAGGGCAAGAATAACATTTTTTACTAAACTTATGTCTTCTGACTCCAAAGCTAAGACATTTTTCATTTTATCACACTGTGTCTCACTATGTATGTTGGTTCCAGAGGATGCAAGAAAATAATGTAAGACAAAACCCCAACTTTCAAAGAAGTTCCCATCTACTTAGCAAGATACAATGTACCCAACAAAAGTTCTGGAGAAGAAAATGGTAAAGCACTCCATTATCTTTGCCAAGAAAACCCCAAATGGGATTATGTAGAATTGAATACACATGAAATAACTGAAAGACAACAGCAAAATTCTAAAAGTAATGGGTAGCCATGTGACACAGTGGATGGAATGCTGGTCCTGGAAGATTCATCCAACTACCTTTGTCACCCTGGACAAGTTATTTAACCCTGTTTGCCTCAGTTTCCTCAGCAATAAAATGAGCTGGAGAAGAAAATGGCTAACCATTCCAGTATCTTTTCCATAAAAACCTCAAATGGAGTCACAAAAAGTTGGATATACCCAAAACAACTGAACAGCAAATCTAGTGCCTAGAATAAGAATAAAATTACAATAATAATTTTGTTTAATGATCTATTAGTACTATTATCAATTAAGATATACTAACAAAATATCGGCTTGTCTACAGTGTTTCCCATTGTCACAGAAGTCCTAAGTTTAAAAAAAAAGATATGTATTTTTAATTGTGTTGAATTTCCTAAGTATATCTATATTAAAAGGGCGTTGTCCACCTGTCACCAACTCTCATCTGTGGCTACAAAAAGCTGTAGCATGTGCAGCAGCCATACCTCAGTAAAACTGTCTCTCCAGACAATCTAAATCAGGTTGAGGGTAACTGAGGGGCTTCAAACCTGTGAATTATGTGAATATGTACCCCAAACATGTGGAGACTTTCACCAGTGAAATAGGCAGATGAGGACTATTGGTTTCAATAGCCAAGAAGCAGCTGAACCAGGCACCATAGAGAACTTAGAGCTTGTTCAGACACCAAGGATTCCAGGGTTATCCACTGCATCCTTGGATAGCCAGTCATTTTGACTTTTGTCTTTCCATTGGATTTTGATGATTCTGGAAGAGAGTGAGGCCAACAGCTTTATGCAACTCTGTCTCACTTAAATCCAATTCACCCAGAGAAAAAAAAAGAATGAACATTATTTGCATAAATGGGCATTTAAATTTTATTCAAATTAAAATACATGAAGCAAAGAATTTATCAGGTAGATTGACATATTTATTTTTTCTTTTAATTAAAATTTCCCCTATGCAGTCAATCAGTGGGTAATTCAAACGTGTGTTCAAAAATTATAAGAACCTGTGTTTAAAGAGAAATAACCTAGAACATTCAGATAACTGAATATGCTAAAAGCAGAAGTTGAACTCATCTCCCTTTCTACCTAGCCCAGGAGATACAGATACAAAAAAGCTATAGGCTGCTCACAGGCTCATAGAGCTAGAAATAAGAGTGAAATAAGAAGTCATGATGCACAAACAACTCATTGTACAGATAGTTGGAAATGAGTGAGTTTCCATAGTATGTGTAATTTTTTAGAGATTGTCAATCATTGAAAGTTAAAATAACTTATCATTTATGAGTATTTGGGGAGAGTAAGCTTAGTAACAAATAAGCAAAATTCTTTTTTTCTTCCTATATTTTTTACCTTTTAATTTAACCTAGAACATTCAGATAACTGAAGTTTCTTGGTAGTCTTAAATATTATTACTAAATTTAACACTAAATACTCCATGTAATATCAACACTTTATAACTTAGAGCACATTTATAATGTAGGAAAAACAGGTCATTTGTAAAATGTGTGTAAATATTCTCCTTTGATTTTATAAAATAATTATATTGAAAAGCAGTCCTTTTCATTTCTTTTAAAATTAAAGAGTTATTAAAGATAATAAAATTATTAAACTACTTTGTGGTTCTTAAAAACATGGTGAGAAGTTATACAGAGGTCATCTTAACAAACTTAAATATGTATTTATAAGTATGCATGTGTATTAAAAATTTATATTTCTGTCAAAATAAAATATTTGTGTTTGAAAATATTAGGAGAAATATTTTTTATAAAGACAGTTTGTTCAATTGAGAGATTAATATTTTGGTATGTTTAAATAATACTGAAGGAATATATGTGTATGAAAATCATATTTGGGGTATCAATGGGTTTATTTTCAATGAAATAAAGAGTAGAGATTCAGAAGATTTGAGTTGCAAATACTACTTAGAGTATGTCCAAAATGGTCAAATAATTGGTTCTCTTATTTCACAAAAATATAATTACTTAATGATTTGGGACAAAATAATGTTCTTTGAAATGGAGCTTGAAATAGAGTTTCTATCTAAGTAAATGTATTTTCTTTGAGGCTGATACCAAAGAATTTTTTTAATTTGAAGTATCAGTCTTTGAAGACTATATAAACAGAAGTCTTATATGAACATACACATAAAACAACATGAATTATTATTTACTATTTTAATAATGCTAGAACATATTTTTTATAGAATTGTAACAAATTACAAATTATAGAATTAGTAACAAAACATTCCTATATATTAACTTCCTCAATTCTTAAAACAATTCTAGAACTTAGAAAAAGTATTGTAATTTTCATTTTACAAAAAAAACCCTCAGATAAGATATGTAATATTGTTAATGTGACATATTTCATAATGGACAGAGTTAGGAATCTAAGCTAGATCATCTGCCTCTAAAACCAATGTTTTCTCTTTCCATTGCAAAATGATGTCTATTTAAATTTATATTTCATTTTGTTTCAAATTATTATAATTAATCCTTCAGAAAACAGTAACAGAAATCCTTTGTATTTTACCCCAACTCTCAAAGACTGTGACCCCAAGGGATGAAATTTAAGAATAGTTACAGAAGAAAGATATGAAGGTGGTTATAACGGATTCTTTGTCTTCTTTTTTGTATTTTGATACAACAAAAGTCATACTCAAGACAAATCAATGAAATGTGCAGCTTTCTATTTTAATTACTTCTTTATAGTGTAATAAACATTTTGTTTCCCATTAGAATGTTAAGCTGCTAGAAATCATCCTGTTCTTGCAGTTTTCTTTATGCCCCTTGTGCTTAGCACAATACCTGGCACATAGTGAGGCCTAAAATATGCTTGTTGATTACTTGAACATTTTTTCTCCTAAGGGAAATAAAGTTGTCTGGGGCCCTCTAAATTCAGCATTCTTAAGAAAATTCTCAGTCACAGCAGCCTTTTTAAAAATCTATATGTGGGAGCAGCTAGGTGGTGCAGTGGATAAAGCACCAGCCCTGTATTCAGGAGGACCTGAGTTCAAATCTGGCCTCACACACTTGACACTTACTAGCTGTGTGACCCTGGGCAAGTCACTTAACCCTCATTGCCTGAAAAAAAAAAACTCTATATGCATTTCTTGCCCATTTAATGCAGCTAAGACCTATCAGGTGGGATAGCTGTGTAGTGCAGGAGATATAGTGTCAGCCTGGACTCAGGAAGACCTGAATTCAAATCTGAGTCTGAGACACTAGCTATGGACCTGGACACTTAAGGCATTGTTCACCTCATTTTCCTCATCTGCAAAATGAGCAGGAAAAGGAAATGACAAACCACTCCACACGGTTTTCCAGAAAATTCCAAATGGTGTTTGATAGAGTGGGACAGAATTAAAATGACTCAAGAACAATTACAATATAAGCTGAAGTATTAAGTTAAAACATCCTGGAGATACCTCAGTACTCATAGAATTACAAAAACATAAAATTACAGGTAGTCGTAGAACAAATATCTATCCAAATCCATTCATTTTACAGATAATAAAAATGAGGCCCAAAGGGGTTAAATGAATTGGCCAAGGTTATTCACATATACAATCTCAGAGTTCAAAGGGCAGTGAAAAGTTATCTAATCTAATACATACCCAAAAAGGAATAAAACATCATTGAATCTTATTTTGACATTTTGTATTGTATTAAGAGGAAATATTTGACAAAACGCAAGTAGACAGTATTTAGAACATCTTTGTTAAAAAAAAAAAAAATCTGGGGGCAGCTAGGTGGCACAGTGGATAGAGCACTGGCTCTGGAGTCAGGAGTACCTGAGTTCAAATCCGGCCTCAGACACTTAACACTTACTAGTTGTGTGACCCTGGGCAAGTCACTTAACCCCAATTGCCTCACTTTAAAAAAATATGGAAACACTTCAGTTATGCACTTCAGGGTCTTCTTTCCCGACCTGCTCCCACCAAAAAAACCTGTTAACAAAACTAAATTCTAAAAAGTCCTTATACATAGATATGAGCATAACCCTTTCTTCCGATTTATGCAAAATAGAATTAATGGATTGTCATTTGAAGATTTTTAGGTACTCAAGAAGTAACCTACTTTCTTCAGTTCTAGAATCTCCTTTTAATGTCACTTCAAGAAGCATACATTTGGATGGCCACCAAGTTACAGAGACCACAGGGCAACATTTAGTATATTGAGACAGTAATTTATTAAATGGTACCTTAGTGGCTTGAATGAGTTAATACACTTCAAAGATCTAACATCCTCTCAGGGAGTAATTTACAGAAAGAATCAAGCCCATACTCTTGCAATTTAGATAACTACATACCAGTCAGTCCTTAGGGTATAGCAAAACTCATTTTAAAGGACTGCTTTATTCCATGGATTTGCTTACACTGTGGACCAAACCAAATACCAGGTCCATGGACATGGGAAGCTGTTTAGGAAGAACCTAAAATGAAGCAATTATACTTTAAAAATTTCAGGAGTGAAACTCTGGGAGAATCCTGGCAAGTAATTTGTGTAATGCAATTTTTGCTTCTCTACAACCTCCTTGATACTTATCCTGTTTTTAAAAGCTTGCTCGCTCTCTCGCGCTCTCTCTCTCTCCCTCTCTCTCCAACATATATATGTATGTCTGTATATACATATATGTATGCATGTATATATATGTATATACATATATGTATGAATGTATATATTTGTATATACATATATGTATGTATGTATATATGTCTATGCCTGAGAATATATTATTTTTTTAATGCATGAGGTATTCTACTTTTTCCATTACATGTAAAGATAGTTCTCAACCCCTGTCTATACATGCTTCACAATCTCAGACCTCTCTCCCTCCCTCCCCTCCCTCCCCCCTACCCTAGACAGCAGGCAATCTGATATAGGCTCTATCTACATATCTCTATACATATACATACAGATACACATATATACACACATATATATATATACACATAATAACATTAATCCTATTTCTGCATTAATCCTGTTACAAGAGAAAGAATCAGAGCAGTGATGCAAAACCTCAAAATAGAAAAAAAAAAAACCAACAGCACCCAAAACAAAAGAAATAATATGGTTCAATCAGCATCTATACTCCACAGTTCTTTCTTTCTTTTTTTTTTTCTTGGATTTGGAGATCCTCTTCTATCATGAGTTCCCTGGAACTCTTCTGTACCATTGCATTGGTGAGAAGAATATAGTCCATCACAGTAGGTCAACACTCAATGTTGATGATACTGTGTACAATGTTCTTCTGGTTCTGCTCATTTCACTCATCATCAGCTCACGTAAGACCCTCCAGGTTTCTCTGAACACTTCCTGCTCATCATTTCTTACAGCACAATAGTATTCCATCTGAGAATATATTATTAAAGATTAGAAAGACATACAAATACATATACATACATTTAAGCATGTTCATGTTTATGTATATATGATGTGTATATATGGGTATGTATGAATAAACATATATAGAATATACTATTAAAGATTAGATATATACATACCCATGTATACATAGCATATATAAATATAACCTTAAATTATTAAATATTTATCTATACACACATTTGTGGGAGCAAATGCACAATATTTATGCATGTGTCTATATTATATATAACAAACTTACAGGATAGCTATAAAGTGCAAATGATATAATATATGCAAATAATTTGCAAAATTTTAGATGCTATATAAATGTCAGTTACCATCATCAACATTATCATTATTAGTAAGCATTTTACTTCTTGGCAAATGTTCTAAATGGAAAATATATGATCTTTATTCAAGCCATATATACCATCAAATTGCAATATGTAAGTAATGTATCTGAAAAAGAGCTCAATAATATGCAATACCTTTAAATACTCTCAGAGATCTAAATGTGTTTCTGGTGTGATTGTGTGTGTACATATACATCAGATAGTTGGATATCAACTAGTATTTGATAATTCCTAGACAGAAAAGTAATTGATATATAGACATGTAGACATCTAATATATGTGCAGATGCACATATAATTGCTTTTTCTTTTTTAATATCCCTGAACAATTATTTAAGAATCAGAAAGAAAGCATTTTTCCTAGTTGTTTTATCCATTCAAAAAACCAATTTAGATCTTCACTTAAATAAGAAAAATAAGGCAGTTAGGTTTTAAAATACTCTATACTAATTTTCAAATTTTCATAGCTGAGTTGTAAATCCCTGGAAAATAGAAGTTACAGTAGTGGTACTGAGACAAACTTAATTATAGGTTTGTGAAAAGTGATGCTATAATAGCTAAATACTAGATTGTATTTCAAGTGAAGTAGCAATAAAGTTGTAAACCATGAAGTACAAGTGGTGGTATGAGATATGTGTTCCATGAAGCATTGCAACTCATGCATGGAGCATTATAGGAATTGACAATTCACAGACCCACTAGGATTCTTCTTCGTAGATCTTTGGACAGACTTCACTAGTAGACTATTCCCAATATTAACCATTAAATAGCAGAGCCAAAAAGACAGAGATATATTTTTTTTTCTCCTGCTGCTAACACAGCTAGCCTTGTGTTAGGTCCAGGTATATTTCAAGAGTGATGTGTTCTTTCATTTAAGTACTTCACTCAGCTCTCAGTAGAGTTCAATAAACAGCACCATAGTGTTAGTAACACTTACTTTTCCTGATTCAGATCATCCCACAAGCCTTTTTTCTTTTCTTAAGTGAGAATGTTCAAAGAATACCAACTGGTGTTCTTATGGGACATCAATCTCAAAATGAAAAACTGAAAAAAGTCAATGATTTCCTCTTTTTGAATAACTTTTAAAACATCTCCTGTAGTAGTAAGAGCTCTTCTAAAATTTGACTATTTGCTTTCCCAGGGATACACCCATCAGTGTTTCATATCCATGATTTTTTTCATGTTCATTGTTATGAACAAGTACATATATCATAGGAATTTAGAACTTGAACACCTGAAGGGGACATGAAAAAGCTACTAAATATGTTATTTGTATATGTTATTCAACAATAGCATTTTCATGAAAGATTTAATAGGAGTAGGTCAGTTGTGGACATCAGAGAGATAATGAGAATTCTAACATCTTTGATACATTTTAAAACTTCCTTTGGCAAAAATAGGATGATGAGGAGGGATAGAAACCTGACCTAGGGCAAAGCCAATGCCTCTATTTCTCCCGACTCCAGATTTTTTCTTCTCAGAAGGTTTTGCTAAATCTCCATATTCACCCTAATTTCTCAAATTCCCCCATTTCAGATGACTTGATGTTTTTATGGATTACCCAGAGGGCATAACAAAGTGCCTCAGCCAGTAGAAGCATTCCTTTTATCTGGCATATTTCACTTTTATTAAATGGCTTTTTAAAGACTTTTCAGTTATTATCAGGACTATGTTTTGAAATATGTTCTCACCTAGATAAGATATAAAGGGTAAAATGGGTGTGGTGGTTTCAATTTCATTCTTACAACTCTTCCTCCAGTTGTAATAACTAATAAAGGAGGAGAATCTCTTAATATCCACTCTCTATATAAATCTTTAAAGAAAAAATAAAGATGTATGATTATATAAATCACATTTCTATGAAGTTAAAGGGGTTTTATGTTCACTTCTGGTAAATTCTGCTATGTCTGTTATTGTAAGCTGTTAAGGGGGAAGTCTCCCCTTTACTCTTCAACCCCAAGACCATAGCCTTTCCAAAGACACTTTACTCTTCCTTGTTGGCAATATATTAAAATCATAATTGTCACAACTAAGAATTTATATACTCTTTTGACTCCAGAGCCAGTGTTCTTTTTTATTCTAGCATGCTTCCCTTTTATGTGATACATAGATAGAGAATATAGCACATCATCTGCTTTATGATGTTGTGAAGAATCTCAAGGTAAAGAGTTGGTTATTTATGACTAGTTTATTATTAATGACTTAATGCTCCAACAATTACCTTAAGTGAATGATCACACTCTCAAACATTATTTTACATATCTGAATACAATTGCTAAAAAAAATTGCCACAGAAAGATCATTTAGTTACGAGGACCCCAAGAGCCACACCTTAAGCTTAGCTATAAGATATTCTAGATTCAGAGATGGAAGTGGGGTTGGAAATTATTTAGACTTACACCTGCTTTTTAAAGATGAGCAAACTGAGGCCTAGAAAACTTGTGACTTGTCCTTGCTAACAGAAGTAATCAGTGATAGAGGTGGAATTTGACATGAATCCTTTAACTCCAAATTTGCCTTTTCTGCTGTACCATAGTCTCTTGGTTTTGCCAACTCTGAAGGACCCATGAAAACTGCAATTCATCTCCAAAGAAAGAACTGATGGTGTCTGAATACAGATTGGAGCATATTTTTAAGTTCCTTTTTCTTAAGTTTTTTTCATGTTTTCTTTCACAACCTGACTAATGTGGAAATGTTTTACATCTATCTATCTATCTATCTATCTATCTATCTATCTATCTATCTATCTATCTATCTATCTATAGATAAAACTTATATTGAACTGTTTGCATTTTTAAGGATGGGGGGTGGGCAGTGAGGGAGGAAGAGAATTTGCTACACAAAGTTTTAAAAATGTATGTTAATATTGATTTTATGTGAAATTGGGAGACAAATAGAATTCATTAAAGAGCTAAAAAAAACATTCTTAATTCAAGTTACTTAAACAAAAATCTGTGAAGTGAAGAAGGACAAGATTGTGATAAAGAGAAATATTAGGTCATAAGATTCCCACATGCAAAGGAATAAGAAATGCAATTAGAGATAGAGGAAGAAGAGATGATTTGCCTAATTCAAAACCAAGTGAAAGGGCAAATTTGGAGTTAAAGGATTCCCTTGAAAGATTATACTAAGTTTTGCTGGGTAGGTGATTCTTGGTTGTAATTCCATTTCATTTTACCTCAGGAAGATCATATTCCAAGCCCTCTGATCCTTTAGAATAGAAGCTGCTAGATCTTGTCTTATCCTTACTGAGACTCCACAGTACTTGCATTGTTTCATTGTGGCTGTTTGCAATATTTTATCCTTGACCTGGGAGTTCTGTAATTTGGCTATGATATTTCTGGGAATTTTCATTTGGGTTTCTCTTTCAGGAGGTGATGGATGGATTCTTTCAATTTCTATTTTACTTTTTGCTTCTAGAATATCAGGGCAACTTCCCTGACAATTTCTTGGAAGGTGATGTGTAAACACTTTTTTTTATCATGGTTTTCAGGTAGTCCAATAATTTTCAAATGATCTCTCCTGGATGTATTTTCCAAGTCAGTTGTTTTTACCAATGAACTATTTCTATTTCTTAATTCTTTTGGTTTTGCTTTACTATTTCTTGATTACTCATAAAGTCCTTAGCTCCCACCTGCTTAATCCTAACTTTTTTTTTCCATTAAAGTATTTTATTATTTTCCAGGTACATGTAGAGATAGTTTTCAACATATGTTTTTATAAGATTTCTAGTTTCAATTTTTTCTCCCTCCCTCCCCTCCCTCCAACACCCCCAAGACAGCAAATAATTTGATATAGGTTATATATGTACAATCAAATTACACATATTTCTGCAATACTCTTGCTATGAAACAAGAATCAGGAAAAAAATCTCAAAAAAGAAAAAGAACAACAAAAACAATTGAAATCATATGGTTCAATCTGCACCTAGATTCCACAGTTCTTTTTTTTTCTTTCTGGATTCAGAGAGCATTTTCCATCATGAATCCTTTGGAACTATCTTGGACCATTGTATTGCTGAGAAGAATTAAGTCTATCACAGTTGATCAACATATGATGTTGTGGATACTGTGTACAATTTTCTCCTGGTTCTACATATCTCACTCAGTATCAGTTCATGTAAGTCTTTCCAGGATTCTCTGAAATCTGCCTGCACATTGATTCTTACAGCACAATAGTATTACATTACATTCATATACCATAGCTTGTTCAGCTATTCCCCAATTGATCGGCAACGCCTCAGTTTCCAATACTTTGCCACAACAGAAATAGCAGCTATAAATATTTTTGTACATGTGGGTCCTTTTACCTTTTTATGATCTCTTTGAGAAAACAGACCTAACGGTGGTATTGCTGGGTCAAAGGGTATGTACAGCTTTATAGTCCTTTGGGCATAATTCCAAATTGCTTCCCAGAATGGTTGGATCAGTTCACAGCTATACCAACAATGCATTAGTGTTCCAATTTTTCCACAGCTCCTCCAACATTTATTATTTTTCTTTTTTGTCATATTAGCCAATCTGACAGTTATGAGGTGGTACCTCAGAGTTGTTTTCATTTATGTTTCTCTAAACAAAAGTGATTTAGAGCATTTTTTTCATATGGCAATAGATAGCTTTGATTTTTTGAGCAGAAAACTGCCTGTTCATAGCTTTTGACCATTTCTGAAGTGGGGAATAACTTTGCTTCTTACAAATGTGATTTAGTTTCCAATATATTTTAGAAATGAGGCCTTTATCAGAAATACTGGTTATAAAAATTGTTTCTCAGCTTTCTGCCTCCCTTTCAATTTTGATTGCATTGCTTTGGTTTATATAAAAACATTTTAATGTCATAAAATTATCCATTTTGCATTTCATAATATTCTCTATCTCTTGTTTGGTTATAAATGTTCTCCTTTCCAAAGATCTGAGTGGGCAATCCTAACTTTTAAAGAATTGTTTTCTTCAGAGAGCTTTTGTACTTCCTTTTCCATTTGTCCAATTCATCTTTTCAAGGCAATCTTTTCCTCATTGGCTTTTTATAAATTTTTTTACTGTTTTGCCTAGTCTGTTTGGGGTTTTTTTAGGTGTTATTTTCTTCAGTATTTTCTTGTGTCTCCTTTACCAAGCTGTTGATTTTTTTCATGATTTTCTTCAACACTCTCTTTTCTTTTTTTTCCTCTACTTCTCTTACTTTAATTGTAAAGTCTGTTTTGAGCCCTTTTATGGCTTGAGAACAATTCATATTTTTCTTGGTAGCTTTTGATATAGGAGCTTTGATTTGTTATCTTCTTCTGAGGGTATGTTTTGATATTATGTGTCACTATTGAATCTGTCTATGGTCAGCAATGTTTTTTTCCATTTACTCATTTTCCCATCCTAGTTCTTGACTTTTAACTCTTAGTTAAAGTGGGCCACTGCTTCTAGGGTGAAGGGTGTGCTGTCTCAAGCTTCAGGGGATCTGTGCAGCAGTTTTCAGAGATACTTCTAGGAATTTGTAAATTTTTAGTTGTTCCAATATTGTATGATTTAAGGAGAGGTATGTTTACTACTCTCCTTGCCTGTGCTCTGGTCTGAAAACACCCACAGGTCTGCTTTTCTGCTGTGGAACTATGAATAGTGACCCACTCTACTGTGACTGCAAGCTTTTGTGTGCTTGTGGTCCTTTACCACCTGGGACTACCACCCAAGACTGACCTGGATCTGAGTATGGTCAACACAACAGAGTCCTGCCTTAGTGCTTTCAAAGATATCCCTGGAATCTACTTCTGGCCAATTTTAGCCTCCTTAACATCTGTGGGCTGAGTTGCAGAAGCGGTTACTGCTGCAGCTGATTCAGAGGCTCTTGAGGCCTGCTCCTGTTTTGCTGTATCTGTGTCTGTGCTAGGGTTGGATCTGTATTGGTGGTACCTGTGCTGGACTGTGCTTCATTCTCACCCTGTTACAACAGACCTTTTCGGCTGACCTTCTAAATTGTCTTTAGCTGGAAAATTATTTCTCCCTTCTTTTTGTGGGTTCTGCTGCTCCAGGAATTGTCTTATGGCATTATTTGATGGTATTTGGAGAGGTCTTCGGGAGAGCTCAGGTAAATCACTGCCTTTTCCCTGCCATCTTGGCTTCATTACTAAGAACATGTTTATGTTCTTAGAAGAAAGGTGTTCCATGATTGGGCATCATGATAACTTTCATGCAGTATTCTTTTTATTAGTGGATTTTTTTAAAATATTTAGAAAACATGATTAAAGATTAAAAATAAATAAATAATAGAGTCATGATCCCAGTCAATAACATACTAGAAATCACTACATTCTTTAAACTTATTTAGAATTCAATGAACTAGAAAATGAGAAAAATGGAAAAAGCTACCTACACAGAACCCAAACAAAGAGAATAATTAAACTATTCAAAAACATGGCAGAGCCTGATACAAGGAAAAAGGTATTGACATTCAAACTCCGTCTTCTGACAGCTTAAGTATAGCTTTAAGAAAGCTTTATGCCAATATGCACAGGAACTTAGCAGCCTTTGTTGGATAGAGTATTTCATTTGTTTCTTTCACTGGCATAAATCAACCCCCAAACAAACCATTCAAACTAAATAAATATTAACATGGAGAAAATTACTTCAAATGGTATAATTTGCTCTATAGGTTGGAGGCAATTTTATATTAATAGGACACAATATGAATAATTTGGGATGTAGGTCCTCCAATTATGAGGTTAAGTTGTGTAAATGAAAAAAATGGTTTATGATATCTTCTGATCAACAACTAATTTATAGTTCTAATTGGATTGGGGGACACAGTCATTATAACTTTAATCTTATTAGATTTTTATTTTTAAGAAGAACTGCCAGGTAGAAAATATGTCATTAAAAGTATAATTCCTATTCATAAGAATTACTGAGACACATTCATTGTATTTTTTTTTTTTGGTGAGGCAATTGGCGTTAAGTGACTTGCCCGGGGTCACACAGCTAGTAAGTGTTAAGTGTTTGAGGCCAAATTTGAACTCAGATACTCCTGAATCCAGGGCTGGTGATTTATCCACTGCGCCACCTAGCTGCCCCTTTAATAAATGCTTAATGCCCAAAGACTGGTGCTAAAGCTTCTAATTTAAGGCAACCACACATTTAGATTTTAATGATCACACAAGTATGTTGATAGATGCATGCTTATGTAAATATATGCATATGTATGCATTTACACATATAGAAATATCCATACTTTTGTGTATATGGGCATATACATGTACACATATATACACAGAATATTATATAAAGTATATTTTATGCACTATATATTTAATATGTTCTGCACATAGACATACATATATTGGCACATAGGTAGGTGTGTGTATGCATGTATGTATATGTGTGTGTGTGTACATGTAAATGTATACACATATGTTTGTGTAAAACAGAGGCTTTGCTGCACATGTACAGGTCACCTAAGATGAGTGTATCCAATTTCTCAGAGAAAACATTCTACATTCCCATGACCATGTAGGTGGGAATAGTCTCTCTCCACTGGCTATATAGCCAGAAAGGCTGCATCTTTAAAATAATCAGTCTTGGATAATCTCTATTTTCAGGTGCATCCAAGGATATAAAGGTCCTTTTCTTTCACAGCACATGCTCTATGAACTGACCTAAATGGGTTGAGAATTTACAATTCTCCTGCCTCAATCCCATTTAAGCCCTGTTGACCCAAGAATCACAGTTGAGATTTTGTTCCACTTCATTTGTCCTTTCAGTTCTAGACATAGTCACTGAAATCACCATTTTGGAGCCATGGTGACTTTGGACCCCAAGATTCTAGGTCAAATGTCACAGCCAGTCCAGTAAGGAAGCCCCGAGAAGTCAAGGTCCTGTGATCCTAGCCAGAATACTTGAATTTGGAACTTGGCAGAATTGTCCTATATAGGAGCTGAGATAAACTCTGAATTTGATACCCTTTCCCTCTTCTATTGTGCGAAGTGCTTCTAAGGTTTTGGGCGTGTTAGATGTCACATACATGACTTCTAGGTGATGGGGGACAGTGTAACCACTGTTGCATATATACATACACGTGCATGTATATGTATGTATACATATATGTGTATTTATGTATAAACACATGTCAATATTTATCACATATTGTTGTTGTTTAGTTATTCAATTGAGTGAAATTCTTCATGACCCTTTGGACATGCCAATGCTGACCTTGTGGTTTTCTTGGCAAAGTTACTGGAGTGTTTTACTATTTTCTTCTCTAGTGGATTAAAGCAAACAGAGGTTAAGTGCTTGCTCAGGAAAAGTTAGTTAGTATCTGCTGCTAGATTTGAACTCATGTCTTCCTGACTCCAGCACCGCACTCTATCTAGTGAGTCACCAAGCTGACCCTTTTATACATAAATATGTATGCATAGGTGTATACACAAACATATAAATATGTACAAATATTTTTAAATTGTTGGAATTCATTTTGTTTTATAATTAAGTAAGGAATAAAAAAATTAAAAACTGTATTTTATGGCAAACAGTTTTTGTTACCCTCAAATTTGAATAGGTCTTGCACTTTGTGTTTCCCAGAATCAAATACAATTCTAGTATCTGTGTGATTTTCTGCAATTCTGTGCTACCCCCTACTGGTAATTCCTTTCACTCGGTCTTTCCAATGGGATCTTTTCATAGAGGAAATTCTTTGTATCAAAAGTATTCCTTCCATCCTTCCCCACTTCTACTGCCTTCAGCTCACTTCTCCATCTCTAGGACACTCCTCTACCCTTCTAAATATCCTTCTTGGTTTGGGTCTACTGCCCCATCATATATATTGACAATGCTTCCATTCTTCTTTTTTTTTTTTTGTGAGGCAATTGGGGTTAAGTGACTTGCCCAGGGTCACACAGCTAGTAAGTGTTAAGTGTCTGAGGCCGGATTTGAACTCAAGTACTCCTGACTCCAGGGCTGGTGCTCTATCCACTGTGCCACCTAGCTGCCCAACAATGCTTCCATTCTACCAAGTCATTCCTTCTTCTCTTCTTCCAAATTTCTGCAATGTAAGACCAGGGACAAGCTTAATTCAAACTGTGCACATGCTTTGTGTGGCTTGCAAATCTAAATCAATTTCAGAGACTAGACTCAGTGATAATAAAGCATGAGGAGAAGATCTAAGTAAAGGCTATATTAAAGTTAAAGGAAGAACACGGCTTTAAATTCTAAAGCTTGGCACTACTAAATCTTACAAAGAGCTATTTTAGCATACTAGAAAATGAAATGCATAATTAGATTGAAAGTAAACATTTGGCCATGGGAATAGATCTCTTATGACAAAACTCACCATTTCTCCTGAACCTGGGTGACTAAATAAGAAATTCTGCATACTGTCTAAATAATTCCTCAGCCTGAATCTAATAAGCTAATATAAAAGTAAGGATTCTTAAGTATCTGGCTCTTGTGTGCCCCTTTGCTAGTCTAGTGAAGCCTATGCAGGCCTTTTTAGAATAGTATTTTCAAATGCATGAAATGATATACATAGAATTGCAAAGGAAACCAATTTTTTTGAAAGATATATATATATATTTTTTTTTTCTTCTAATCCAAGTTCATGGACCTACTACATTATGGTTACACTCCAAACTCCAAGTGTCTTAGGCTTTCTTACATGGACATTCATCATTATTATAATTATCATTATTATTATCACTTGTATAATAAGGATATTTATGGGCATTATATGTCTATATTCAGGACAAAGACAAGGAATCATACTGGAAGAAACCCAGAAAAATAGGCACACACACACACACACACACACACACACACACACACATATATATACGCATATATACAGATATTGTTCAAATTATTTTAATGATAATATGTTTTAATCAATTTTTTTTACAAAAGGTAAACTGAAGCCCCTTAAGAAGTATGGACATAAAGTGACATGACTAGTTAAAGTATAACTAAAACTATTTATTTTAAGGTAATTTTTACAATATCTCTGAACTTCTACAACTTTTTGAAAGGAAGAACTTGGTTGAGGGTAAATGACATAGTAAATTCACTCTTAAGGAACTACATTGAAAAAGAAAAGTTTGTTAAACAACTATGATAACAACAGAGACCTTTGAAAATTGTTACTTGAACTTTCCTTACTCTTCTGCTCTTACTATAAAAAACCATAATCGTTATGATGATTTAAGACAGTTGAATCTAGTTTAATCTAGGAGACATATCAATAATAATATCATATTCTACATTTAATACCCCCACCCAAGTTTGTCTTGGGAAAACGAACAGTGACTTTTAAAAATCTCATGTAGGTAAGTTCGGTTTCTTTTTTAGCATGAAGGTAACAAGACATAGAAGAGTTTACTGTATATGTGTGTCACCCCTATCCCACATATTATAGATAGACAGACAGACAGATAGGTGGTAAGATTTATATCCAAGCATGAAATATATATGAGTGTGTGTTTGTATGTGTGTAAATGTGTATATGTTTATATGTATATGGTAAGATTTGTATCCAAGGCCTCTTGTGAACTTGGGGGTCCTGGAGAATTAATCTACCTATCCCTAAAGTGAGCCCCACCTTCTAAAGGACTTTGATAATCACTTAAGACAATGTTTCACCATGAGGTTGAAGACTTTTTCATCCACCCCGTAAATAAGGGAAGAACTCAGAATAACTATAGAAGACAACTTGCCCTTTTGGTAAGGCCCACCATTTTTTGGAACCTGTACAGTCCATATCACTCACAATAACATTGAATTGTTTATTCAAGTTTTCTTCACCTCAGTACTCAGTCCCTTGATGCTCCTCATTCTGCTTCCTTCATGCAGTCCAAGAACACCCTTGCCATTTCACTATTTCTGCTCTAGCATCTATTCCCAAACAACCTTGGAAGCACCATTCTTCTGTTGTTGCTTCATGTATGTCTTTCTAGCTAACACATGCTTCCTACTGCTACTGCATCTACCTACCTCGATGACTTCCATAAGAGACTGCCACATATTTTTAAGAAGATAGCTTAAACAACGTTTCTTTGGTCTAGTCAATATTTTTTATCTCTGCTGTTATACAGGCTTATAGTTCTGCCTAGATAGTACAAAGAATTGCTACTTAGGGAGTTGTAAAACTCTCTATTCTTTCCCTACTACATTGAATGAACCCAGCCTGTCTTCCTAGTTAAGTCAGAGCAATTGAATTACACTTACATGTGACCTGAATCAATAATAATAAGCAGTGTATCTCCTCCACATGAACACACACATACATATAAATATGTACATGCATGAAGTAAGATTTTCCTCTTTTCCTACTGGGTTTTTTGAGGCTAGTGATAAATATCCTTTTTTGTTTGACTTTTGAAGTCCCATCATCTTCCCAAGCATCTAATACCTGACTGTACAAATTATCTTAAGGTTCAGATAAGCCTTGAGAAATCACTAGTAACACTGGAATTAAAGTGACAAAGCTTGCAGTTATAGCTGGCATTCCTTCCACAGCTGCAAAGATCAGTGTCCTTCTTGAAGAAAAATGAAGCACGGAGGTACATGTGGAAGGCAGAATAATAATAATAATAATAAGACAGGCATGCTCCAAGGGTGCTTCCACTTTAATTAAGTGTGCCTAGACCAGTCCATCATATGATAGAGAGAAATTTACTAGTCATAGATGAGGCCTGGATAGTATGCCATCAAATATTTCAACCAACACTGTAAGTAATGAAAAAGTAGTTTAAGTATGCCAGTGCTGTGAAAATGATTTGTACTTCTTCACATCTTAAATGAGCAAGTTAAAACATTTTCTGTATGTAAAAAACTAAGTAATAAATGAAGTTTAATATGAGAAGGGTACTATTCGCATGGAGTTGCTTATGTATCTTTATAGATTACAATAAGATTTGTATTATGTGGTATATAATGATAAATTAGGGATTATTAAACCAACAATGTAACCATTTATTGATTTAAAATGTATAGTTGGCTGGCTTACATTCCATCCATGCTTTTTCCTGGTTATGTATCTTGGAGAAAAGAACAGATGGTTAACCCAAACAACCATAACTCAAGGTACCACCTGGCATGTCTTACATATCACAACCATACTGCTTAGGAAGAAATAACTGCTACAGGACTGATCTTGAAGACTCAAAGCGTAAAATGATAGGAATTATTTTAAAAAGCCATATTGTTATCTAAGTATGGGTATTTATACCTTCCTAAATAGAAATAGAAAAGCCTAGGAAATGATGACAAGGTATAAAGAAAACATCAATGCTGATATATTTCGTAACTCATAAATCAATCTGAAGTTGAGTTGTACAGTAAGCCTTCAATAAATAAAGTAATATTTCTTGAAAAAATATAGAAATGCTAACTCTCCTTTAAAGGTTTCTGTAATTCTCTTCTTTCAGATAAATCCGATTCCACAAACTTTCCTCTTTTAGATTGTATCAGTTGGATATTTAGCATCACCCTTCCCTACCTGCTCTGCAACCCTATAGTTGCTTTATAGCATGATTCTTCAGCACTAAGCAGAAATGTATGCACATACCAGGATGATTCATTCTTCCTCTGAATCTGATGCTTTTAAAACAATTTGACCTGCCAACAAAATAATAAATTTGTTTCAAGGAAGACCTCTTTCTTACCATTAATCTTGAAGCAAAGGTCCTTACAAAACAATAGATTGAATGTTAAGTAGAACAGAATCATGAGATTTTGGAACTGGAAGGAACCTTCGTGATCATTGAGCCAAATTTCCTCATAAAATGCTTTCAATTATTCAGAATATGTATTGAAAAGGATAATATAATCAAAATCATAGCTTTGAACTTGAGACATTGTGAGGATATGAATTAATTTTATTTAAAGAAAACTTCTTCAGATATTGTTCATTTGCAGTTGATTATCAGGACTACATATGAGCCATAATTTAGGATAAAGAGTTTTGGAAAAATGACTTTTACTTTATGTACATCAAAAATATTTTATATCCCCTAATAGAAATCTAGAAACTGGTGTCAACTGTTACAATTTTTCAGTTAATTGAAATCTGAAACTGTTCTTTAAAATAAATATTTCTCTTTCAATGAAGATTTATATATAAAAAAAACATTTTTAAATGCTTTCTTTCTTAAAGATGGCCAGACATCCCTTTTTGCCTATGAAATTTTCATCCAAATGGTAGGAATAAGGATAATATTAAATTCAGAGGGAGCTGTAAACCACATATGTCACTTTCCCATCATGTGTCTGTGATCAGCTCATCAAGGGTTGAAAATATGCACAGATATAGGTATTTATGATTCATATATGACAAACATCTATTTTACATGTATCATGTATGACATATATACACTTGTGTATTTACATACCACATATATGTAATATACATATCTATGTATTTGTATTTTTTTCTACCTGACCTGTGATTTCATGTAGGAAGTTAGGGAATTTCTTCTACTGATACACGTTTGCACTTTTTCTTCAACTTATAGACTGAAAGAGTTGTCTATGGTTCTCAGAGGTGAAATGACTTTCCCTGGGTCAACTAACCAAAAATAACACTTGAACCCAAGGCTTCCTTACTTTAAGGCCACATCTCTTTAAAGTACCATAAAATAACTTCAATATAGATAGATGGATATATAGATCGATAGATGATTGATAGATGATAGAATGAATTAAAATAATTTATTTCTAAGGACCAATCATGATGATGATAATTTTGTAGTATATAATTACTACTATGATTTATTCTGCTATTAACCTCAATCTCTCTCTCATACACACATGTGAACATATGCATCCATACCACTTATATATCTCTGATGTATATGTTATATACTGCTTTCACATTCCTTGTTCTTTTCCTAAAACCCAAGAATTCTGTCATTGAGATTCGATTATCCCAGAGACTCTTTAAGTTAGTTCCTTGTGCTCTGACTATATTAACATGGCTTTTTGTTCACCTAGTAGCATAACAAAGGCCTACCAACATGGAGTAGAGACTTTCAGACTTGGCAGATATCCCAAGGCTTAGAAAGCCACCGTATCTATACTATAGATCAAGTATATTTCTGCATAGAATCACACCATTTAAAGAAATCCCTTCTGTTAAAACTATTGAATAACCTATGAATGTCTTATTTCATTGACATATTGAATCCAAACTACAAGGGAATTAGTCTAAATCAGACAGCCCACTTTATGTATAGAGAAGCCAAGTATAAAAAGGATACATTTTATTGTGTGCCTTTGAAATCCTTTTATCACTTAGTAGAGTCCTCATGAAGTTCTTCCTACTTCTGCTGGGCTCTGAAAATTGCACCTTTCTAGTATCCATAGTTCAGTCTTCTTTCTGCCATGAGAAGTTATTGTTCCTAAAGCTGCTACTCTCCTCAGATGACTGTCTTTTTGAAACTTAATTTTCAATGGCCATTACTGCTCCAATGTCATGGCTATGATTACTATTTATCTCTGATGATATGTTGGAGCTCTGGCTCTCCAGAACTCACAAGTTCAACTGGACATTTCCATTTTGAAATTCTCATTTGCTTACAATTGTTAAAGAACCACCACAACAAGAACATCAAACACACGAGGAAGCAATGACAAACCTGCTTAAAGGAGTGATGGTCATGTGTATATAGTATTGATGACTAGGTGGGAGAAAAAGCTGCCTCTCTTCCCCACCTCAACTCTCAGGGCCACTTCAAAGTAGTCCTACCTTCTCACAGAGACTAAGAAAAAGAGAGCAATGAAGGAGCAAGTTGTCTCTTTTGTATAGGTTGTCAGTAACTGTTCAGCAACCACTGAGTTATCAGTTCACTTAGAAAACCACAAATTAATGTTATCTATGCTGTATTATATTTTTATTTTCTTAACAATTATATCTTAATCAAGTTCCCTACTGAGTTTTTTGAATCCTATGTGAGCCTAGCTAGAAGTTTGACACCTCTTTGTCAGAACATATATAATTATCTATCTATCTATCTATCTATCTATCTATCTATCTATCTATCTATCTATCTATCTGTCTGTCTGCCTCCCTGCCTGTCTATTTAGATAGAGATGATGAACAGATAGCCGTTTTCATACAAAATTACCAGAACCATATGATTTATTAAGTAAAGTTAATCTAGATTGTGGTCCTCCAAACCCAGTGACCTCATTTTGTGAATCTGTAAATTAATTGGAAGGTAATTATATTAATAATTTTTCTATTTCCAACCACCACTAATTTCCATGATTCTAAGAACTCATTCTTTGAAATTTATAACAATTCTTCCCTGAAGCTTAGCTAAGCTGCAATTTTGTTCCAATTGTAAATGTTACTTCAGTGGGGCTATTAAGCCATTATCCATTCTCAACTCCTTACTTTGAGTTATTTTATCAGCTATCCCAGGAGTATAGAAATCTGCATTTTGATCCCTCAGAATAAATCCTGGAAAATATAACTTCAGAGAAGTTAAGCCATAAATTCCAGTGAATAAATTTATAGTATAATGAATTATTTTCTTTTCTTCATATATGATTCTTGTGTGTGTTTCACTATGATGTGTGTATCAAAGTCCATTAACCTTTTCCACGGTAATTGAAATGACTGAATAACAACCCCCCAAAATGCTTATTATATGCCAAACAATGTCCTTAGTATAGAAGATAAAAATATAAGCAAAAAAAGTTAGTCCCTGCTTTTAATTGATGAAGACAACTTGATACAAAAGGTAGCTAGCTACAAAGGTAGGTGAAGAAGAGTCAGTTCACAGAGTGAGAAAAACTGAAAATTGTTGTTTTCATGACATGGTGGCCAGGACTAGAAATTCATCTTAGTTATATAGCCCTTTGATCGGTCATTGTTGGACTTCATGGTCATAAATCTCTAGCAGCAAGAAGTATCACTAAATTAACAGCACTGTGATAATTAAGTTCACATATTTGAGGTGACCCTGAACCTGGAAAGAACAGTCATGGAGTGACTAAAAGACATGGAGTGAGCAGTTATCAGGAGCTAAAAGACACACAAGGGGAGAAAGAGAAAGATACCTCCTGATGAAAGAGCAGAAGAATAGAAAAAAATCTGCTTAACAAGAATATAAATGAGTCTGAAAAAGAACTTCCTAGGATATAGACAACAACATTTAGGTTTTCTCTTTGGAAATACTCTTTGGAGTTTTGTGTATACATATAGCCCCAGAAGAAAAGAAATAACACCTTAGAGAAGAAACAACATAATATTCCTTCACTAGTACCATGAGTCATATGGAGTGTATAGGTTAATAGAGAAGAGAGGACTACTAAAACACAAAAGTTCATGTTATTAATGGGTCCTGAATAAGTCATTTATGTTTTCTGTCAGGTTAAATAAGTTTTTCCTTTATTTATTTCCTTAATAACTTTAGTGTTTACATAGGAGAGAAGGGTTCTTTCCCTCTTTGTGGATATGACCAATATAGTTATTGGAATAGTTCTATGATTTTACTGATGTAGGGAATAACCAGTAAAGAAATCACCTCTTATCAATGGAGGCCAGTAAATGTTCTTCTAATTGTAGTCTTAGAAAGGTACTTTGAAAAATTTTGACTTTCAATTAATCACTCAAACAACAAACATTTACTAAATGCCTACCATGTGCCAACATTGTATTATAATACACCTGTGGGGACTACAAAGAAAAAAGTGAAAAAGTTCCTTTTATTTTGAATTATTTTGCTTTTCTTTTATTTGGAATTATGCCCATGGGGCTATGAAACTAAGCATACCCTATGACTCAGCAATGACATTGTTATGTCTTCATCACAAAAATATCTTAAAAAATGGAAAAGCACCCACATGTTTAAAAATATTTATAGATGCTCTTTTTGTGATGGCAAAGAATTGGAAATGGAGGGGGTGCCCATCAATTGGGGAATGGCTAAACAAGTTGTGGTATATGAATGTAATGGAATACTATTGTGCTGTAAGCAATGATGATCAAGCAGATTTCAGAAAAAAAAAAAAACATGAAAAGACTTACACGAACAGATGCTGAGTGAAGTGACCAGAACCAGGAGAATATTGTACACAGTATCAACAACACTGTGTGATAAACAACTGTGATAGACTTAAGTCTTCTTAGAAATACAATGATTTAAGATCATTCCAAAGTACTCATGATAGAAAATATTCTTCACATCCAGAAAAAAGCACTGTGGAATCTGGATGCAGACTGAACCATACTGTTTCTACTTTTTTTGTTTGTTTGTTTTTCTTTTTTTGAGACTTTTCCATTTTGTTCTGATTCTTCTTTTACAACATGCTAGTGAAAAAAATATTTAATATCATTGCATATTTATAACCTATATCAGATTGCTTGCATTCTTGGGGTAAGGGGAGGGAAGGGAGGACGGGGGAAGAAAAATTTGGAACTAGAAATCTTATAAAAACATTTGTTGAAAACTATATTTACATGGAACTGAAAAATAATAAAATGTTTTTATGATAAAAAAGAAAAAAAGTTCCTGCTTTTAAGGAGTTTACATTTTGACTGGAGAGACAATATGCACACATATAAGTTTATATACAGAACAGATAGAATGTAACTTTGGGAGAAATGGCACTAGTAGCTGGAGAGAGTATGAAAGCCTCTGGAATAAGGTAATTTTTGAGGTGAAATTTGAAGGAAACCATGGATTCTTAAAGGCAGAACTGAGAAAGCAGTGCATTCTAGGCATGAGGAACAACCAGTGCAATGGCATGGAAATGGAATATGGTGTCATGAATGAGGAACAGCAAGAAGGCCAGTTATGATATAACATAATATTCATGGAAGGGAGTAGTAATATGAAATGCCATTGGGAAAATATCATGGTACCAGGTTATAAAGAGTTTCAAATACCAAAGAGAGAAGTATATACTTTAGTATAGAGGTAATAAGAAGCCACTGGAATATACTGAAAACAGGGGTGAAATATAGATATGGTTAGATCTATAGTTTAGGAAAATCATTTTGGTGGATGGGGGTAGAATGGACTAGAGCGAGGAGAAAATTGAGACAGGGAAACCAATTAGGAGGACAGTATAATAATCCAGCTGATATGGTAGCAGAATGTTATAGTGGGTAGTGCATTGGAATAAGAGTCAGGAAGGCTAAGTCATTTAAACTCTAATTATCTGAGTTTCTTCAACTATAAATTGAAGAGATTGGACTTGATCTTTTAGGTACCTTATGGCTTTAAATCTATGATGAACCTGTGATCCTATGGGAAGTGATACAATCCTAAACTTGGGTGGTAGCTGATTGATTTAAAGGAATGAGATGGTCATAAGATAAATTTGACAAGATTTAGCAACTGAATGGACATATGGGTTAATTAAGAGTGGAGAAATGAAAATGATATTGAAGCTATGAGCATTCATGACTAGCTAAGTGGTCTGAGCTTTAGAATTGATTTGGAGTTGGAAGAGAACTTAGAGTTCATGTAGCCTAACTCCCCCTATCATTTTGCAAATGAGAACACTGAGGTCCAGGGTGTTTAAAAGATTTTCTAGGGCTAATCATTAAGTGGCAGACAGTAAGTGAACCTAGATCCTATTACCCTAGATCAGCAGCAGTTCTCAAAGTATGTTTCATGGACCCTGGAGGTCTGGGAGATCAAAAATAGTGATGATAAAATGTTATTTGACTATTAAAATACTTCTCCATTTTCCAAATACAAATCTGTGTGAAGTCACACATACTTCAACCAAAAAAAATGTTCACAGATTGAAAGCAGAAGCAGATTAAAAAACAAAACAATTGTCTTCTAGTAAGCCAGTTATTATTTGAGAAAATATGAAAACAATGTTACTCTTCTCATTTTAATTAATTTTGCAATATGTAATTTTCCATAAAGATATATTATTTATGTTAACATATAATAGACTTATTGTTGAATATTTTTAAGTAAATAATTTTAATGTATTTTTTAATTTCTAAAATGACAAATATTTATACATATATCTCTCCTAAGTAAAAGCTCCTGAATAATTTTAAGAGTGTAAAAGAATCCTGAGAACAAAAAGCTTGAGAACCACTCCCCTAAATAAAGTACTCATTTTGTACCATGCTATATCACATAGACTTTTCCTGCCCAGAAAAATCCTGCATAATAATTTTAACAGTTGCATAAACCTAAGGAACCACTGATAAGTCAGTCAGTCATTAAAAAATGTATTAAATACCTTAATAATCAACTACCAAGTACCAGACAAGTACTAATTTAAGCAAGGGGGATTAAAAAAAAAAAGATAATCTCTGCTCTCAAGGAACTCACAATCTAATTCAGGAGACAAAATGCTAACACACACACACACACACACATACACACACACACACATATATATATATACATACAAACATATATACATATGCAGATACAGATGTATGAATAAGATGCACAAAGGATAAAAATAATCAATAGACGGAAAAGTCACTAGCATTAACAGGGATCAGGATAAGATTTTTGTAAAAGTTGGATTTTCACTGATATTTGAAGGAAAGTAGGAGGCAAAAATGAGGAGAGAGAACATTCTCGACACTATGGACAACCAGTGAAAACACCAAGATTTTTAAGATGGAATGTCTTTTGTAAGAAGCTGTAAGGAGGCACCCATTATTGGCTCAAATAGTATGGGGGAGTATAAGATATAAGATAAGAAAGATGGAGGGTAGCTTAAAAATGTCTTTGAATACCAAGTAAATTTTATATTTCATGCTGGAAGTGATAGGAAGCCACTGAAATTTACTGATACAAATGAATAACATTGACAGATCTGTGTTTTAGGAAGATTAATTTGACAACTTTGTGGAGAGTATGGGGAAATACTTGAGACAGGGAGATGAACCATCAGGCTTTTTCAATAGTTTAGGTATAAGGTAATGAAGGCCTCAATCAGGGTTGTAGAAGTAGCCATACTTCTCTCCTTCAGAGAAGAGAAGGGGGTATATGAAAGAGATGTTATGAAGATAAAATTGACAGACTTTGGTAATATATTGGTGATGCAACAGGGAGTCAGAGAGTCAGCAGCCATGAATGACATTTGTATTGTGAGCCTAGATGACTGAGATGATGTTAGTGTTCTCAATAGTAATAGGGAATTTTGTCATAGGTAGGAGAATTGGAAAGAAAGATGATGAATTCAGGTTTAGACATGCTGAGTTTATATATCAGTGTTGAGATGTCTAGCCAGCATTTAGGGATATGAGACTAAGAAGTTTTCAGATAGGTAAAAGGAGAACTAAAAGAGAATGGTGTTAAAGAGGAAAAAAACATGAAGGAAAAAAGAGTGATTCACAGTGTCAAATCCTGCAGATTGGTTAAAAAGGATAAGGCTTGAGAAAAGGTCATGATATTTGTCAACTAACAATTCATTAGCAACTTTGGAAGAAGTTAAATGATAACATCAGAGGCCAAAGTGCACAGAGTTAAGAAGAGAGGAAAAGAAGTAGAGGCACATAGCATTAATGGAACATAGAGATATGAGGTGATAATTTGCCAGAATTAATGGATCAAATGAGTGGTTTTGTTTTGTTTTTGAAGATGAGGAAGAGAAAGACATTTTTAGAGGTAGTAGAGAAGCAATAAGTAGACAAAGAAATTAAAAATAAGTGAGAGTGACTATTATAATAAAAGGCAATATTTTGTTTTTTGTTTTTTTTGAAGTATTTTATTATTTTCCAGTTACATATAAGGACAGTGTTCAACATTTGTGGGGGGTTTTTTGTTTGTTTGTTTTTGGTTTTTCTGCAGGGCAATGAGGATTAAATGACTTGCCCAGGGTCACTCAGCTAGTAAGTGTCAAGCGTCTGAGGTTGGATTTGAACTCAGGTCCTCCTCAATTCAGGGCCGGTGCTTTATCCACTGTGCCACCTAGCTGCCCCCTCAACATTTGTTTTCGTAATGTGTAATTTAAAATTCTAAATGCGGGTTCTAATCTGTTCCCCTAGTTTTGGGGGAAACTGACTAAAATCACTGAGAAAACGAGTTTAGATTTTTAAGGGTTTATGGAAGTATAGAAAGAGAAAGATTGAGAACAGAATTCCTACAACCTCGCAATCCTATCTTCCTATCTTTCCTCAGCTCCTCTCCGTCATTCTCTGCCATCACCACCAAGTCAGGAACTCTTGTTTGGATATAAATTGTTTTCCTCTCCATAGGTCTGAGAGATAAACTATTTCCTTCCTCTCCTAATTTATCTATGGTATCATACTTCATGTCTAAATCTTGAATCCATTTTGACCTTATTTTAGTATAAGGTGTAAAATGTTGGTCTATGCCTAGTTTCTGCCATACAATCTTCCAGTTTTCCCAGCAGTTTTTGTCAAATACTGAGTTCCTATCCCAGAAGCTGGAGTCTTTGGGTTTATCAAAAAGTACATTACTATAGTCATTTAATACTGTCTCCTGTGCCTAACCTATTCCATTGATCCACCACTCTTTTTCTTAGTCAGTAAAGAATAGTTTTGATGACTGCCACTTTTATAGTATAGTTTCAAGTTTGTTACAGCTAGCCCACCTCCCTGTGCATTTTTTTCATTAGTTCCCTTGATATTCTTGACTTATTGATCTTCCAGATGAATTTTGTTATTATTTTTAATAACTCTATAAACTAATTTCTGGTAGTCTGATTGGTATGGCACTGTATAGGTAAATTAATTTAGGTAGAATTGTCATTTATTTTATTAGCTCAGCCTATCCATGAGCCATTGATATTTTTCCAATTGTATAGACCTGATTTTATTTGTGTGAAAAGGGTTTTGTAATTGTGTTCATAGAGTTCCTGGGTTTGCCTTGGCAGGTAGACTCCCAAGTATTTTATATAGTTTACTGTTACTTTAAATGGAATTTCTCTTTCTGACTCTTTCTGCTGAGCTTTGTTGGTCATGTATAGAAATGCTGATGATTTATGTGGGTTTATTTTATATCCTCTAACTTTGCTAAAGCTGTTAATTGTTTCAAGTAGTTTTTAGTTGATTCTTTAGGATTCTCTAAGTATACCATCATATGATCTGCAAAGAGTGATTTTTTTCCCTCCTTGTCCATTCTAATTCCTTTAATTACTTTTTCTTCTCTTATTGCTAGAGCTAACATTTCTGGTAAAATATTAAATAATAGAGGTGATAATGGACATCCTTGTTTCACTCCCGATTTTATCGGGAAGGCCTCTAACTTATCCCCATTACATATAATGTTTGATGATGGTTTTAGTTAAATACTGCTTATTATTTTAAGGGAAGCTCCACCTATTCCTATACTCTCTAGTATTTTTTTAGTGAGGCAATTGGAGTTAAGTGACTTCCCCAGGGTCACACAGTTAGTAAGTGTTAAGTGTTTGAGGCGCCACCTACCTGCCCCCCTCTCTAGTATTTTTAATAGGAATGAGTGTTGTATTTTGTCAAACACTTTCTCTGCTTCTATTGAGATAATCCTATGATTTTTGTTAGTTTTGTTATTGATGTGGTTGATAATGTTGATAGTTTTCCTGATATTGAACAAGCCTTGCATTCCGGGTATAAATCCCACCTGCTCATAGTGTATTATCCTGGCTATCACTTGCTCTGAAAAGGCAATATTTTGGAAAAGAAGGAATGGAATGTGATTTTTTGATCATTTAGAGGGGTTAAGCTTGGCAAGGAGAAGGGCCATCTACCTCTTCATGTGAAACAGTTGTAAAGGATGACATACAAGCCAAAAGAATCTGGGTTATATGAGGAGTAGGTGAGGAGAAAAAGAAGCTCTTAGTGAATGGCCTCATTTTTTTCAGTAAAATGTGGAGGCAAGAATTTTAGATGAAATTTTGGGTGGGGAGAATCAAAGGAAATTTGCGAAGGAATCAAAAGGATTTGAAAAGCTACTGCCATGAGTGGGATAATGAGTTAAATAGGGAAATGTAAAACGATTGCCTTGTAACAGTGAGGGCCTAGTTCAGATTATGTAATATAAATTTGTAATAGACACAGAATGATTTTATTTTCTCAACTTCCACTCAGTAGCATGTACATGGGAGTTAACGCAGCAAGTGATAGGGGTGATCCAAGACTGAGGCTCAGCAAGGAAAACATCAGTGATATGATAATCAGGTAAAAGACTCAAAAGACAATGTAGAGTTTAACTGATTCACCAATGGTTCAAAATGAAGAGAGGAGGAGAGCAAAGTGAGGAAATATGAGGTTAGGGTATTTGAAAGAGTATGAACATATGACATGCTGGAAACTACTTAAATTTCAAGTATTAAGCCTGAAGGAATTAACTGCCTCTTTAAAGCTATTTTCACAAATCCAACTCTACAAATGGTTGCACTTGTTCATCCCTAAACTTACTTTGTAAAATAATTTAACTTCAAGGTGCATTACTTGAATTGAATATTACATGCTATATGTGGTATTTATGAATAGTTCCTGAATATACTATAATGAATATCATATACTTCTGATTGTATAAATAAACATGACTGAGACACACTCTAAACTCATAAGAACTATTTCAGTAAGGAATTAACAGAGGACACAGGTCTGAACTGAATACAAAGGGATGATATCTGTAAAACATTTATGTTTTGTTCTTTGTGGGGTGTCTTATGTCTGTGGCTGGATTTGGGCTTGGGGCCTCCTGGGTCCAGGGCTGGTGCATTGTCCACTGTTCCACCTAACTAACCCATAATGACTTCTTTAAAATAGGGTTGAGGTATAGGAAAAATAGACTGGGGGAGGGAGAAGGGGAGAGATGGTCTGGGGAGAGGTTGCTCACATGAAGGAAACAAGAAAAAAGCTTATGGAGGGGAGGGGAAGAGGGGGAAGGTATTGGGAAGTGAGTGAACCTTAATGTCATCAGAATTGACTCAAAGAAGGACTAACATACATACTCAACTGGATATAGTAATATATTTTTGCCCTGAGGGAGGGGAGGGAGATGGGGGGGGAGAGAGGGGAAGGAGGGAAGAACAGATTGGGGGAGAGAGCAGTAAAAAGCAAAATATGAGGAAGGTGAAGATGTTCTGCATAACTGCACAAGTATGACATATTGAATTGCTTGTTTTCATAGGGAGGATTGAGGAGAGAGGGAGGAAGAAAATTTGGAACACAGAATTAACTCAAAGACCTTAAACTAATCAGAGTTGGCTCATGGAGGGAATAACATTCACACCCAGTTGGGAGGAGTAATTTATTTAACCCTGCAGAGAAGTATGAGGGGAAGAATATAGGGAAGGAAGGGTGAAAAAAAATGGAGTGCAGAGTAGGGAAGGGGACAGTCAGAAGTAAAACACTTTTGAGGAAGAATAGTTTAAAACAAGATAGAAAATAGAGTAAATATGGGAAGGGAATAGGAGGGAGGGAAATAGTTATGATGATTGAATATAATGGTAAAACATATGGTACCTACTTTGCTGGACTAATATGAAGAAAATTTTGTCAAGTTGAAGGTACTTTATTTAGGTTATGATGAAAAAAATACTATCAGAAAAACCTGGAAAGACCTACATGAACTGAAGCAGAGTGAAATGTACTGTATACAAAATAACAGCAATAGTGTAAGATGATCTGCTGGGAAACATGTGGTTATTTTCAGCAAGGCAATGATCCGATATAACCCTGAAGGACTTATGAAAATGGCAACCAATCTACAGAGAAAGAAGTGATAGTATCTTAAAATAAATGGAAACACATTGTTTTTCTTTTTTTCTTTTTTTTTTCTTTTTTTTTTTTTTGATGAGGCAACTGGGGTTGAGTGGCTTGCCCAGGGTCACACGGCTGGTGGGTATTGGGTGTCTGGGGCCAGATTTGAACTCCAGTGTTCCTGGTTCCAGGGCCAGTGCTCTGTCCGCTGTGCCACCTAAATGCCCCTGGAAACATATATATATATATATATATTTTTTTCCTCTTTGACAATTCCTCAATCTGAAGTTTTGGGGGGGTTTTGATTGTTTTCTCTCACAACCTAGCTAATGTGGGAATGTTTTCCATGACTACTCATGTTTAATTTATTTTGAAATGCTTGAGTTCTAGTGGGTAGGGGGTGCGAATGGAGGAGGAAGAGAAGTTGGAACACAAATTTTTAAAAAATTGATGTTAAAATTTGTTTATACATATATTTTGGAAAATAAAATTCTATTCAATAAAAATAGAATTGTGTCTTTCTTGGGGCTTGTCATTGGCTCTAGTTCATCTGGGCCAATTTCTGTCAAAATCCCTTATAAGAGGTTTTATCTAAGCTTTGATCTTCTTTTTAGAAGAAACCTATAAATTTGTGATTATAGTCTATCAAAGGAAGTACCCTAATCTGCCCTTGAATCTTCCCAACTTAAAAAAGGGGGGAAAGGGAATCTGCTACTTTATAGGCAGCAGAAATAGTTATTATACCAAATTAAATTTAATGTCAGTTTTAAGGAACCACTGCCAAGAAGGCTACAAAAACTCACAGGAAATCAGTAATTTCAGGTACTGCTGTTAGGGGACAGTATGAAAATCCTACTGATAGCCATCTTTTGAAAAAAAAATTTTTATATTGCTGCATAAGGGGAATAGGAACTTTTGCTAAATTCTAGAAATCACCACCAATTCTGCCTCCCCCTCTATTTCTGGTCCTTTCTGAACTATTTTGGGGAGCTTTGGGACTGCTTCCAAGGAGACAGTCACTAGAAGGCATTATAAGTATTAAAAAGGCAAAGTCAAAAGAGTACAATTGTTTTGTGGACATGAGTTTTGCAATGCTTGTACTAACCAATTAAAAATGCTAGAGCTTCCCCTTTTCACAGGGGAACCAGACAATGTAATTGCACAACAACTAAGCAATCAGAAGGACTTCTGATGCCCAGGGCTGCTTGACATATCAGTAATCCTTTGTGAAGTAAACTTTAGCTGAACTCAGAGATGCCTGCAACTGCTGAAACCAATCTTGACCAACTCAGAGAGAACAGCATCCTTATTTTCTGACATCTAAAGAGCAGCAATCTTCCTGCTTTCTGATTTATCATATTTACAGATATCTTCTCCCTAGACCCTCACTTCCCACCTGACTTCCCAATTTATTGTGTTTCTCCTTTAGCCCTTACTTAGCCATAAATATCTCAAAAAGTCCTAAATACCTGAAATGTGTATAGATACCTCACACTTTCCCATTCCCATTTCGGGAGATGAGAATTTGTCTCATAGCTCCAGCTTTCAAGGTTCTTCTTCTCATGGAATAAATGTGGTTTTAATCTTTATAAACTGTGATCAGACTCTTGTTCATTCCAGGTCCCTCTTTTGGACCTGGGGTTTCTTCCATTTTAGCAGTTCACAGGGCTTTTTATTGAAACAATTTATACTCAAATTCAGAGATATTCAATGGAGTTAGGGAGGGGGAATGCGAACAAGGTTGATCAAGCGCTTGCACTTTTCCACTTGTAAAAACAAGGTAAGATGGAAATAGAATTGACCTGCTTTAGCTCATTTTTCCCTAAAGGTTCAAGATCCTCTCCAGGAAAGAATCAATCAAGTCACAGAACACCTGAGTTTTATTGAGTAGAGGCTCTAGGCTATTTAACAATAAAGCAGAAAGTGTTTTGACTAGCTTGAAGTAGTGAGGTCTCCTGGTAAAACATTAAAACAGGGTATCAGAGAAAAATAGAAAGTACCTGTAGTGGGTAGAATTTCATTGGATGGCAGTTAGGAAGTTAATAAATGGAAGAAAATATTTTTAAAAATGTAATCTAGAAGGGAAGGAAGATTTTTGTTTGTTTGTTTGTTTGTTTTTGGTGAGGCAATTGGGGTTAAGTGACTTACCCAGGGTCACACAGCTAGTAAGTGTCAAGTGTCTAAGACTGGATTTGAACTCAGGGCCGGTGCTCTGGAAAAGAGAATTTTGAAATAAGATGTTATGTTGTATGAAATAGGTTCAAAGGTCATTTAAAATATTATTAGTAAGATGACTGACTGTAGGTAAACATTTTATATTCTATAAATTGGCTTAATATATTCCATAAAATAAAAATTAAGTACTAAATCTCTCATACTCATGTACAGAAATAAATATAAAGAAAAGAGCATCAGAAGACAGCTACAACATAGGAATAGTAGAACAGCAAGGTTTTGAGAGTCTCAGACTTAAACAGAGTCAATAAAGAGCAAAGGAGATATGCTACACAATTCTTGAACCATTCCAAATAATGATAAGCGTATGTGGACTCAGGCAAGGAAACTCCCTAGACAAAGGACAAGGCAAATAATCAGAATGTTCCCTCAATTCAGTGAGTTTTCTAGATAGTAATTCACTTCATCAACAAGGAATATATCTGTCTAGAGATTGTATCTCTGTGTTGCAAAGGGCTAAGAAAGATTCCTTCACTCTTCCCTTTGTTATTTTTTTTTACATTTTAATAAACTTGAACAATGCTAACAAACAGAAATATTTGCATATAAAAAGAGGGATTACACATGACACTGTGAATGTCTGATATATAGTTTTTTAAACAATTTAAACAAATATTTAACACTGCCTCACTAATATGTGTTTGCTTCTGAAATTTCTTGTTTGTTTTATAATGATTAATTGATGTTCTTTTGTCTCTTTTCTTTCCAGTGTCCCTTCCATTTCCCCCAACTTTGTGAAGTATTTCAGAAATGCTGCTTATATAGTGTTTGTGAGCTTGCCCTTCTGTGTTTTGCTATTGGGCTTCTCAATCCAATTTATTGCTTTGTGCTTGAAGTTTTCTTATATTTACTCATGTGTTCAGCCTCACTTCTTAATTTTGGGACTTTGTGCTTAAGCCAGTACCCTCAGATTTTCTTGGATGGGTTAGATAGATAGTGGGTTTTGTCCTCTCTATAGTTTTTATACTATTTCAGACAAGAATCCATATGGAACACTGTTATTAAGTAACAGTTCACTTAATCCAGGCCAGGGTTTCTTAAACTTTTTCCACTTGCAACCCCCTTTTTGCCTGAGTAATTTTTATACAACCTTGGATATAGCTACATAAAATAGGTATACATAATTTTTTAATGTTGCCAAAATTTTCACGACCTCCACATTCAGTTATGCAGCCTTATATGGGGTTGCAATCCACAGTTTAAGAAGTTTGATCTAGGGTAATACCTTCATCTCCTGGTGTCCTACTATAAGTTCTAGACATAGCTAGAGTGTATCTTTTCCTTCTTGCATGACACCCATTTGGGAGATGGTTCTATATATTTTTGAAGCCTTGACAGGATCCAGTGGAATACCAGAGATCAAGAGATAAGCTGATCTGAGTGCATTCAAGCTCCTGTCATGGCCCTTTTCCTCAATGCATTTGACTTCGAGATTTATGTTTATAGTTCTGGACCAAATGGAGGACCATCTATTTCTTTTCAGATTTTTTTAACTATAGGTTAGATTTGAAGACTTTACATTTTCTTTACATATTAACTAGGAATCCTTTCATTGTTGTTCTTGTGTTTTGTTCTTTTTATTGTTTCAATTATGCCATTTGATCCAATATTTCTGTGTGATCAATTGATATAGAATGGATGACATTGGAGCATAAGCTAAATAGTAACCTTCCCATGGAAACCGAGCGACAGTGTGATTCAATATTAGAGTAGCATACCTATTATTTTAATATTAAACATCAATATACTTGATGTTAAATATTTTTAGTTCTACCTACACATTATTTTTAAATACATATTTTTATTTAAATATTTGAGTTCCAAATTCTATTCTTATCTTCACAGACTCCCCCCACCCCCTTCCCCGACTGATATTTGGTATGGCTGGAATGTCTTCCTTCACATTTTTTTCATGTATTCCCTTGATTTCCTTGAGCTTTTGTTCTTCCAGATGAAGTTTTATTATTTTTTTCATCTCTATAAAATATTTTTGATTGTTTGGTTCATGTGGCACTAAATAAAGAGATTAATTTAGGTAGGATTGTCATTTTTATTACATTGACTCAGCCTACCCATGAGCAATTAATGGTTTTGCTATTGTTTAGGGCTGACATTATTTGTGTGAAAAGTGCTTTATAATTGTGTTCACATAGTTCCTGGGTTTGTCTTAGCAGGTAGACTCCCAAGTATTTTATATTGCCTACACTTATGTTAAATAAGATTTCTCTTTCTATCTGCTGCTGCTGGATGTTGTTGGTAATATATAGAAATACTGATTATTTAAGTGGATTTCTTTTATAATTTTTTAGTTGATTTTCTGGGATTTCCTAATATAACATTATATCATCAACAAAGAATGATAGTTTTGTTTTCTTCATAGCCTATTCTAATTCCTTTCATTTCTTTTTCTCATCATTGCTATTGCTAACATTTCTAATACAATATTAAATAATGGATCGTATTGGGAAGATAATGTTCACTGCTGGTTTTAGATAAATAGTAATTATCATTTTAATATAAGCTCCATTTATTCCTGTATTCTCTAGTATTTTAGTAGGGATAGGTGCTATATTTTATCAAAGGCTTTTTCTGCATTTTTGACATAATCATATGATTTCTGTTGCTTTTGTTTTTGATATGGTCAAATATGCTGGATAGTTTTCCTAATATTGAACCAGCCCTGCATTCTTGGTAGAAAGCCCACCTGTTCATATTATATGATACTTGTAAATTACTGTAATCTTTTTGCTAGTATTTTTTTTAATTCTTGCATCAATATTTATTAGGTAAATTGGTCTATAATCTTTCTCTGTTTTGGCTCTTCCTGGTTTTTGTATCAGCATCATATTTGTCTCATAAAAGGAATTTGATAGGATTCCTTCTTCAAAATTTTTTCACAAATAATTTATATAGTATTGGGATTAATTGTTTATTAAATATTTTGTAGAATTCAGCTGTGAATCAATCTGGTCCTGAGGGTTTTTTCTTAGGAAGTTAATTGATGACTTGATGTATAATATATATATATTTTTTTTTTAGTGAGGCAATTGGGGTTAAGTGACTTGCCCAGAGTCACACAGCTAGTGTTAAGTGTCTGAGGCCGGATTTGAACTCAGGTACTCCTGACTCCAGGGCCAGTGCACCACCTAGCCGCCCCCTTGATGTATAATATTAAAATGTTAATTTATAATTAAATATATATATAAATATATATAAATGTTAATTTATAATTAAACTTGCTTACCAATAATATGCTATTGTTCTTTGAATATTTCAGTCATATCTGAGACTTCATGATCATATTTTGGGGACTTTTCTTGAAAGATTTATTGGAATGTTTTATCATTTCCTTCTCCAGCTCAATTTATAGATGAAGAAACTGAGGCCAGCAGTGTTAAATGACTTACCCAGTGCTATGAAGCTAGTAATGCTTGGAGTTGGATTTGAACTCAAGAAGATGAGTTTTCCTGAATCCAGGCCTGTTGCTCTATCCTTCATGCTACCTACCTACCCATTGTTAACAATATACATAGAAATTAATCTAAATGCATAAAATGGCATAACTTTCTACTTACTACCTTGAATTCCCCATATTTATTTGTTCATTCTCATTCACTTTTACTTTCATGTATTCACAACGTGTATCCTGCTTTTTTGCATCTGATCTTTTTGCTTTTCATTATTTCTTAAAACTCCTTCAGTGATAGAGTTTTTGGTTAACAATTTCTAAAATGAGAAAGAAAAACAAGGTCCTATAATACAATAGCCTTTTGAACTAGGAATCCAAGCACAAAGATGAAGGGGACTAGTTAGATAGGACAAAGAGAGCAGCTCTGTATAGAGAATTCAAGTCAGCACAGCAAATGAGAAAGACAAGTTGAAGGACTTATATGATGTTGGAGACAATTCAACCTAATTCTATTCATGAATTTTATGCCAGTCTGGAGCAGCCCTTCATGCAAGCTTCCTTCTGACCCTAGAACTTTTCCAAAACCTGCTGGCTAAACCAAAACAGATAAATAAATATATAATAAAAATTTGGAAACCCTAAAATTATCTTGCTTAGGAATCCTTAGGCTAGCATATAAGGCCTTTTAGATACATTCTATCATACCAACCTGATTGCATACTAATCCTTTTCAAACATTCTATATTTGAGTCAATTTGTCCACTAGCTATTCCCTCAACTCATTCTTCCCCTGTTTCTCCTCAGTCTAGTGGTACATCTTATTCTTACTTCCTACATTGCACTCCCTTTATTCTTCCATCTGAAGGAACCCTTCTTTTCTTTAAAACAATTCTCAGGTATCACCTCCTTCTCTAAGATGCTGGAATTTGTTTCTCACTTCACCAATTTCCTTTTATGACATTTACTGATTTTTTCCTTTTCCCTTATCACATTATTCCTCAATTGAATATGTTTACCTATCATATTCTCCCATTGAATCATAAGCTTTTTTTGTTTGTTTTTTTAGTGAGGCAATTGGGGTTAAATGACTTGCCCAGGGTCACACAGCTAGTAAGTGCTAAGTGTCTGAGGCTGGATTTGAACTCAGGTACTCCTGACTCCACTGCACCATCTAGCTGCCCCGCATCATAAGCTTTTTAATGTAGGTGACTCTAATCACACATCTTTGCTTATTGACACAATGCTTTGCATATAGTAAATAGTTTACCAACAAGTAATTTGGTTTAAACTGAAACATGTTTCTCTTCATCTAACTTCCTCAATCTTTCCATATTTCATTGAGAATCTGGATAATTAATGTTTGTTGAATTATTTAGTTGAATAACTCTTTATTTGACATCACTGTTGGGATCAGAAATCTTCACCTTCAGGTATATCTTCTTTATAAGTCTTGGATTACAAACCAAGCTATATTATAATGGAACCCGTAAAATTCATTTAAGCAGAACATAGAAAGATTTTAAAAGAAAGCCACAAGAAAATCTCTTTATATCATACACACACACACACACCAAATCTATCTCCAACACATACACAAATCTCTCAACTACAGACACACACGTATACATACATAATTCTTCACAAATATTTCTTCTCATTTTTTCATTGTTCTTTTCATTCTTGTTGTCCTCATCATAACTGTCATCATTCCTGCCCCCCTCCTTCTTCTCATTGTCATCCAAGGATCCAAGGTAACTTTAAAGTTACAGGTGTGTGTATGTGTGTATATGTCTGTGTGTGTGTGTGTGTGTGTGTGTGTGTATTTATATGTGTGAATATAATCCCTTGCTTTCCAGGTCTCCACATTCTAATGCAAAAGACAAGATGCGTTTGCTAACATTTCTAAGTGTAAACATGATATATACAATGTAAGAAGAAGGTAATTTCAAAAGGAAAGGATCTGTAGGCTAAGAAAGGAACACTGGGAAAGTCCTCTAATATAAGGTAGGATTTTAAATGAGATTTTAAGGAAGTCAAGGAACCTATAAGGTTGAAGCAAACATTACAGTCATTGGGGACAGTCATTCCAAATACACATAGAATGAGATATGAGGGGTCATCTACAAGGAATAGTAAATAGGCCACTGTGACTAGATGAAAAATTATATTAAAAAAGTTAAGGTAAAATCACTGAAAAGTTAGGAGGCGGTCATGTTGTGAAGAGTTTCCAATGCTAAAGCAGAAGATTAGATATTTGATCCAAGGAGCAATAGGGAACAAATTGAATTTATTGAGTATGGGAGTGATATGGTTACATCTGTGCTTTATGAAGATCATTTTGATAGCTGAGAGAAAAATGAATTTGAATGGAAAGAGGTTTTGGTCAGGGAGACCAATTAAAAGGCTACTGCAATATTCAAGGTAAAAAATGATGAAAGACTATGCCAGCATGGTAGTTATGTGAATGGAGTAAAAGAGACATACATGACAGCTGCTGTGAAGGTAAAATGAGAACATTTGACAGTAGATAGGATATGTGGCTATAGTGCAAGTAAAGATTGAGAATAATACTTAAGTTGGGAGCCTAGGTGACCTGTAAAATGGTGCAGTGCCTAGTAATAAGACGTTTGGGAAGAATGAGAATGTGGGAAGGGGAAATAGCAAAAGACCATAAGTTCTAGTTTCATCATGTTAAATTCAAGGTGCCTCTGGGGCACCTGTTTTGGGATATTTAAAACGTAATTTATGATGCAATACTAAAGCTCAAGATAAAGAAGCAGACTGGAAATATAGATCTTACAATCATCTGCTTCAAAATGATAACTGAGCCCATGGGACTGAATGAGATCATCAAATGAGATTATGTAGAGAAAAATAAAAAAGAAGGAAAGATAGAACATTGGGTCAACCTGTGATTTATTGGACATGATATGGATGTAAATCTAGGAAAGATGACTGAGAAAGCATATGATCATGACAAGGTTAGGCAGTGAGCAGAGACCTAACAGAACTATGTCATGAAAACCTAGAAAGGAGAGAATAGCAAGGAGGAGAAAATGATTCCTAGTCAAAGCCCTCAGGTCAAAGAGGATCAGGAATGAGAAAAGGCCAAGACGTTTGGCAACTTAGAAGAAAATTGTTTCAGTTGAGTAATTAAATTGGAAGTCAGATTTCATAATGTGCAGATGCAAATTAGGGTACAGAAAATGAGCCACTTCACATAGTACACTGCATGATGACTTTTTCCAGGAGCTTAGCTGAAAGGAATGTGATAGATATAGGATGAGGCTAGTGGAACCAATAGCTCAAATGAGTGCAAAATGATGGGGGAGAAATGGAAAAATTTGTAGGAAGCTAAAAGTGGAAGTTTGTAGTTTTAGTGACTAAAGATTAGATAAAAGTATAAATAATATTGGAGGCAATCTACTAGAGAAGACAGCAGCTAAGTAGCACAGTGGGTAAAACACTGGTCCTGGAGTCAAGAGGACCCTAGTTCAAATCTCACCTCAGACACTTGACACTACTAGCTGTGTGACCTTGGACAAGTTACTTAACCCAATTGCCATCCAGGACCATCTCCAGTCATCATAATATATATCTTGCCACTGTTCCCAGTTGATTCTGGAGGAGGGAGTGAGGCTGATGACTTAGTACAGGCCTACCTCACTTAAATCCAATTCACTGCAAATCATGACATCACCTCCTGATGCCATATGGGGTCCTCTTCGAGAATAGGGGACAAAACAATAGAGAAGAAAGAAAGCTTTGGCACTAAAGGTACAGAAAGAGAGAGAAAGAGAGGCAAACAGAAGAGAGAGATAAAAACAGAGAGACAAAAATAGAAAGTGGCAGAGACTGAGAGATAGAGAGATACCTCTTCAAGATAATACAATAACTACAGAAGAAGTTTGAAGTTAGTTTCCAAGACAAATTAATTAGGTGTTTCTAAGTATAATATAAATATACAAACTTAAAAGGAAAAGGTTTGGTTATGACTGAAGCTAATATTTATGCTTCTATAAATACTACCATAAATTACCATTTTTTTACATCCAAGTAATACATGAACTACTATTTCTAATGAGATGATCAGGTGTGGAATCTCACTATTTTATTGCTGGTGTAACTCAAAGTAATGATTGATTTTTTTTTAACTTTTCAGGACATTTAATATGTCCTTGTGTAATCTAGACTTCAAGACTGGTTAGTTAGTATTGTATTCTCCCCATTAACGGAAAGAACAATTCCTTGATGCTGCATGACTTGCAGGAGAGCATTTGGCACTAGAATTTGGGAGGAAGGTTTTTCTTTTTGCTTTCTCCTGCAATGGATGATGTTCCCTCACAAGCTTTCATGCTTTCTCTCAGGGCACACACACTTACCCACAGGCTTATGCTTCGGACCCAGTCAGGAATTTCCCTCCTGTCAAATTATTTTTTTATAGTACATATCTGACCAAATACCTCTTTTCAATCAGCACCAGTTGGTCCTCTCCTCCAATATCAAATGTGAAATCCATTCAAATTCAAAAACTTTCTCAACCTGTATCCTCCTATATTACCAGTCCTTTTATACCTTAGACTCCATCATCCCCCACTTTTAGAGTCAGTGAAACTAGTCCACTTGATGTTCCTCAAAAAAGATACTCCAGGGGGCAGCTAGGTGGCACAGTGGATGGAGCACCGGCCCTGGATTCAGGAGAACCGGAGTTCAAATCCAGCCTCAGACACTTCAAACTTGCTAGCTGTGTGACCCTGGGCAAGTCACTTAACCATCATTGCCCTGCAAAAAAAAAAAAAAAAAAGATACTCCATGAACAGACTCTGAAAATTTGCATAGGCTGGTCACCTTGCCTGGAATTCTTTCCCTCATCTCTGCCTATATTGACCTCCTTTAAATCTCAGTTAAAGTTCTGTCTTCTACAAGATTCCCCATAATGTTAGTAGCTTTCCTGTTTTCATTATGTCCTATATATGCTGTATACAGTATTTATATAGACTTAGTTTAATATTGTCTCCCCTATTACACCATAAGTTTCTCGAGGACAGGGACTGTTCTTTTTCTTTCTATCTTCAGTACTTAGCACAGTCCCTGGTAAATAGTAGGCATTTAATCAATTCTTATTGATGGACTAACAGCAATACCTAAATATATTTCTGTATATAGTGACTTATTTGAGTTTAGCTTTCTTTCATTTATAGATAGATAACAGACTGTGTTTTTCCCCCTACTCTCCCTTTCCACCTTGAAATTCTAGATATTTTTATTAATAAAACACTTATTTTCGACAAGGACATGTATTTCTTCTACATTATGCATATACATGTATACATATATATATGTGTATGTGTATACGTGTGCATATATATGTATCATTACAGAAATAGATACATATATATATATATATATATATATATATATATACATATATAACTGTCTCTACACACACACACACACACACACACACACACACACACTCATTTGTTGTTATCGTTCAGGCATGTCTAAATTTTCATGACCCCATGGACAACACTGTCCAAGTATTTTTCTCATCAAAGATACTGGAGTAGTAGAGGCAGCTAAGTGGCACTGTGTGCAAAGCACTGGCCCTGGATTCAGGAGGACCTGAGTTTAAATCCGGCCTCAAACACTTGACATGTACTAGCTGTGTGACTCTGGGCAAGTCACTTAAACGTCACTGCCAAAAAAAAAAAAAATACTGGAGTGCTTTGCCATTTCCTTCTCCAGTGGGCTAAGGCAAACAGAGGTTAAGTGACCTGCCCAGGGTCACAGAGCTAGTAAGTGTTTGAGGTCACATTTGAACTCAGATAATCCTGACTTCAGTCCCAGTGGTCTACCTACTGAGCCACCTAGCTATTTTCTTTAAGGTTTAAGTACTTAAGTAAAGGTTTTTATAAAGACACAAAATGTTTCTCTAATACACACAACTTATGGAATGCTCGAATACAGGTACTTACAGCATTCTGATTCATTGTTATAGGTTTGTTTCTATTATATATATGTGTGTGTGTGTAAATATATATACATACACACATGCATATACACATACATACATATGTATATACATATACATATATAGATATAGATACACACATATGAAATGTTACTTTGATTTTTTACAAGTGTGAGGACCTCCCCCTCAAGGACTGATCTTGTCCCTCCAGAACTCTTTTTTGTTTTTAAGAAGAGTACAGGGAAAACTATTAAAGTTGTTCAATTTCTAGAGAACAATATTATATTTTCAAGATATTAAAGCTTAAGTTAAGCCTGCCTGAAGGCAAGAAATGTATTCTCATCCAGAGTTTTGATGTTTCTATGAAATTTGATTTTACAAATTAGCATATTGGGCTTCCTTGGTCCAGGATGTTTTATTTTTGCCTATAATCTTACTTTCAGAAGATGAATCCCACAATGTTCTTTCAAAGTTATTAAGACCTGGTTAACTATTATCTGTTTTATCATGACACACATTTGTGCATACCATTGATTTTTTAAAAAGTAACAAATAATTAAGCAAAAGTTTCTAATGTATAATTGTACATTAATAGGTGGGTGTTTTTTTTTTAACATCAGGCACATTCATTAAAATAATATATTGTTGTCCTACATAATTGGGATAAATTATGATTTTTCCCCAAATATTGGATTTGGAAGTGAGAACATTTTAACAGGTTGTGATTCTGTCTATAGAGAAATAAAAATACACCAATACAAACTTGAGTTTTATAAGAATTTAATTCTAGATGAGAAAAATAAACAAAATTCTTACATTTTAATGGGGAAATTGGACTTAAAGTGTTCTAAGAAAGTAGTTGATAGAACTAAGCCAAGATGGTGGAGGAAAGGCATTAAACAATCAGAGCTCCTGACACAATTACTCTTAAAAACTGCAAAGACAGTGATAAGACAAATCCTGGAACAACAGAACAAACAAAAAGACAGGAAGAGATTATTTTCCAGCCTAAAACAGCTTAGAAGTTCAGCAGGAGTAGAGGGAGCCAAGATGGCAGAGAGGAATGAACAAGCTGCCTGAGCTCTCGTTCTCTTCCCTCAAAAAGAACATTAAATCAAGCCTCTGGATGGATTGTGAAACTACAGAACCTGCAAAGAGACAGAGAGACACAGTCTTACAACCAGAGGTAATTTAGAAGACTTCAGGAAAAGGTCAGTCTGACTCAGGCAAAAGGGAGGCGCAATGAAGGGCAGCAGCCCAGCTCTGACGGGTTCGGGGCAAGTCAGCAGTAAGCTGCGGGCTACAGCCAAACAACTGAGGCCCCTGAAACCTGGATCAAAATCTGGTGGCCCAGCAGGACAGTGGAAAAACCTACCTGCACCAGCCGAAAGGGCAACTTGCCAGCTAGAGGGCCACAAGCAGGGCAGGCGGGACTAGGCCCACTGATCCTAGCATGCTCAGACAGGAATTGCAGGGCAGGGGGGGGGGGGTTGGGGGGGAATGCACACACTTAAAGTCCTCAGTGTAAAAATCTGGTGAAACAGCACCTACACCCCTGTACAAGAAGCCCAAAATAGGGACCCTGGTGCCCCCAGAGCAGATTTCAACTTAAAAAATAAATAAATAAGCTGCAATAATGAACAAGCCACAAAAAGGAGCCCTCTCCATTGAGAGCTTATGTATCAATAGGGAAGAAGCAAACACAAACTCAGATGAGGACAATACCCTTGAATTGCCTACATGTGAAGCCTCACTAGGGAAGTTGAATTGGTCTCAAGAACTAAAAAGCCTTCCTGGAAGAGCTCAAAAAGGATTTTAAAAATCAATTGAGAGGTAGAAGAAAAAATGGGGAAAGAAATGAAAGCAAAACAAGAAAACTATGAAAAAGGATCAGCAGCTTGGAAAAGGAAGCACAAAGATTGACTGCAGAAAACAATTCCTTAAAAAATTCATCTGGCAAAATGGAACAAAAGGTGCATAATTTCACTGAAGAAAACAATGCCTTAAAAAATTCATTTGGCCAAATGGAAAAAAAGGTGCATAATTTCACTGAAGAAAACAATGCCTTAAAATTTAAAATTGGACAGTTGGAAGATAAGGAATCCATGAGACACCAGGAATCAGTCAAGTAGAATCAAAAGAATGAAAAAATAGAAGAAAATGTGAAATACCTCATTGGAAAGACAAATGATCTGGAAAACAGATCCAGGAGAGACAATCAGACAATCACTGGACTGCCTGAAAGCCATGATCAGAAAAAGAATCTAGACACCATACTCCAGGAAATTATTAAGGAGAACTGCCCTGATATTATAGAATCAGAGGATAAAATCATCATTGAAAGAATCCAATGATCACCTCCTGAAAGAGACCCCCCAAAGGAAAACTCCAAGGAATATTGGAGCCAAATTTCAGAATTATCATGTGAAGGAGAAAATACTCCAGGCAGCCAGAAAGAAGCAATTTAAATATCATGGAGCCATGGTCAGGACTGCTCAGGACATGGCAGCTTGGACATTAAAGGACTGCAAGGCTTGGAATATGATATTCCGGAAGGTAAAGGAGCTTGGATTGCAGCCAAGAATCTATTACCCAGAAAAAATGCACATTATCTTTCAGGGGAAAATACGGACATTCAATGACATTGGGGACATTCAATGTTTCCCAATGAAAAGACCAGAACTGAATAGAAAATTCGATCTCAACATACAAGACTCAAGAGAAGTTTAAAAATGTAAACAGAGGGGAAAAAAAAAGTTACTCAATTAGGTTAAACTGTTTATATCCCTACACGGGAAGATAATACTCATAACTCTTAAGAACTGTAAATGTATTTGGGTAGAGAGAAGGACTTTACACAGAGGGTATAAATATAAATTGTCTTTGATGTGATGATACGAAGAAAATTAAGGGGTTAAAAAGGGAGTCTATGGGGAGGAGAGGAAAGGGGAGGTGGAATAGGGTGAATTATATCATATGAAGAGGTGAAAAAAAAAACCTATTACAGTAGAGGGAAAGAAAGGAGGGGTGAACATTGTTTCAACCCTACTCTCATTAGATTTGATTCAAAGAGGGAATAACATATATGTTCAATGGGATAAAGATACTTAGCTCATTCTTTAGGGAAGCAAAAGGGGAAGGGAAAGGGGGGACTGATAGAAGGGAGGACAAAAGCAAGGGAGAAAAGGGTAAAGAAAAGAGAGGGGGCTGATAAAAAGGGAGGTCAGATTGGGGGAATCAGGGGTAATAAGCAAAGTGTCAGTGAGGAGGAATAGGGTGAAAGAAGGGGGAAAAAGTACAAAGGGGGTAAATAGTTTGGAGGGGAATAGACAGTCAGTAATAATAACTGTGAATGTTAATGGGATGAATTCTGCTATAAAATGGAAGCGAATTGCAGAGTGGATTAAAAAACAGGATCCTACAATATGCTGTTTACAAGAAACACATTTGAAGCAGAGAGATACAAACAGAGTAAAGGTAAAAGGCTGGAGCAGAATATATTATGCTTCAGCTAAAGTTAAAAAAGCAGGGGTAGCAATCCTTATCTCAGACAAAGCAAAGGCAAAAATAGATCTAATTAAAAGAGTTAAGGAAGGAAACTACATCTTGCTAAAAGTACTATAGATAATGAAGTAATATCAATATTAAATATGTATACGCCAAGTGGTATAGCATCCAAATTCTTAGAGAAGTTAAATGAGTTACAAGAGGAATTAGACAGTAATACTATAATAGTGGGGGATCTGAATCACCCCCTCTCAGAATTACATATATCTAGCCACAACATAAATAAGAAAGAGGTGAATAGATTACTAGAAAAGTTAGATATGATAGATGTCTGGAGAAAATTGAATGGGGATAGAAAGGAATATACATTTTGCTCAGCAGTACATGGCATATTTTCAAAAATTGACCATGTATCAAGGCACGAAAACATCATAGTCAAATGTAGAAAAGCAGAAATAGTAAATGCATCCTTCTCAGATCATGATGCAATAAAAATTACATGTAAGAATGAGCCAGGGAAAAATAGAATGAAAATCAATTGGAAACTAAATAATTTCATTCTAAAGAATGAATGGTCCAAACAACAAATCATAGAAACAATCAATAACTATATCCAAAAGAATGACAATAATGAGACAACATACCAAAATCTATGGGATGCAGCCAAAGCAGTGCTTTGGGGAAATTTTATATCTCTAAATACTTACATCAATAAAAAAGAGAAAGAGGAGGTTAATGAATTGGGCATGCAACTTAAAAAGCTAGAAAAAGAAGAAATTAGAAATCCCTAATTGGATACTAAACTAGAGATCCTGAAAATTAAAGGAGAAATTAATAATATTGAAAACAAAAAATCTATAGAATTAATAAAACTAAGAGCTGGTTTTATGAAAAAACCACTAAAATAGATAAAATAATGGTTAATTTGATTAAAAAAAAGAAAGAAGAAAACTAAATTACCAGTATCAAAAATGAAAAGGTTGATGTTACCACCAATGAAATGAACATTAAATCAATAATTAGGAATTATTATGCCCAACTGTATGCCAATAAATTTGACAATCTAAATGAAATGGATGAATATTTACAAAAATACAAACTGCCCAGGTTAACTGAAGAAGAAATAAAATCCTTAAATAAACCCATATTAGAAAAAGAAATTGAACAAGCCATTAATAAACTCTCTAAGAAAAAATCTCCAAGGACAGATGGGTTTACAGGTGAATTTTACCAAACATTTTAAGAACAATTAATTCCAATATTATACAAATTATTTGGAAAAATATGTGAAGAAGGAGTTCTACCAAATTTCGTTTTATGACACAAATATGGTGGTGATACCAAAACCAGGCAAAGTAAAAACAGAGAAAGAAAATGATAGACCAATTTACCTAATGGATATTGATGCAAAAAATCTTAAATAAGATATTAGCAAGGAGATTACAGCAAGTAATCACAAGGATAATACACTATGATCAGGTGGAATTTATATCAGGAATGCAGGGCTGGTTCAACATCAGGAAAACTATTAACATAATCAATGGTACAGAAGAGTTACAGGGAACTCATGATAGTAGAGGATCTCCAAATCCAGGGGAAAAAAAAAGAACTGTGGAGTATAGATGCTGAATGAACCATACTATTTCTTTTGTTTTTGGTGCTGTTGTTTTTCTATTTTGAGGTTTTTCGTCATTGCTCTGATTTTTCTCTTATAACATGACTAATGCAGAAATATGTTTAATGTTATGTGTGTGTGTGTGTGTGTGTGTGTGTGTGTGTGTGTATAAACTTTATCAGATTACCTGCTGTCTAGGGGAGGCGGGAGGGAGGGGAGGGAGGGGAGGGAGGGAGAAAAATCTGAAATTGGAAAGCTTGCATTAACAAAAGTTGAGAACTATCTTTACATGTAACAGGAAAAAAAATACTTTATTAAAAAAAAAAAAGTTTAGCAGGAGGAGGCTCCTGTGCTGGGCCAGGAGTGCACTCCAACCCCACAGTCATGCTGACACAGATTCAGCCCCAGTAAGGCTGTGTCAGACAAACTTACCCCTGAGCCTTGGAATCAGCTACAGCACCAGCATCTTTTGGAATTAAGTTCACAGTCTGGTGAGAGGGCTGAATGGCTGGACAGGGTGAGAGGGGAATACATGGGTGTCTGCAGGATCTGAGGAGGAACTCAGCTTTCCTACCCCAGTGGGAATTAGAAAGAAATCTTGAGGTGTGGAAGCCCAGGTTGGGGAGGGGCACAGGCTTGAGAATAGCCCAGGCAAGTGAAGAACCTTCCCCTCCTTGATTCATATCACCTTGGACCCCCTGAGGCTTGGGACAGTATAGCCTGGAAGCAGGGCCCCATGTTGGGAAGGAGTTGGGAGCCAAGTAAAAGACAGCCAAGATAAGCAAGCAGAAAAAGATGTGAACCATGGAAAGTTTCTTTGGTGACAAGTAAGATTGAGGTGCAACCTCGGGGGACGGGGGGGGGGTGGAGGGGATTAGGAGGGATGGCAACATCAGTGCTCCTTCATCCAAGGCTTCCAAGAAAAGTATGAATTGGTCTCAGGTCACAAAGGCACTCAGAAATGACTTTGAGGATAAAGCAAGAGAGGTAGAAGAAAAAGTTGAAAGAGAAATGAGAGTGATGCAGGAAAGTCCTGCAAAAAAAGTCAACAGCTTGAAAAGTCAAATGGAAAAGGAGATACAAAAGCTCTCTGAAGAAAATAATTGCCTAAGAATAAGGATTGAATAAATTAAAGCTACTGACTTTATGAGAAACCAAGACACAGTTAAAACAAATCCATATGAATTTTTAAAAATAGAGGGTAATGTGAAATGTATTCTTGGAAAAATAGCTGATCTGGAAAAATGGATTGAGGAAAGATTATTTGAAAAGTATTGGTCTACCTGAAAACCATGATCAAAATAAGAGCTTGGACATCATCTTCCAAGGGACTGTCAGGGTAAATTGTCTTGATATTCTAGAAGTAGATGATAAAATGGAAATTGAAAGAATACGCCAATCACCTCAAAAGGAAAATTCCAGGAATATTATAGCCAAATTCCAGAGCTCCCAGGTCAAGGAGAAAATATTGCAAGCATCCAGAAAAAAAATTCAAATATTGTGGAGCCACAGTAAGGATAGCACAGGATCTAGCAGCTTCTACCTTAAAGGATAAGAGGATATGCAATATGATATTTTGGAGCACAACGGAATTGGGATTACAACCAAAAATCACCTACCCAGCAAAACTAAATTTAATCTTTTAGGAGGGAAATGGGACTTCAATGGAAAAGAGGACTTTCAGGTATTCATGATGAAAAGACCTGAATTGAATAGAAAATTTGACTTTCGAATGCAAGACCCTGGGGAAGCATAAAAAGGTAAACAGGAAAAAGAAATCATGAGAGATGTTAAAAGGTTAAACTGTTTTCATTCCTACATGGGAAGATGATAGTTCTAAATCATAAGAGTTTTTTGAGTATTAGGACAGTTGATAGGAATAAGTTTAGACAGAAGGCACAGGTGGGAATTGATTATGAAGGGATGATATCTGTAAAGCATTTATTTTTTGTTTATATAATTTTGGTGGGTAGGGGGTGGTCTGAGTTGGTGAGTGTCTTGTATCTAAGGCAGGATTTGTGCTAGGTGGTTTGTCTACCATGTCATCTAGCTGACCCATGATGACTTCTTTGGGGTAAATGTGAGGGGGGAGAGGAACACATTGAGAGAGGGGAAAAAGGGGATAAGTAGAATGGGGTGAGATCTCACATGAAAGAAGTAGGAAAGGGCTTATGGAGTGGGGGAGGAGTGGGGAATTGAACAAACCTTACACTCATCCAAATTAGCTCAAAGACCTCAGTGTTGGCTAAAGGAGAGAATTACGTATACATTCAATTGGGTGGAGTAATCTATCTAACACTGCAGGAAATTAGATGGGGAAGGGGATAAGGAGGGAGGTGTGAAAGGAGAGCAGAGCAGGGGAGGGGGCAGTCAGAAGCAAAACACTTTTGAGGAGGGATAGGGTAAAGGAAGATAGAAAACAGTAAATATCAAGGTAAGGGAATTAGGATGGAGGGAAACAGTTAATAGTATTTGTGAAAAATATTTTGAAGCAGAGGAAAGAGTAATGTAAGATGATGATTGATGATGATTGGAGAAAGATGGGAATTGATTGATGAGGATTTATTGATGAGGAGGACTGATTGATGATGAGGACTGAATGAAGAAGATGAGAATTGAAAGACAATGACTGACGATAATGATGAGGATTGATGGATGATGATTGATTAATGATTGATGATTATGATGGATAATGTATGGTACTTACTTTGCTGGGCTACTGTGAAGAAAATTCTTGTGCAAGTTTAAGATATATATATATATATATATATATATATATATATATATATATGTTATCTATTACTGTTGTTGCAATAATCAACCTCATGGGTTCATTGTAAAGAAATAACTCTTTAAAGTACTATATAAATGTAGTTTACTATTTTAAAAAATGATGTGCAGGATACTATAAGAAAGACCGGGATGGACCTGCATGAGCTGATGCAAAGTGAAATCTACTGTATACAAAATAACAGTAATACCATGAGATGATCTGCTGTGAATGACTCAGTTATTTTCTCCAAAGCAGTGATCCAAGACAACTCCAAAGGTCTTATGAAAAATACAATCCATCTACAGAGAGAAAACTGATGGTATTTGAATAAAGATTGAAACATGTTTTTAGTTACTTTATCACTAACAAAAAAATATGATGAGCAGGATGATATCAGAAAAACCTGGAAAGACCTACATAAACTGATATAGAGTGAAATGTACTGTATACAAAATAGCAGCAATAGTGTAAGATGATCTGCTGTGAATGACTTGGTTATTTTCAGCAAAACAATGATCCAAGATAACTCTGAAAGACTTATGAAAATTGCAATCCATTTACAGAGAAAGAACTGATGGTATATGAAAGCAGATTGAAGCATAATTTTTTGATAGTTCCTTAATCTGATGTTTTGTTTTTGTCTGTTTTCTTTCACAACCTGGCTAATGTGGAGATGTTTTGCATGACTACTCATGTATAACATATATTGAACTGCCTGAGTTCTTGGGGGGAGGGGCAGGTAGAAAGGAAGAGAAGTTGGAACACAAGGTTTTTTTTTAAAATGATGTTAAAAATTGTCTTTACATGTACTTTGGGAAAAAAAACAAAATTCTAAGTGAAAAAAAAATTTAAATAGAAAGTATGTGGTGGCCTACTGACTAAGAATGTGGTATGGTCAAGATGTGAACTAGTAATTATTGCACTCTGGTTCCTTAGTAAGTCACCTATGAATGCTAGAGTTGAAGTGAAAAGAAAGGTTTCGGGATAACTGGACCAGTGTAACTAAACTAGAGAAACAGTTTTTAGTTAAAGAAAAAGGACATGGTGTCTCTGACTTAACTGATTAGTCTTCACTGTTGTGTTTTTGGGGTTTTTTTAGTACTTTCCACCCTAAAACTGAGTCACATACCTAACTGAAGGAATAAAATCCAAAAATCCAATTTGAAGAACAAGCCTACCCGTTCATCTCCTTTTACTTCTAAAATCACTATATATATATTGTGAGATTTAAAATTGGATATTAGATCATAAATCTCCCCTACTTAACCCTTCCCTTAATTTATCTCCCAGACTAGTAAATGGAAGAAGCTTCTGGTTTTCTAGATAGAGCCTTTATTGTATACAAGGTGTTGTTGATTAGAAGGATAGGAAAATAGAAATACAGTACAAATCGTCTTAAATCTAAGCTTAGTCTATATTCCTTATAAAAACTCACCAAACCGATTTAGGCCACCTTTGGAGTGAGTCAGACCGTCTGTGCCGCGCCGCCAGGAGTCCCGCCAAGCTGGTAAAAAAAAAAGCTACTCCTCCGCAAGCTGTTTTTGGAAGCTTATTTATAGATCTGGAACAGAGGCGGTCCTTACACACTGCTTCAAGGTTATTGGTTGGCATCATCCAAATCCATTGTCTTTGAAGGTGTTCTCAAGTTGAGTTCATAGTCTAGTTTCTGAGAATTATACCTTCTTAAGGGATAGCCAGGTATGATCACAATCCAATTAACTTGATACAATCCAATTAACTTGAAGTAGGCTTAATCAGCAGTCAATCACTCTCACTTGATTTAATCAGTCTTGATTAATCTCCAGGTGGGTCTTTGAGTATCTGCTAAATCCCATTATTTCATCACATTATATATATATATATATATATATATATATATATATGTGTGTGTGTGTGTGTGTGTGTGTGTGTGTGTGTGTATTGATATATAGATATAGATATATGATATACTAAAACCTAAAGAAAACAAACAGAAATTCAAAATGGCCTCCCAGACAATATCAGAGCAAGGGTGAATATTATCAGTCTCCTAGTATAAATGAACTAAAGTATCTGAACTAGACTTTATGTTTCTTGAGATAGTTGTTTCACTAACTGAGGCATTTTGAATTGGGGAAATATAGTGGGTAGAGTTGGAAGAAATTGATAAACTGTATGTCATTTAGCCTACTTGCTGAAGCACTCAGGGGTTATCTGACTAGCTAGGTATTTAGAACTGAAGGTTCCCTAGACCACATACCATGAATTTGAATGTATCAAATGAATTTTTTATGTAAGATTTATGTGCATATTCTCATTTACAATTAACTTGACATATTTGTTTTAAGCTATATTTCTCTCATATAATCAGTATATAAATTTCATCCTTTGAGTTTTATAAATGTAATGGTGTGAATTTATAGTTTGGTTTAAAGTTATAAGCTTTATATATAAATAATACCTCTTTCTGTGTATCTGGTATTATGGGATTTTTAAAATTATTTTTTATTAATTTTTATTATTTGAGGCTCAGGGCAATTCTTCTTGTAACTTCTATTTAACTAAAAGCCTTTCTTCTGTTAATATTGACCTTACTTGACCCAAATCTGACTTCTGGAATACTAATGTTAAGAGAAGACTGTTTGACATTCTTTTGATAAAAGCCAAGAGGAGTTTGAGCTCCCCAAAATAATTTAGTTGTTAGATCCTTTAGCTAACAGTTTAAAGAAGGATTTCCCTGATCCCAGTTCTATTGGCTTTGTTGGTGATACTTAAATCTTCCTCCTCAATCAGCCTATTTGAAGCCTGTAAATGTGGTCTAATCTTCATCCTGACTTAGTTTACCTATACAGTCTGTTAACTAGTTTTGTGTCCTTAAGGGATATATCAGATTATAACTTTATTATAATTTTTAAAAACTTTTTGACATTGAAGGAAGCTTGGGATTGTGAAAGTGACTTTCTTTCACTTTAATGGCTTAAGAGGAATGTACAAAATGGCAATATACAATAAAGCTTTTCTCTGTCACTCTGACATTACTTTTTAAGAGGCTTTGTTAGAATTCTAATTGGGGTTCAAGGTTTTTTTTGTTTTATTTTTTTTGGTCTGAAATATAAATCTATACTTAAGCATAATAAAATCTAGGTTTTTACCTCTCTAGTCTTTGTGTTGTGGGAGATAAATTTAGGCAGCAAATACCTACCATATGAACTCAGAAAGGAGATATAGCTTTCATATCTCCTCTGATGTGCTCTGGTATCTGCCTAGCTTGAAACTTAGCATCCCAACTTCCTGGGCACAGTCTCTAAGTCATACTTTAAGGTTGAAGGGGCTTATGGGAGAGAAACACAGAGGAAGCGTCAAAAGCTAGAGAAGCAATAAGACATGGCTAGCAAGGGAGGAGAGTATGAAGCGATGGAAATAAATGGAATATGTCTATCCATAATAAGCAGCTGTAATGAGGCCTGAGCCAGTGGGATGAGGACAATATAGGAAAGGACTATGATACATGTGGAATCTGTTTTGCTTAATTAAGCATGGGCTGAAAAGACAGATAGTGACACATTCTTCCCTCCCTTTCATTCTTGCCAAGGAAAAGTCAAATGTCCCCGTGTGTTATTTATTTACTTTTCTACTTGCTCCCTCTGCATATACCAGACACCCTATCCCAATCCTTATTTGAAAAAGGTATTTGGGGATTGAGATGCATTGTTCCTTTCCCCAGTCTTCCCTTTGATTTTGAAGCTTTTTAGTATGTGAAAAAAGATTCTGTCTAAAATAAAGCCTAGCTGTTTGTTGTATTTCACTTACTATTCAGATCTAGAGATAAAAAGAAAGGGCAGATTTCCTTCTCTAGAGAGACAATGAGATTTATTGAAATGAGCTAGGCTGGGAGGTTTGTAGCAATAGAGGAAGGGATGAGTCTCCTGTTTAGAGAGATAAGAAACTTTAGAGAAAGATGCCTATTTGTTCCCTGGTAGCAGATGAGGGATGAACCCTTAAGGTAAAGAATAGAGAGTAATATAAGGCTTTGCTTGTATAAAGGAAGAAAGTGGGGAGGAAGGAGAGGAGGAGAGGAGAGGAGAGGAGAGGAGACAGAGACAGAGAGAAACACAGAGAGAGAGACATAGAGAGGGAGAGACACAGAGAGAGAGACAGAGACAGAGAGAGAAAGAAAGAGACACTTGGTAAGATTCATGAAACAACCAAGATAATATTCAAATTATGTAATTTGCAAATATTTGAAAACTGAATTTTCAAAGTGGTATGTATACTACATAGAATTCTGTTTCTCAGTACTTCCACTTATTTCTTTAAAAGTTTGAACTGATGTCTATAGGAGCAGATGCTGTATTGAGTTATAAGTTGTTGCGCCTCTAAGAAACTAGAATTACACAGATACATAATAGGATTTTCATTTTCCAGATGATTAAGCCTGCCAGGGGCCATGAGAAAAAACATTTTAACATTTTAAAATTCATACATAAGGAATAAAGAAAAAGGTTTAGAAAAATGAAAGTGTGTTTAATTTGTAAGAAGCAAAGATTTAGTTCTTATTAAAATTAATAATACTTCAAGAAATTAAGCTTTCCTAACTTGATAATCTTTATTTCCTAAAGGTTTAGGAGGCCTAGATTGCTATGATCTTGGAATGTCAGTGAATGAACATTTCTTGGTTAAACAAGAATCTGCAAATCATGGAAATATTACCAAAAGATTAACACTACTTCTGTTTTAAACTAGAAACATTAAAGATACTTTAATAAGTTTTTATAATTTTATTTTTAAAAATTTCTTTAAGTAATAGATGCCATTTTCAGGTTTGAGTATTACAATGGCCTGTACTAGGTCCTTTCTAAATATTTAAAACATTATTTTTGAATTGCCACTGATTCTATAAGAATGGTTAGGGAATTTTTACTGCCTAATTAATACCTCATAAATGGTATTCTACATATAAGGCTGTCCCCATTGTCTCTTGCTTCTAAAATTTATATAGATACTGACCTCCAATTATAATACATAATTATATGACTCACAAGATCTAAGAACTAGATGGGACCCCAAAGGTGATATAGTTTATCACATACCAGACCAATTTTACCTTTGACAATATCCCTAACAATCCTTCCTTGTATGACTGGGGAACCAATTCCACAGATATAAAGATGTAGGTATATCAACATTCAGTAATTTATTGTGTAGATAAAAGACAAAGATCTTTTGACTTGGAGTCATGGGATAGTGGCAGTAGTGGGAAAGAAGTGGTTAAAAAGTAATGGAAAAATAGAACAATATCCTGAGATAATTAATAATGAATTGATGAAAACATTTATTAAACATCTGCAAAATGTCCATGAAGTGTTTTAGGCATAGGGAAAAATATACATAAGAGCATCAATATCTGACTTCAATGTGCTTAGAATCAAAAATCTGAATTAAAACATATAGATTTGAAATGGACAGGAAAATTAGTTTTTGCCTTTAAAATCAAAAGGATTGAGAATAGTGTCATATAAGTCCAAGTAACTTCTTATTTCCTGGTAAATGACTAGGTCTTATTGATATATAGGTTGTGACTTATTAGATACAGTGAAGTAGGTGAATTTCTCCTCACCCATCCATCAAGACAGATCAATTATAAAGAAGTCCCAAAGCTAAATAGGGTACTGGGAAAGGAGTAGGGCATGGTCACATGGTCCAGTATTGTGGGTTACAATTACAGGTGGAAAAAATGGGGCAAGTGAGGAAAGAATGCAAATATTTGGTTGGGCCCTAGATTTCTGGTGGATGACTAGAAGGATATGAAACATGACCTAAGACTAAATGTGGTTGATCCTCATACCCACCAGTATATGCCAACTTGATATCTGGGTTCTAATAATCTAGATTTGTTCAATTAATTGGGAAATATTAAATATCCACTCTATCCTCCTTCATCTCTTTTTCCTCCTCCTTCTGCTCTTTTTCTTCCTCCTCTTATTTCTTCTTCTCCTCCTGCTCCTTATCTTCCTTCTTCTCATCTTCTCATTCTTCCTTTATTAGTCTACAGTCACAATGTCTTCAGTTTACCAATGACTTCATTCCTTGAGCCTTCTATAGCACTCCTGCTGAACTAAAGCAATATTTGGTGGTGGTGGTGGTGGTGGTCCTTCTCAAAAAGGACCATGACATCAGGGTGATATCATGATTTGAACTGAATTGAATTTAAGTGAGGGAGGGCTGTGCAAGATCACAAACCTCCCTCTTTTCTCCAGGGCCATCTGAGTCCAGTGGTAAGATATGTATCAGGACTACTGGAGGTGGCCCCAGATTTTTTTTGTTTTGTTTTGTGGAGCAATGAGGGTTAAGTGACTTGTGCAGGGTCACACAGCTAGTAAGTGTCAAGTGTCTGAAGCTGGATTTGAACTCAGGTTCCCCTTAATCCAAGGTCAGTGCTTTATCCACTGTGCCACCTAGCTGCCCCACCCAGATATTTTTAAGGCAATTGGGGTTGTGACTTCCCCAGGGTCACACAGCTACTGTCTGAAGTGAGATCTGAACTCAGGTCCTCCTGAATCTAGGGCAAGTGTTCTATCCACTATGCCACCTGCATGCCCAAAATAACAATTACATAGGAGACTCTAAGGGAGAGAGGGATCAATGTATGAACATACACTTTTTAGTTTCATTTGCATTATTAATACTTTCTTAAGTCTAGACAATCATCAAGAAAACAAACAAATAAATAAATAATTCAAGTCTAGGCTAGTATTTTTGCCAATTTCTGAGGGGTATATGCTCATCCTGAAAGTTGATCATCTGTATTCCAATCTGGTTAGACCTGACTCCAGCACACCTATGTTTGGACTGAATTACCTTTAAGGTTCCCTCTAGGGAGGCCTAATTCAGTGATATATAACCTTTTATTATTTTGGTTTCAATATTTTTTCTTCTTCTACCAAAATGCCACAAGCTCCTTGAGAGCAGAGACCTTTGTTGTTTGTTTTGTTTTGTTTTGTTTCATTGCCCAAAACTCAACACAATGACCTAATGATTTCTAATACTGATTCTTGACAGTCTTGTCACTGGTATAATTTCCTTACTTTTAGCAAAGGAAATTTTAAATGACTTGAGTATTAAAATGTCATTCTTGGGGGCAGCTAGGTGGCACAGTGGAAAAAACATTGGGCCTGGATTCAGGAGGACCCCAGTTCAAAACAAAACAAAAAACAAAAACAAAATAGTCATTCTTAGCCTATCATTATTACTTCTATTAGTTGTTGTTTGTTTGGGGGTAGGGCTAGAAGGAGCCATGGCAGGATTGAAGCCCTATGATTTCATTGCATCTAGGGAACTCTTGTTTAAAAATCATTATCTAGGGGCAGCTAGGTGGTGCAGTGGATAAAGCACTAGCCCTGGATTCAGGAGGACCCGAGTTCAAGTCCAACCTTAGACACTTGGTACTTACTAGCTGTGTGGCCCTGGGCAAGTCACTTAACCCCAACTGCCTCACCAAAAAAAAAAAAAATCATTATCTACAAATTTATACTGTCACAGGTTCTGTTATTTATACTTAAAGGGTTGCTGGAGTCACCAAAACATTAAATGATTTTCCCAGGTTTCTATAGACAGTAAATATTAAGAGTCAAAACTTGAAACCAGAACATCCTCATTCTAAGGTTCAACTCTCTATTATGTAATTGCTACCTCCCCAATACATTATTTTTTGAAAACAGTGATATGCACACATATAATTATTTGTTAGTCATTGTGGGAACTATGACAACCTGGAACTGCATGTGCTACAGTTGAAATGTCAGAGCTTCAGCATCAGCTGGTTTGAAAAAATAGCCCTTAAAACAAGACAGCTAATTTAAAGGATAGAGTTTTCTTTTATAGGACCAATTTTATGAAATCCCTGGTAATGTATATTTTGAAGATTTTTTTTTCTTCCCTCTGTATACTACCTATAGACAACCATAGTGAGAAATTGTCTTTATTTCACTATTTCCATCATTAGAATTCAGCCTTAAGCTTCTAAAAATTGGAAGAAATAAGTTTATCTATGAGTTTTCATATTCTAGTTTGTGAAGAATGAAACCACAAAAGACCAATCTAAGCTTCACAGGCTATTCATACTCTTGGAATATTTTTATCCCATTTCAGGAGGAGAATACAAATGAAGTGGTAATGGGATCCTAATTGTAATAGAAAGATCATGCACACTTCTGCAGCCAGTAGAGAAGTGTGATGTTTTACAGTGATGCAACTACAGTAATTGGTTTGTTCTGCTCTGAGTTCAATTTAAAATGGCAATTATTTTCTGAATGTGTGATTTAAATCTCTCAAGATATATTACAGTAAAAGGAAAAAAATGCCTCAGAAAAATTTACCACGGCTGTCTTTTCATGGAGATATAGACTCATAAAATCCATTATGGAGAAGATAATTAGCCTCCATAGAAGAAAATTTAAACCTAATATTGTGGTTTCAGTTGAGAATAAATTTAAATTTTAAAAATGTATTTTAATTTTCTATTATTATTTCTTCTTGGTGAGAAAAAGTGAGTGACATAGTAGATCGAGCACTGGCCTTGAAGTCAGTAAAACGTGGGTTCAACTTCTGCCTCTGAATAATAATAATAATAATAATAATAATAATAATAATAATATTTAGCATTTTATATATTACCTATTATGTGGCAGACACTATACTAAAGACCTTTTATTATTATTATCTTTTTTGATTCTGGGAATTAGGTGCTATTATTATTATTATTATTATTCCCATTTTACAGATGAGGCAACTGAGGCAAATAGAAGTTAAGTGATTTGCTCAGAGTCTCATAGCTAGTGAGTGTCTGAATTTGAACCAAGGTCTTCCTTGCTCTAATGCTATACATCCTGAATTAACTACCCACCCCCCACACACATACATACACACGTATGTGCATGCCTGTGTGCATCCATGATCGCGTGGGTGTATACACATGTACATACATATGAATATGATGTATGTGTACATACTTGTGTATTGTGCGTGGGTGTATACACATGTACATACATATGTATATGCATGTGTGGGGGCATGTGGGTTTGCTTGTATGTTTGTGTGTATGCATGTTATATACATGCATGTATGTATTTGTATAAATCCAAATATATACATATGTGTATTTATGTTTGTACAAATAAACACATGTGTATTGTGTATTGTAAAATTCTAAATGTGGGTTCTAATCTGTCCCACCAGTTTTGGGGGAAAAATGGCTAAATCACTGATAAATGACTTTAGATTTTTAAGGGTTTATTAAAAGAAATAAGATAGTAAAGAAAGAGAAAGATCGAGAACAGATTTCTTATAGCATGGAAATTCTAGCCTTTCTAAATCTCCCACTTGAAATCCTCCCACCAAACAGATGTCTCCGACCAAAAGAGGCAGAAGTCCCCTGCCAGCGTCAACTTCCTCCTTCATGTTCTCCTCCCAGAAATGGGGAGTTCTTCAAGCTGATTGGCTAGTGTCATTCAAATTTATTGGTTCAGGGAGTCTCCAGTTAAGTTCAAAGTTTTTAGCTTCTGAGAATGATACCCTCTTAAGGGCCAGCCAGATGTGCTTACAATCTAGTTAACTGGAAGTAGGCCAATCAGCAGTCAATCACTCTCACTTAATTCAATCAGTTTAGATTAATCTCCAGGTGGGCCTTTGAGTATCTGTTAATCCCATTATCTACCACATTCCATTATCTTGACACAGTATATGTGTATAAACATATATACATGCACAATATACATATACATATGTATGTTATTTGGCCTGAGCAAATTATTTAAAAAGAGATTAAGGGACCATCAAGAAGGGAGATTTTTTTTTTTAAAGTAAAGGTGAGAAGAGATATCTGATGGAGTAAATTACTAAAGGATCTAGAAGCAGATAGGAGAATATAGATAATGGGGAATGGCTGTATTAGTATCCCGACGTTGGTACAATTCCTGGACTGCCTTCCTTTTATTAACTGAGCCTAATTATTTGTCAACATTTAAGCTTACAAAGTAAAGCTTATATTAAATTAGCATTTTTTACCTATTTGCCAAAGTTCCTTGCAAAAAAAAAAAATGTTGCAGGGGTAGTTATTTTATGAAAACCTGAAATGATACCTCACTCCTGATAAATTAGATGATATGTTAAAATTTTGAAGTAACTTCTAATTCACAATTTTATTTACATGGGTTTCTTATTCATTTAGCAAGTCATTGACCATTTTGTAAGCTGCTACTAGGCAAAGCTAGGTGGTACAGCGGATAATTCTGAGACTGATATTCAGGAAGATTCGTCTTACTGATATTCAGGAAGATTCGTCTTGCTGATTTCAAACCCAGCCTCAGACAGTTATTAGCTTTGTGACCTGGAAAAGTCACTTAACTCTGTTTGCTTCAGTTCTTCATCTGCAAAATGAGATTTCCTCCTAGAGGAGGAAATGACAAAATATTTCAGTATCTTTGTCAGGAAAACCCTAAGTGGGATCACAGAGTCAGACATGATTGAAACAGCTGGACAACAAAAAGTCCTTCCTATGTAGGACAGGAAGTGCTAACCCTGATGCTACAAAGGAAGGCAAAATAAAATCCCTGCTCTCAAGGAGGTCTGAGTCTGATGGCAGAGACAACATGTAAATAATGTTGTATATATATATAAGCTATTTAAGAGATATATTGGAAATAATCAATAAAGGAAAGGCATTGAAATTGAGGGATCAGGAAAGGACATTTGTAGTAGGTAAAATTTTATCTGGGACATGATGAAAACCACTGAGCATTCCAAACATGGGGGAAAGCCAGTGAAAGTGCCTGTAGATAAGAGGTGAAGTTTGTTGTTCAAGGAACATTATGAAAGACAGTGTTACTGAATCACAAAGTAAGAGGAGTGGGGCATGTAAAGTATAAAAAGATTAGAAAGGTGTGGGGGTTAGAATATGAAAATCTTTCATCGAAAAATAGTTCAGTTCATAAAATCCTTAGCTTCAAGATATATGGAACACAGGTGTTTATTAAACTGAAATAACCTCACTTTCAAATCTTTCTCCTAGTCAAAGAAGATAATGTAATTTGGGGCTATTTTAAGGAAATTATAACTTTCAAAAATAAAAAAGGTGGTAGTCCCACTCTCCTTGGACCTTGTCAGACAACATCTGTAGTGTTTTGCTCAGTTCTGAGTACCAGTTTAATAAGGATATTTCAAAGTTAAAGAACATTTGGCAGATAGTAACAAAGAAGTTGAAAGCTATTATGTAAAAACTATATGGGGGGGGGCAGGTAGGTGGTGCAGTGGATAAAGCACAGGCCCTGGATTCAGGAGGATCTGAGTTCAAATCCGTCTCAGAAACTTGACACTTACTAGCTGTGTGACCCTGGGCAAGTCACTTAACCCTTATTGCCTTGCAAAAAAACCAAAAACTATATAAGAATAAGTTGAAACTAGAGATGTTTATACTGGAGAAGTGAAACCTGGGTGTTTTGGGGTGGGGGTGAGGTGGATAAAATGGTCTCTCTTTAGTTATCTGAAAGACTGTCATAGGGAAGAAAGACCAGAATTGCTCTGTTTGGCCCCAGAGACCAGAATGAAGAATGATGGGTATGAATTGCAAAGAGGCAAATTTTGATTTGATGTTAGGAAACAATTCCTAACAATCAGAGCTTGATAAAAGTGGCAGGAGCTCCTTGTAAAGTTGTGACTGCTTACTCTTTGTAGATCTTCATGCTCATGTGATATGACCACAAGTGAGGATTTAAGCATGGTGTTTGAATTATGTTGTCACTGGGGTCCCTTCCAACTAGAAAATGTTTTGACTATATATTCTTTATTTATAAAACTAATCTTTCTAAAGCATAGATCTAACTATGTCATTCCCTTATTCAAAAGCCTTCAGTTGCTGTCCTTTGAGTGGAAGATAAAATACAAACACATTAAGCTAGTATTTAAAGCATTCCACAATCTGTTTTATATACTGTTTATCTCACTACCCCCACCACAATCAATAAGTCTGTTCCTGACAAACTGTATTACTATCTATTCCCCAATCATATCCTACTACCTTCTGTAATTGAATAGACAGCTGATAATGTGCTCCCTCCACATTTTCATTTGCTGAAATCATTTTCTTCCTCTAAGATCTAACTCACATAAGCCTTCTGTAATCTCCCCTGATGAAACTGATCTCTCCATCTCAATTTTCTTATAGAATTTTGTCTAGATCACGTGTTCACCCTTGTAACAATTAGAATGACTGTAGGAAAGCTCTGCCATGAGAAGAAGGCATCTGAGGGCAAGCCATGCGGTTTCCCTGGGTGTCAGGAAGTGACGTTTGCTCATAGGTACTGTCTATAAAAGAGGTGAGGCTTGCTCTCTCACACTCTTTCTGGAGGACCTCAGTGGGGAGAGGAGCTGGAGACATTGGCTCTCTTTGATAAATAGATAAATCTAGGTCTTTCTCTCTCTCTTCATCAAATTCCTATTCTCCTTAATAAATGCTTAAAAGTCTAAACTCTTGCTAAAGCTTATAATTTATTGATGACCACTCATTAGATATTTTAGATAGACTAGCTAAAATGTTAGCCCCATACACCCTATAATATACTACCTTGTATCATATTATCCATGTCTTTGTGCCAAGCATAGTGCCAGATATCTCTTGGTCTAGATCTGTGATGACATTATTATAGGCATCTACACTATAACTTATGATCTTAGAAAATTGTCTCAGACACTAGAAGGTTAAATAACTTGTGCCCATGGTCATATGGGCAATATATGTTAGAAACAGAACTTGAACCCAGGTCTTTCTGACTCCAGGGCTGACTGTCTACTATAGTCTTCATTGTCTTTAGTTAGGAGCTACTTAAATGTTTCTTGAATTCAGTTTAATATTTATGCCAATTTATTACCTTCTTGAAATCATTAACAATGCAATTGTTAGATTCGGTCACATCACAATCAAATTAGCATAGACCTTTTTCATAGGAATCATATTTTCAGGTCAAGTCAAATTAAATTTGGTACTCTCTTTTACACTGTTCATGGCTACTGTGAACTTGATGCCAAGCTTCTTAGAGTTAAATGCATTTTGGAGGAATCATACTAAGTTGAAGAGTAATGGGATATATCTAGGATCTTGCATGAGGATTCCAGCTGAAGATGTTTCACTTGACCAGAGGCAGACAGATATCTCAACTATAGGAATCAACTGGGTTACTCTTGAAAGTGTCCCTATTCATTAAATAATTGATTGGTAGTGTGGATAGAGCACTGCCTATGGAGTGAGGAAGACCTGAAATCAAATCTGGCCTTCAACACTAACTAGCTGTGTGACCCTGGATAAATCACACAAATTATGTTTGCCTTAGTTTCCTCATCTGTAAAATGTATATCATAATATTATTTATCCCCCAGGGTTGTTGTGAGGACCAAATGAATTAATTGTAAAGCACTTAACATATAATCCCTGGCATATAGTAAGCACTATATAAATGTTAACTGTTAGCTACTATTATGCCTGCTTTCTGAATTCTTTGAATGACTAGGGAAATCTTTATTCCACGTCTCTACACATCTGGTCAAATCCAACCTTTACTATCCTTAATTAGGGTTATCTATTGCTTTGGAAATCCATGTCAAGAAGTTATTAATAATAATTTGGGGAGGACAGTTCAGGTCCTCATAGGGTATCTTGTTCTTCTGATATAGATATGTAACTTAAAGTCTTAGAAAATTAACTCCGTTGCTAAGAGGTTAAGTAACATTTCTAGAGGCTCAAGATGATATATTATGTGTGCATGCATGTATGTATGTATGTATGTATGTACATATGTATATTTGTATGTATAACTAAATAGCACAATGGATAGAACATTAGAGTTGGAATCAGAAGGACATTAGTGCAAATTTGACCTAAAGCATTTAAAATCTGTTGGGTTGCTGTTGTTGAGTCTTTTCAGTCATGTCCAATTCTTCATGAATCTATTTGGGCTTCCTATTTTCTTGGCAAAGATACTGGAATGGTTTCTCATTTTTTCTTCAACTAATTTCACAAATAAGGAAACTGCAAACAAGGCAAACTTAAAACTTTAGACTTTACAAATAAGACAAAAAGGTTAAGTGATTTGCCTAGGGTCACAGAGCTAGTAAGTGTCTGAATCTGGATTTGAACTAAGGTCACTCACGTCTTCATTACTCCAGATCCAGCACTCTATCCACTGTACCACCTAGCAGTCCACTAGCTGGTGTGACCCAGACAAATCATTTAACCTCTGTCAGCCTCAGTCAATTATAAAATGGGAATAATAATAACATCTATTTCACAGCATTATTATAAGGATCAAATGGAATAATACTGGGCTTGGGGCACCTAGGTGGTGCAGTGGATGGAGCACTGGCCCTGGAGTCTGAAGGACCTGAGTTCAAATCCAGCCCCAGACACTTGACACTTACTAGCTGTATGACTCTGGAGAAGTCACTTAACCCTCATTGCCCCATGCAAAAAAAAAAAAAAGAAATAATACTTATAAAGTGTCTACAACAGTGCCTGGAACATGGTAAGACCTTAATAAACATTTATTTCCTTTGTATATGACTCCCAGTTCTCTACTCCTTTCCATTTTCTTTTTTTTTGCTGTATATGTCATGCCAAGCTATACATGATTCTGGCATTTCAAACTTATGCTATCTAAACCTGAAATCATTACTTCCTTCCTCACATCAATTTCTTCCCCCAAATTCCTCATTTCTCTTAATAGTATCATTGATCTTAGAATTATGTAACTGGAGACCTCAAAGTTATCCTTAACACCTTCCATACTCTTCTCTCACCACCACTCTACAATATCCAATTAGTTGCCAAAAGCTGTGGATTCTAGCTCCATAAAATGACTTGTTTTGTTTTGTTTTTCTATCATTACTGTAACTATGTTTCTGTTCTTCTTGTCAATACCCTGGTAGTTCTCTTTGCCTGTTATTTTCACCACTACAATTTCCTACTTATTAGGGTCCCCACTTGCAGCCACTCTTTACGAAAATCGATCCCACATACCAAAAGTATGCCAAAGTAATCCTCCTAAAGCATGGCTCTGATTTTGTGACTCCCCTACTCAAAAAATATTCAGTGACTCCTCATTGTGAACTATATTGTCTACCCTGTCCAAGGTAACATTCAAGGAAGGCCTCTATTCAAAGAACCCCAATGACTCCTTACTGCTATTAGGAACAAATATAAGCCCTCTGTTTAGAGTTCAAAGTCCACCATGACCTGGCCCATTGCCACCTTTCCAGTCTTCTTATATCTTATTCCTTGTCCAGGTCCTCTGCAATCCAGTGATACTGACCTTCCTGTTCTTTACACACAATAGTCTATATTCTGACTTTGAATTTTCACTGGCTTTCTTACAAAGTAGAATTCTCTCTCTTAATCTTTGTCTCATGGCTTCTTTAAAGTCACAGCTAAAATTCTACTTTCTACAAGAAACTTTTTGCCTATTCCCTTTAATTCTAGGGCCTTTATTGATAATCTCCACATCTCATTACTGCATAGTTGTTTGGATTTTGTCTCCCCTGTTAGACTGTGAACTCTGATAGCAGGGACTGTCTTTTGCTTCTTCGGTATCCACAGTATTGGGAAAACAATAGGAACTTAATAAATGTTTTTGACTGGCTGATTTTTTAAATCTTCTATTATTCCAATTCATATACCTGTGGTCTAGATACACTGGACAACTCAAGACTTCTAGATGTGCAACATGTTTTCTTCCTCAACAATTTTGCTCATTTATACTATTGTAGAACTTGTCCAATATGACTTTATCCTACAATTTTTTGAATATGAATCTCCACTAATGGGTTTACAAATTGTTTGAAGAAAAGAAGTCAGTTCAATCAATTTGCTTTCAATTTAATGGGTATTTTCAAAACTTAATATATGAAAGATGTGATATTTCATTCTGGGACAAAAAGACAAAAAGAAAACAACATTTACCCTAAAGAAGCTGATATTCCTTTTAGGAACTACAGAATGTACTGCTTATATGTTACAATACTTAAATAGAACTATGGTCTTATTAATGGCATTATTCTTTCTATCTTACCACCCATCCATATTAATTATTATATTTATGCCTATGTCATTCCATAGATTAGCCACAGGGGATCTGTCCAATATACCTCAATTCCTTGTCTAGGTAGTTGTATTTTTCATGAGTACTAGTGAAGTACTTGGCTATAGCTCTGCTTTCTCTAACTCTTACTTAATGAATAGCTCATCTATGCTTTTAGTTATGCATTTCCCAATGGATATCTTTAATTCTACTTTCTGAACATAGTTAAAATATTATACATTCTAGGACTCACACCTTATGTTTTATATTCAACATCTAAGAAGTCGTTGAAAATTTTTATGATAGTAGCTTCCATAGATGTTTGGGAAATTTCAAAAAATTACAAATAAATTGCAAGATATTGCAAAATCAGAAGCTTATATGGAAATGGACACAATGAGTATAGGAGATGATCAGAAAATGACAGAGTTGTAGACTAATAGCTTCTAAGAATGGCTGGTTCAGGGGGCGGCTAGGTGGCACAGTGGATAAAGCACCGGCCCTGGATTCAGTAGTACCTGAGTTCAAATCCGGCCTCAGACACTTGACACTTACTAGCTGTGTGACCTTGGGCAAGTCACTTAACCCCCATTGCCCCACAACAACAACAAAACAAAAAGAATGGCTGGTTCAACAGAATTTTTAAGGATGTGATAGATCTGAACACATTTGTAGGAAGTTAAATAAATTAGTAAGCATCAGTAAGTCATTTAAGAAAAAAAAACAAAAACAAAAACATTGACTAAGAATTATGCTAAGTGACAGGCATTGTCCTAGAGAAAACTAGAGAAAATTTAGGATAAAAAAAAAGAATTATCAATAGCTTAAGATTTAAGAGGAGATAGGAGAGGGTATGTTCAAGAGAACAAATGGAAAGGTTAGCCTCAAAAAGGGCTATCTACTTCTTCCTCACAGCCAGGATCAAAGGAACAGATAATTGGAGACAGGAGTTTTGAGGTATGGCATAGAATAAATGAGGAAGTTTTGACAGATGTCTTTGATTTCCTTAGTAAAGTTGATGGCAAGGTAATCAGAAAACAAATATATCCCTTATTAGGTATAACCTTGACCTTTGGAGAAACTAGACACAAATAATTACTAATTCTGAATTAATAAATGCTATAACAACATTGAGGGGCAGCTAGGTGGCACAATGAGAAAAGCACTGATTCTAAAGTCAGAAAGACCTGAGTTCAAATGTGACTTCAGACATTGACTAGCTGTGTGACCCTGGACAAGCCACTTAACCTTCTTTGCCTCAGTTCCTCATCTCTAAAATGTGCTGGATAGGGAAATGGTACACCACTCAGTATCTTTGCCAAGAAACCCTCCCCCCCACCAAAGAATCACAAAGAATAGTATGTGACTTTAAAAAATACTAAACAACACAATAATGATGATGATGATGATATCTGTGCACAACTTTATTTTATGAGGGCATTTCTCATTTATTATTATATTTCACTAGTGTGGTAGCTCACTATATTATACTCAATATAAATAATATATCTGGTACCAAAACAGATGATCATAATTTTCACGAATAGTTCTAAAGTTCTATGAGTTGTATGTGCACTTATTAAGTCATTATATTATATTTTTCATCAAAAACACACCTGAAAAAATAAATAATAAATGAATTAATAAAATTTTAAAATTAAAAAAATATATATTTAAAAAGCATATATGTCAAGTTTCCTGAAATTTTTGGCTGAGACATAATGTATCATAAAATTATAAAAGTAACAAATAAGAGTAAATGCTCAGACTTCCTGGCACAATTACTCCAATAAAACTCCAAACAGCCAGAAAACAATACCTGGAGTAGCAGAACCCACAAAAAGATGGCTGAGTTTATTTTCCAGCCAAAGATACCTTGGAAGTTCAGCAGAAGGGGGAGGCCAGCTGGGAGTGGAGTCCAATACCAATGTTGACAACACAGATACAGCCACAAGCAGGCTGCACCAGAGAAACTTATCCCCAAGCCTCTGAATCAGCTACAGTGCAGGAGTCTTCTGGAACTAAGCTCATGGTCTGGAGAGAAGGCTGAATGGCTGGTGTGGGGGGGTGAGTATACAGGGGTGTAAGCAGGAGTTAAGGGGGGATTTGGATGTCCTTCCCTACCTGGGAACCACGAAGAAACCTTGAGGAGTGGTGGCCCAGGTGGAGGAGGGGTGCCAGCTCATTGAAGCTAGCAACCACAGCACATAAAGTTTTGCTGCCTGGTTGATTGGCAAGTTGGCCTGGGATTATCTACTGACTAGGGAACAGGCCAGGTGAGTGAAGAACCTGCCCCTCCTTAAATCATAACACCTGGGATCTACTGAACCTTGGGACAGTATATCCTGGAAGCAGGACCCCACACTAAAAAGGAGTTAAAATTCAAGTGAAAGATGGGCAGGATGAGAAGGCAGAGAAAGTTGCAAACCATAGAAAGCTTCTTTAGTGACAAGAAAGATAAAGGTGCACCCTCAGAAGAGGATAGCAACTTCTGGGCCCCTACATCTAAAATTTCCAAGAAAAATAAGAATTGGTTTCAGGCCACAGAGGTACTCAAAAAGGACTTTAAAGATAAAGTTAGAGAGGTAGATGAAAAAATGAAAAGAGAAATGAGGGTAATGCAGGAAAGACATAAGAAAAAAGTCAACAGCCTGAAAAGCCAAATGGAAAAGGAGATACAAAAGCTCTCTGATGAAAATAATTGCCTAAGAATTAGAATTGAACAAATGAAAGCTAGTAATTTTATGAGAGACCAAGACACAATAAAGCGAATCCAAATGAATAAAAAAATAGAAGTCAATGTGATATATCTTCTTGGAAAAACTGATGACCTCGCAAATAGATCTAGGAGAGATAATTTGAAATAACAAATAAAACTTACATCTATTAAGTCAGAATACAGGTAAAACTTAGTGCTTAATGGAGTGATAAAAAGTATTCTAGTAAAAAAATAATTTTTTTCTGAACTCATTTAAATAAACACCATAATTCTCATTCTCAGAAATAAAAGTTTAAAGGTGCCAAATGTATCAAATCATTTTTTATTAAATAGACTGCATTTATATAAGGTAACAAAATTTAAAAGTATCGGCAGAAGTAATATCCCCAAGTAGAAGATGTCTGATGATGTTCTATAGAGACCTAGTAGTATTTGAACATTGCTATTTTTTTTATCTTGATTTACACAAATGACCCAGATGGAAAGGCAGACTGTGAAATTGTTATGCTTGCTACAATAGTGTAAATAGCAGATTGAACTCTTAAAAGAAAAAAAACCTTAATACATAATACTTGAATTATAGAAACTGACACAATTTAGAAAAGTTTAAAGATGAGTATACTATTGAGCTGAGATTGTAAATATTTTCAGGCAACTGAAAGTAGAATGGCATTACAAAATTAAGGTGTAATTTAGAAAATGGTCTGCTACAGAACTGGAAGAATAGTCCAGGAATGAAAAAGGATAACATGAAGGTGGTAATCAGATACTGTACTTCTATCAGAGAGTTTTTCTCTTCCATTTCATTAATTCTGTTCTTTAGCTCACTGAGATAACTTAATCTTTGCTGTGATACCAAATTTTTGTTTTCTGATTAGCATTATGTTTACTTACCCTTTTTCCTTTCAGTTCACTGATACAGATAAACAACTGAAACTAATTTATGACTGACATAACTATTTCATCTTCTATCCAATTTCCTATATTGTTAAAAAAAAGTCTGCACATATCAGAATTCTTTAACAAAAATATTTTTGCATTGTTGTTATATTTGTATATTGATATGTACATAAAGCTAGATAGGAATAGATAGTGATAGAAAGACAAACAGACAGATGAATATAGATTAATGTATAGATACATACACACATATCCAAAGAATTAAAGTTATGAGTCATCCAAAGAGCAATGGAGAAATCCATGGGGAACACAAACAGGATATTCTATATTTCCAATAATGGTATAGAAATAAGAAGTGGTGTGAAGGATATAGAAAAGAACATGGGCATTTATGAAGCAAGAATAATATAAAAATAAAATATAACAAATGAAATAACAAATGCAATATCCAATAATTTTTTTATAAAAAATATAAAATGTAAGATCTAGAGAAAATCCCTCAGTGTGTTAGCTGGACCCTTTCTTGAATATCAACTGGGAAAAGAACTTTCATTAAAAAGGGTGAGTAGGTATGGATAAGTTGAAATCTAAACCAATGGAGGAAATGCCCCCACAAGTAAGATCGTGGTTATGGTAGAAATATTAAGAGTATTTCCCAATAATTAGTATTTCTTGAACCCAAGATTCAATAGTTTGTTATTACTTTTTCTAGCTTTTTTAATCAATGAAATTATTAACTTCAAAATGTTGATAGCAATATAGGGAAAATATATTTGGATTAAGTATATTTGCATACATAATCTTTATACTAATAAATACCACAGAAATATCTACAAGATCCAGGTTAGAGTAAGGAAAAATAAATTATCACAAAAACTTTTTCTGACACTGTTTTTTTATGTTTTTAGAGAAACAAAATAAGAAAAAATGTTTTTCTTCATTCTTTTTTCTTGAATTTTGCATAGATAGTCTATAAAACTGTTAGATTATGTTTTATGTGATAATGAAAGGAAGAAGTGGTTTATGTAACTAGCAAGTCAATTGGGAAGAGTAAGGCACACAGAAATATCATTTACACAAAAATATTGCACAATCCATGTCATCAAGTTTTTCACATTTCATCTTATCATGCTTTTTCTATATCACTGTTTTCTCATATAGAGCATACATACTTATACTCATAAACAGAATAGACAGACATATATATATATATATATTCATATGTGTACTTCTTTGTCTATTCTGTTTATAAATATGTTTATACATATATACATACACAAATATGTATATATCATAAATGGAAAGATCTTAACCCCCCTTGTGACCATTACCATTATATTAACAATGCAAGAGAAACTCCCTTTAAAATATTGCTACTTTGAACAAAATTATTATCACTTGTTAATAATCCAAATATTCTGAAAATCATGGGAAGATATAGCATGATATTTGTGTGAGGGAACTATGAGAGAACGAGAACTTGCTTTGACATCAAAAGACCAGAGTTTGAACAATGCCTTGTCTATTTAGTTCCTTTGTGACCTTAAGAGAGTTACTTCAATTCACTGGGCTTCTGTTTTCTCCTCTACAAAATAAGACATTTGAAGTAGACACTTTCTACAGAACTTTCTAACTCTTCTAATAGTGAATTATCTCATATTAATACTTTAGTGATAATGAGTTTATCAGCCTCTTTCCAAATTAATTTGTGGACAAAGAAAATTTTGACTAGTGGAGAATGAGGAAGAGAGGCAGAGAGAGAAGTGTAGTAAAAAGGGAACCAATTTGGGAAACAGGTTACAATATGAATGGGCTGACTATTATGAGTTAAATAAGGGAAAAGAAGAGGCATTATATCACAAGCAAAGTTTAAGACACTAAAGACCAATTAAGCCTGTCATTTTATCAAGATTTGTCTTTGAGTATGTGAACAGAGACACTGTCTTAGCTTCACTTGGCCTATCATCGCTCCACCCTCTGCCTCAATATTATAAAAAATGTAAAAAAAAAACTAATTATACTGTATTGTAACCGAATATAGTGCCCTTTCTATTATACTCACAAGGAAGGTAAAGAATGGCATCCATTATATGTGGGCATTTGGGAGTTATGATTATGTGTATTATGGATGTTGATCAGTGATCTAGGGAATCTTTGAAGGAGCAAAATGAGTACAGGAATGATGTAAGAAATTTTGGCAACTAAAATTTCAGAGGCTTAATTTTTCTCAAACAGTTCACATTACACATACATAATTTGTTTTTAGGGTATTTGTTTTACTCTCACATAGAATGTGTTTTTGTAAGTGTGATTTGGATAGAAGCCTAATGTTGTATCTCTTCCTGAGAGATGTGGGACAAGATTCATTATTTTAGTCAAGCCTTGATTCACACGTCTGTAAATGAAGGGAGATAATGTAGTCTCCCTTCCCACATGTGCTATAAAATTCAAATGGGTTTTGCGATCCTCATTCATCTTAGACAATTGTCGAGGAGGGAACTTTCAAGAGACCTTGTTCTTTCCATCACAAGAAAGATATTGGGCAGAGTTCTTTGAGGTTGGCTATAACAAAATATTATCAGACAAAACCCTAGATATCATAATGTAGCTTCAGGCCATCATTGATAGAATGGCTGTGATCTCTTAAGTCTATCAAATAAAATCAAAGTGGAGAGAATGTCAAGGCTTTTGCACTGTATTCCTTGACCTCACTAAAGCATTTGATCCTGCAGCTAACCTATAGTCTGGAAGCAATAAAGCAATTTTTACTGCCTAGAGACATTTACTGAAATCCTAGGGATGCTACAGGATAGTGTTTAAACTGGGACACAAACTGTTTTAGTGGAAAAATAGTCTTTCCTGGAACCTGAGAGACAGGCTCTTTACCTGGCTTTACTGGAAATCGTTATGTGACCATTGCACAGACATATCACTTCTCTGGGTCTGAAACTATCCATCTTGATATGAAAGGGATGAACTACATGATTACATTCAATTAACAAACCTTAGAATCCTACTCTTAACAAGGCACTTTGTTAAGCCGTAGGAATTAGAAGCCAGAAATAAAATACCCCCTGTATTTAGGGAACTTACATTATATTGAAGAGGGATAGGACAGGGTAAAGAGCATGTTGAAAAGTAAATAAATACAAACTACACTCAAATACTAAGCTGAATTTCTAATTTCATTGATTTGGTGCTCATATTTTACAGGCTACTCATGACCACTATGTGGCTCTTTAGTACCTTCTGTATAATACTTATCTTTAGTTCTCTGGAAATAGTGATGTATATAGTGGTACATGATTCATATATATCTTGCATAGGCATACAAGTAATGAATGATAAAAAACATTTATAAAATAATTTAAAAGCAATTTTTTTTTGCGGGGCAATTAGGGTTAAGTGACTTGCCCAGGGTCACACAGCTAGTAAGTGTTAAGTGTCTGAGGCCGGATTTGAACTCAGGTCCTCCTGAATCCAGGGCCGGTGCTCTATCCACTGTACCACCTAGCTGCCCCTATAATAGTACTATTATTTAGTATTTTCCCATAGTCTTTAGAAGAATGGTATAAAAATACATTTTTAAATGTATTTCTAAAAGCAAGGAAAATAATATCTGCAATAATCCTCCCATTTACTTAGTTTAGTTACTTAAAAAAAAAGGAAAAATAGGGTTAGTATAACACGATTTATTCTTACTGAAACTATGTTGGCTTTTTGGTTTCTATATGTTCACTCACCAGCTTTCCAATGATATAATATAGAATTTTCACAGTAATTATAGACAAGTGGGTGGGCCTATGGGCAGACGTGTTGGGAAACATTTAATAACTGAATTGGGGGGGAGAATATACATATGACACAGTTTTCTTTTTGAAATTTAATCTGTTTTATCAACATTTTCTCCATCACTTTCTTAAATGTGGACAATAAACAAAAGAGTAAATCAGTCCCTTGATTTACAAATTTACAATTTCATAGGTGTAAATGTTCCCACTGAAAATTTAACAATCATCTCTTGTAAACCTACACAAGTTGGATATAGCACACTATTGCCCTTAGATTACAGATATTATTCTCCTTTTCTATTCCTGTAAATCTTCTGCTATTCTTCATGATCTTTCAGCTATCGTTGAAAGCGGATCAGAACAAAATAGGCGGAAATGAGTGGGGGGAGCAAGGTGGCACAGTGGATAAAGCACCAGCCCTGTATTCAGGAAGACCTTAGTTCAGATCTGACCTCAAACACTTGGCATTTACTAGCTGTGTGACTCTGAGTAAGTCACTTAACCCTCATTGCCCCATAAAAACAAAAACAGTGTATCAACAATCACATTCACCAGCTCTTTCAGTACATTATGATGTAGCTGATTTTCACTAAGGAGTTAAACAAAGACAAATAGGTACTTTCTCATTATTGTCTTACTTTTATTGCATATCAACTCCATTTTGGTCATTGTTGTTCTGAGAGAGAGAGAGAGAGAGAGAGAGAGAGAGAGAGAGAGAAAGGGAGAGAAGAAAAGTAATTAAGTAGTTCTGTTTTCTTTCTGTTGTCAGTTATCACTACCCATTCACTTCAAGCAATGGTCTTATCTTTCCTTTAATTATCCTGTTTTCCCCAAAATATCTGTAACTGTGGGATCAAAGGCCCAACTGTATGGGATTCTCTTCCTTCCTTCCTTCCTTCCTTCCTTCCTTCCTTCCTTCCTTCCTTCCTTCCTTCCTTCCTTCCTTCCTTCCTTCCTTCCTTCCTTCCTTCCTTCCTTCCTTTTTCTTTTTCTTTCTTCCTTTCTTTCTTTCAAAAAATATATGCAGATTTTCCAAATTGCAGGGGAGGGAGGGTAACCTTAACCCTCATGATGAAGAAGGGATAACTGTATAGACCTTTGAGACTATAGGTTTTACCATTGGCTCCAAAGATTAAAAGCAAACATCAAAAACATTTAAAAATTAAAATGGAGGGTATCAAATTTGATATAAATGATACAAAGATGTAGTTCTGTTGTTTCATTCATGTCTGAATTCAAGACCTCACTTAGGGTTTTCTTGTCAAGAATACCGAAATGTTTTGTCATTTCCTTCTCCATCTCATTTTATAGATGGGGAACTAAAGAAAACAGGGTCAAATGACTTGCCTAGGGTCATACAGCTAGTAAGTATCTGAGGCCAAATTTGAAATCAGGAAGATGAGTCTTCCTTACCTCACACCTGGCATTCTCTGTACTGTAACACATAGGACAAGGAAGAATTTCAGCTATAGGGCCTGCTATCCCCCAAGGAGGATCCCAGATCCAAATGCCAGGCTCTTGAATCTTTGCATTGACTGGACTTTGTACCTAGACTCACTATAACTGTTGATATGTTTTTGCTATAGTCTATCTTTACTAACTGCTGGGAGAGAAAGACATGAAAAAACCTATACCCTCACAGACTTCTGCAAGAGGCACAAAAGGAAAGGTGAAAAGAAAACTCTAAAAAGCCAGGTTCTTCTTCCACATTTGACTCTCTTCTAGACTGACTCTGCAATTCACTGTAAGCACAGTTTACATCTCAATGCTTAAATTCTCAATTTATGCCACCGACCCACATCGGTGAAAGGTTGGAGAAAAAACTGAAGAGCAGGCCCATTTTTATTTCAAATCCTTAGTCTAGTTTGCTGGGCCATTTACTTGGAAATGTGTCATTCAAAATCTCATGTTCTTTATAAGGTACCAATTGTTCAGTGAAAATCCTAATCCCTTTATAAATTAATATTTGGCCTACTCAAAACATGAAAGGGGTGTACCCTTGCGTTGCATTTTTTTTCTGTTGTTTTTGCATTTTGTCTTATAATTTGAAGTCTACAGGGGTCCCCTCATAACATAAGAATGTAATATTATACAAATCATTATGTCTTAATAACTTGTTCTTCTACTCAATCTTCCTTATATTTCTCAATAACTGTAGATTCACTGTGGTTAGCCAGTAGTTGGTGTCTACTTTTGTCTCCATTGACAGCAAAATGGTAAATGCAGAGATTATTTCTTGTTTTCTTTCTGTCTTTCAGTAACCCTTCTCTTGGGCAGCTAGTGGTGCAATGTTTAGATTACTGGTTTTAAAATTGGGAGGACCTGAGTTCAAATCTCAATTCAGATACTTACTAAATATGTGACCCTAGGCAAGTCACTTAACCCCAATTGTCTTAAACTTCTGGGGTCATCTCTCCAGTCATCCTGATATATATCTTGCCACTGGACCCAGATGCCTCTGGAGGACACAGCGAAGTTGGCGACTTTGCACATCCCTTCATAACTTAAATCTATTTCACTCCAAGCCATGACAAGTCGTGATCCTATGCCATGGTTCTCTTTGAGAATGAAGGACAAACAATAACAACACTTTTCTTAGGACAGAATTATAGTAAATTTAAAAAGGAATATAATGTGTGCTATACTAATTCTCACTCTAACTTTTATAACCAGAAACACAACTAGCACTTCCCTATTACCAAGGTAATCCTGGACTCAATTAGACCTTGGTTATAAATTTTGAATTTATAAATGATATGAAGAAACGGATTTGGAAGTAGAGTCAGGATGCCTATGAGGTAATCTCTGCTCAGATACTAACAGTGTGATCACAGTCAAGTCACTTAAACTTTCTGATCATTAGTGTTCTTATATTTAAAAGAGAGATAAATATACTTGCACTGCCTATCTTACAAGGTTGTTGTGAAGGAAGTGCTTTATACAAATTGAAGAACTATAGTAATACTATTTCATACTATTATTATTCTAATGCTAAGGCCAGGATCCAAACATAGACAAATCAGAGATTTACATTTAGGGTTAATCTTACATGTATATAACAATATGTTACTGCAATGCTTCCAACCCAAACTTCTGATATACCAGCTTTCTGCAAGGTCTCAAATTCCAAAACAACAAAAATTACTACTTTCAAATTAAAGAACAATTTTGTGTATTTTTGGATACATATTCACAAGTATACCAGGGCCTACTGGGCCTAGAAAACTTGCTATATGTCTTGCTACTTTTCTTGTCACCAAGAACAAGAATCCTCCAGACTTAAACATCCAAGTCCATGATCCCTTGGGAGTTAATAATAGGATAATATATTTAGTGGTTAAGGTCATTAAAGTCTAATGTTCTTATTTTACAGATAAACTGAGGCTTAGGGAAAATACGTGCCTCACTCAGTGTCAAACAAAAATAGTCTGAGGCAGGATGCAAACTTAAGTGTTTCCAATTCCAAGTCCAACATTCTATCCACTGTGCCATGAGGCTCAGTTGTCTTGATAGGTGAGTGAGTAGAAATTCATTTCTAACCACTTTAGCAAGCCAGCCCCAAACCATACTTCACATATAAACTTAATAAATGTTAAGGTGAGGGGTCAAGCTTTGCCTAGGGCTAGAAAAAAAGAAAACTATATCCTTGGCACTCCTAGATATTGGAGCATACTCTATGCATGGAGATTGTGCTTGAACAACCCTATTTCACCATTCAATACAAAAGTACTAATTATCTCCAATGCTCAAATTCATCACATTCAATTTAATAAGCATTTAATAAATACGTTGAAAGAATACACAGATGAAATGACTTTACAATCCATTTAGAGGAAGGGGTAGGATAAAACATGACTACAAATTATTATGCCAGGTTGGTCTATAAGGGGAAAGTGGTGCCAGAAATGTGTCATGAAACAAGGGAAGGGTTGTAACGGGGAGTAGTAGAGATGAGAGTAGCAAAGAGGAGAGAATTTGGTTCACTATTTGAGAATGTTATAAGAAAAAGAATAAAGATGGGAGATAGTTTAGTGACAACACATCATACCCAGTAATTCTTTTTTTTTTTTTCAAAACAAAATAGCATATTAAAGGGAATAACATGAGATAATTCTAGAAAGGTATACTGGATCCTTACTGTGGAAGGTCTTACATACATACCAGGATAAGGAATTTCAATTTTATTCATTAGGTAATATAAAATAAGTCCCAATATTTTTGTTTTTTTTTTAAACAAAAGTGATTTTTATAGGAAAATTCTTTGGAAAGCCACCTTTGTGGAAAGTGATAGATAATAATAAGGAAGATCAGTTAATATTTAATGTATTTTAATTGTTTAGGTAAGAAGAGATGATTGGTTGGAGTAGAATGATATTGTTGTTCATCCTTCATTTTCTCTTTTTTTTTTTGGGGGGGGGGCAGGACAATGAGGGTTAAGTGACTTGCCCAGGGTCACAAAGCTCATAAATGTCAAGTGTCTGAGGCCGGATTTGAACTCAGGTCCCTTCTGAATTCAGGGCCACTGCTCTGTCTACTGTGCCACCTAGCTGCCCTCATCTTTCATTTTCAAAGTAGACCAATGACAACACAAGGGTGATGTCTTGACTCCACATGTGAATTGGATTTAAGTGAAGCACAGTTGCACAAAGTCATCAGGTTCATTCTCTCTTCCAGAGTCATTTAAATCCAGTGGCAAGACAAAATCAAGACAACTGTCTTTGGCCCTGGAGGCAATGGATGATATTGGTGTCATCATTATCTGAACAAAATCTGTTTCAGTTGCTTTATTAGCTATTGGAAGAAATTGTTCTCTTGCACCCATTCCACTAGGGGATGTCTTCAAATGTTGGGGTGTAGAAATGCCTGTAATTCACTAACAGATTTGAGACCTGTCATTACCCCAAAGCTGGTTTAGCCCATTTTCCAAGATGCTTTTTGTTTTTCCTTTTGTTTTTTTTTTGTTTTTTTAACTAAAGTATGTCCACTGTACATGCTACAGCTTCTTGGAGCCACAGGGTGGGTGAAAGCAGACACAGAAGGGAATAACTAACCCTGAGAAGGGTTCAGGAAGCCCTTCCACCAGAGCTGCTAATCTTCCCTGAACACTCTATACATACCAGGACAATATTAATAAGAATGTAAAAGAAGAAGAAATCAAGATTTTATCAATAAAATAGAATCAGCCAGACAGAAAATTAGTGAATGCGGGTAATAGGAGTGTGAGAAGAAATATTCAGAGATAATTTTATATCTTTATTATGTATCCAACCCTATCATTAGTTTTTTATTTATATAATTTGTCTTCCCAACTAAATTGTAACCACTTAAAGGCAAGGGCTTTGTGTACTCAACCATGGAGACCAATGTGTAGAAAATAGTAGCTACTCAACTCACAATTCCATGATTATATTACTTGACTACAGAAATATTGGACATACAGAGAGAAGTGAATTTTACTACACATATTGGACACTGATTTATGCAGCTATGAACGGAGAATTTTTTTCACCTTTGTAATTTCACTATAAACACTGTGTTTTGCTAATGATCCAAAAAGAAAAACTCTGGAAGAATGGTCCGTCTTCTCTTCTTACTATAGGTTGCAAGCCTGAAACCATGAGGATCATTTGAATATATTACATGTTCCTTCACAATCATATACCACAACTTGTTCAGCCATTCCCCAATCAGTGAACATCCCCTCAATTTCTTTACCACCAAAAAAAGATCTGCTATAAATATTTTTGTACATAGAGGTACATTTTTCCTTTTCTTATATATTTGGGAAATAAGTCCAGTAATGGTTTTGCTAGGTCAGAGGATATGCAGTTTTATAGCCCTTTTGACTCAGTTCCAAATTTTTCTCCAGAATGGTTGGACCACTTCATAATTCCACCAACAGTGCATTAGTTGCACTTATTTTTCCATATCTCCTTCAGAATTTATTTTCCTTTTCTGTCATGTTAGCCAATCAATAGGTTTGGGATGGTGGTTGAGTTTTTTTTTAATTTGAATTTCTATAATTAATAACTATATGTGACTGTGTTGGAATTCTATTATACTAAAAGAAATAATGAGCAGGATGGTTTCAGAAAAACAACAACAAACAAAATGGTAAGACAAATGAATTAATATAAAGTGAAGTGAGTAGAACCAGTAGAACAATATAACAACAATATGGTAACAGTGATCAAATGTGAGACTTAGCTATTCTGATCAATACAATAATCAAAGAATTGCAAAGGACCCATGATGATAAATGTCATTCACCTCCAGAGAGAGATATAATGAACTCTGAGTATGGATTGAATCTTTTTTTTTTTCATTTTGTTTCTTGCTATGTTTTTACAACATGGCTAAGATAGAACTTCATGACTTCACATATAGAATTAATATGCTATTACTTGCTTTCTCAATGGCTTTATGAGAGAGGGAAGTAGGGAGAGTACTTAGAACCCAATTTTTTAATGTCCCCCAAAATATTATGTGGTAGACTATATACTTTCTGAACTGTTAAATTAGATGTAGAGGTACTGTTATATGGTTGAGAGAAAGGTGGCCTTAGAGTCAGAGAGATATAGTTTTAATTCTTGCATCTGAAATGTATCAACTGAGCAAGTCGTTCATCTGCTGAGTGCTCTGGGATACTTGCTTAGCCTATAAATTAAAGAGAATAAGTTGACTTGCATTGGTAGAGGTAGTTTCCTTATTCAAAAAGTTCTCTCTATCAATGAAATTACAGGTCCAGTTACTGTCCCTAGATTATTGAAAACAGTAGAGTCTTTACTGATAGTCTCAGCTGTGCCAAAGACAGAAAGGACATCATCTCTGAGATCCATAACATAACGTCTCTGTGTTCCCCAGAGTATATTTTTTTCTGAACAGAATATAGTTCTTTGATTGTTCTTTCAGAACTAATGTCATTTTATAGGGTTCATCTATCACAAAACAATTTATGGTGTCTTTCCAAATGAGACTACCTTGCAAACCATGTATTTATGTTCCCTTTCTCTAGGTCAGAATGGCTCAGGTACTACTGTATCCCCAAGGCCTTGTTCTTTAGCTTCTTTCTTTTTAAAGAAAAGTGCATTTAGGTCACGTACTGAAAAGAGAACTATGTGTAGAAATGCAGCAGAAGTGGGAAAAAAACTTGCTTGGCAAGCAAACTTTCTCTAGATAAAAAAAAAAGAAAATTTGTCAAACATAAAAGCCTAATCCTTGATACCTAAAGTCAATGAGAAGTATGAATATAATTTTTTTAAAAAAAGGAACATGAGGAAACATAATGAAAAGGCTTATAAGATTTATTGGGGGACAGCTAGATGGCACAGTGGTTAAAGCACTGGCCCTGGATTCAGGAGTACCTGAGTTCAAATCTGGCCTCAGACACTTGACACTTACTAGCTGTGTGACCCTGCGCAAGTCACTTAACCCCCATTGCCAGCAAAAAGAAAAAAGAAAAAAGAAAAAAGAAAAAGAAAAGATTTATTGGATACTGTTTCTAAATTCTTTATTGAAAGTCTTTTCATTAAAAGAATAATTTAATAAAATGCTAATATACTTTAATCACTTTCTACTTTTGAAACCCACTTTCCCTTATGCTAGCTAGTACTGAGATAAATACATTACTAAACACACTCTCCAGAGAGATTTAGCTTTTAATTCTAGACTATGGTAAAAATGGATCATGATCTTTTAGTGTGCGGAAGTCATATTTTCTATGAAGACACTCAGGAATAGTTTCTTATAATATCTGTGTGGCTAGGGTATGGCTCATGCATCAGCTTTCTCATCTAAGAGAACCTCTCCACATGAAGAGATCAGGTGACTCCTTCTGATATAAACATGATGACATATAAAGGAAATACCTTGTAGAAACTGTGGAGCATGTGCGGACATTCTATAACTGGTTACAATAATTGGCTCTTTGATTCACTGTGGAAGCATCCTACAAGGCCTGTCAGTTTCAGTGACTTTCTTTTTTTCCTTTCTTGAGTCTTTGAAGATCCCAGTGACTCTTTTATTTACAACTCTCTCAAGAGACTATACTGTGACTTCCAGGTCAGTGATCAAAAAGATGGAGGACTTGATATTTTCTCCAATACTCACAACTCCTCAAACCTATCCAAAATAAGAGTTCTGCACGAGGAAATAAATCCCAATAGGAATAATGCACAAAGGGAACAATTACAGTTTCATCCAACATTTAAGAGAACAAGAATCACAATACAGCAAGAACTGGATGAATGAACAGCTAATTCTAAACATGTTCACTCAAAACCCTGTATACAAAATCATTGATGTTCTCGTAGGGTGGCACATGTTTGTGTACTGGGATCCATATAACAGTTCCCTTGTTGCTATAAAATGAAAAAGATACGGAGCAGGCAAGATATCCAAAGCAAGAATATATAAATGCAAGAACTCAATATTGTTTTTAATTTCAGGAGAGTTACACAGACTAAAAAGGAAATAAACAAGTACAAGGCCCATGAAAAAAAGAGTAATTGTCTATTGTAGACTAAAATGAATTAAAAATAATGGAGTATGAGAAAAAATACTTTTAGAGAAATGTGTAGAAAATGAAAAAAAATTAGAGGAGAGAAAGAAGAATTTTTTTTCTAATTGTTTCTTTCAGGGCAATGAGGGTTAAGTGACTTGCCCACAGTCACAAAGCTACTAATGTCATGTGTCTGAGGCCATATTTGAACTCAGTTCCTCCTGAATCCAGGGCTGGTACTTTATCCACTGTGCCACCTAATTGCCCCAAAAGGAGAATTTTAATTGACTACTTAACACAGAGAAAAAAAGAGGAAGAGTTAAATAACAAAATGAAGAGAAGGAAGAAGAAAGAAAAAAAGAAATACAAAAAAGAGACAGGAAGGAAGGAAAGAAAAAAGAAAGAGAAAGAAGAGATAGGTAAGGAAGAAAAGTAAAGCAAAACTTTAACAATAAGGAAATGTGGATAAAAAAAAAGAAAGGGGGAAGGATCAAAGGTGAAAGAGAGTTTCTGTGTACACAGGGTAGCCTTAAATTAGATTAATAAAAAATGTTTGAAGAGATAAAATACTACCTTCAAAGAGGAAGGGGAACAAAATATTCTAATTTAACAAATATAGAGACAAATGGAAAACGATATAATTTTAACTTGTATAACTTTACATATGAATGTATTAAATGATTCAATAAAATGAAAAAGAAAACTGAAAAATTGGATGAGAAAACCACACTGGATTGCTTAAAAAAATTATCAAAAGCAAAAGCATCCAATAAAAATGAATTTCTGAAACCAAATTTACTTGAATCACAAAAACAAGAATTGCTATTATGTTTACAGAGAAAGCTAAAACAGCCCAAGAAGACACTAGAGGAAGTGACAATCTTCATGTCACTATGCCAGGTAGTTACAGTAGACTTCAGGGAGTTTCAGTAACACTGATGGTTTATTACTTCAGGTGCCAGAAAAACCACCTTGTTTCAAGGTAATGATATTTGTGTAAATAGTGTTTAGTTACATGTTTTGAATACACTCTAGCTAATATTTACAAGGGTCAACAAAGATGTTGGACTCAATGTAGGAAAGACCTGTGATATTTAAAATCTAATGTGTGTCTTTACCTTCCCCCCCAATTTGGGGGGTGGGGGAAACTAGCTAAGATTTACTGATAAATTAAGAAAGAGTTTAGGCTTTTAAGTGTTTATTAAAAAGTAAAAAAAAAAAAAAGTAAAGACAACACATGGGGTCCTGTAACTCAAGAAAAATCTATCTACTTTCCTTTTCTCTGTCTGCTACCAACCCAAAGTCCCAGACAAAAAAGGGTGAATCCCAGTGGCTTCTCCCAGAAGCCCCCTGTGAAACAGGAAGCAGGGTTGTCCACACTCACAGCTCCAAGGTAATTGGCTGGTAGCATTGATTGACATAATTTACAGGTGGTTCTATAGATGTAACTTCCAGACACCAGGCAACTTCCTGACACCAAGTCACATGCTTTCTCCTCAGGGCGGAGCTGCCCTGGTTCTCACAATGTCTTTCTCAGCAGGGGAGGGCACCCTGATTCTCACAAGACAAAGGTATGGGTCTCTCTTCTTATTGGCGATCAATGACCTGAGCCTCTATAAGGGGCAGAATTGAAGAAAGTGGGAGGGAAGGAGGGAGGGAGAGAGAGACAGACAGACAGAGACTGAGACAGAGACAGAGAGACAAACATGAGATGGGATGGGAAGGGAAGGGCAGGAGAGGGGAGGGAAGGGAAGGGAAGGGAAGGGAAGGGAAGGGAAGGGAAGGGAAGGGAAGGGAAGGGAAGGGAAGGGAAGGGAAGGGAAGGGAAGGGAAGGGAAGGGAAGGGAAGGGAAGGGAAGGGAAGGGAAGGGAAGGGAAGGGAAGGGAAGGGAAGGGAAGGGAAGGGAAGGGAAGGGAAGGGAAGGGAAGGGAAGGGAAGGGAAGGGAAGGGAAGGGAAGGGAAGGGAAGGGAAGGGAAGGGAAGGGAAGGGAAGGGAAGGGAAGGGAAGGGAAGGGAAGGGAAGGGAAGGGAAGGGAAGGGAAGGGAAGGGAAGGGAAGGGAAGGGAAGGGAAGGGAAGGGAAGGGAAGGGAAGGGAAGGGAAGGGAAGGGAAGGGAAGGGAAGGGAAGGGAAGGGAAGGGAAGGGAAGGGAAGGGAAGGGAAGGGAAGGGAAGGGAAGGGAAGGGAAGGGAAGGGAAGGGAAGGGAAGGGAAGGGAAGGGAAGGGAAGGGAAGGGAAGGGAAGGGAAGGGAAGGGAAGGGAAGGGAAGGGAAGGGAAGGGAAGGGAAGGGAAGGGAAGGGAAGGGAAGGGAAGGGAAGGGAAGGGAAGGGAAGGGAAGGGAAGGGAAGGGAAGGGAAGGGAAGGGAAGGGAAGGGAAGGGAAGGGAAGGGAAGGGAAGGGAAGGGAAGGGAAGGGAAGGGAAGGGAAGGGAAGGGAAGGGAAGGGAAGGGAAGGGAAGGGAAGGGAAGGGAAGGGAAGGGAAGGGAAGGGAAGGGAAGGGAAGGGAAGGGAAGGGAAGGGAAGGGAAGGGAAGGGAAGGGAAGGGAAGGGAAGGGAAGGAAGGGAAGGGAAGGGAAGGGAAGGGAAGGGAAGGGAAGGGAAGGGAAGGGAAGGGAAGGGAAGGGAAGGGAAGGGAAGGGAAGGGAAGGGAAGGGAAGGGAAGGGAAGGGAAGGGAAGGGAAGGGAAGGGAAGGGAAGGGAAGGGAAGGGAAGGGAAGGGAAGGGAAGGGAAGGGAAGGGAAGGGAAGGGAAGGGAAGGGAAGGGAAGGGAAGGGAAGGGAAGGGAAGGGAAGGGAAGGGAAGGGAAGGGAAGGGAAGGGAAGGGAAGGGAAGGGAAGGGAAATTCAGTCTCTCCATACTCTTCAGGCTCTTCTGGTTCCCATCTTTGAGAGAGAAAATGGACACCATCAACCCCAATTCAAGTTGTGAAAGTGAGAAAAATTCCTGTGGAAAAAGCAATATGCGAGAACCTAACAGTTCCATCATGTCTCTATCCCCAGTTTACTACATTGGAAGTTTTAGGTAATTTCCCTTTTGTGTGAGATCTAGTACTCTTCCTCTTCATTGAACTGATAAACCTTACTCCCAATAAAAGAGTCTTTTACTCTATAATTTCTGGTATATATTCTCCTATAACTGGTTTCTCTGACTTTTTTTTATATCAACTTGTATAAATGGGTTTGTTCCCATCAAAAATAAATTAAACAGGAATAATGAATAAGGATCAAATGGGACCTTGTATGTAAAGTGTTTTGTAAATCTTAAATCATCATATAAGTCAGTTGCTATTATAATAATTGTTATTACTAAATAGCCCTTGAGGGTAATAGGGGGAACACTTAAAAAGGAGCCATTTGTCAATTAATAATTATTTGAGTACTAATAAAACATTAAAAACAAATGTGATCTCTTGTGGATGATGCTATTCTAGACATTTCTCTAGTAGATGCAAAATCTTGTTCAGATATGTAGTCTCTGTTGGAGACTGTTCTTCTAAACAAATAGTCCCTCTTGGCTGCTGCCAAGCTTCTCTTGGCTTTTATGAGCAATACAGGGTCAGCCATAATTTTTTAGTTCAAAGCTAGGGCCTTTTTTATTGCTCTTTTATAAAATAGCCACCCTTTACTCAGCCCTTTCCTGAGGAAGCAAAAATACTTCTTGCCTTTATATTTTTCCTATACAGAGTGGCTCATCTGTTTCTCTTCAGAATTTGAGTTAGAAGTCCTTTCTATTTTCAATAGGAGATTTTTTTTTTGCCCCAGCATACCTGTGTTTTGCTACCATACCTGTGTTATGACACAGAGCAGGACCCTTATATGTGGCCTTCATGCTTAGTGGTTTTCTTCCTATTTAACTTTCTAATCCTTGGAATTGGTTTTCCACTAGTATATTCTGAGTGTTCCTTGTACATTTGTAGTTTTTTTTCCTTGTTCTTCAGGCAATTTAAGTTGTGTCTTACTCTCTCTGACCCCATTTTAGGTTTTCTTGGCAAAGATAATATAGTGGCTTGCCATTTCTTTCTCCATATCTTCATTTTACACATGAGGAAACTGAGGCAAATAAGGTTAAGTGACTTGCTTAGAGTCACATTGCTAGTAAGTGTATGAGTTGAGAATTGAACTTAGGAAGATGAGTCTTCTTGACTCCAGACTTAGCACACTATCCACTATGACATCTAGTTGCCCTTCCTTGTACAAAATAATCTTAATCTCTGAAGGCTAGACCATACAAATTTACCTATTACATATAGTGACTATGCACTCAGCTACTGGGGGATTTCTAAAATTTCCCAGTTTTTTGTCTCTGAAAATTTATTCTTTCCAAGGTAGATAAATAAGGAGGGAGGGGATGTATAGAGAGGAAACCAAGCCCAGAATTTCATTTTTTCTTCCAATCTATAATCAGGGCATTTCATATGGAGATTCAGCCTGCCATAGCCTAATGGGTCTTGGATCTCTTCCTTATATCTCACTCTGTACATAGTTTAAAATAAACTTGTTCTTTATACCCAGGCAGCTAGGTGGAAAAGTGAATAGAGCATTAGGCTTAGAGTCAGAAAGACCTGAATTCAAATCTAGACTTGGATACTTACTAGCTCTGTGACCCTGGGAAAGTCACTTAATTCTGTTTGTCTCAGTTTCTTCATCTTTAAAATGAACTGGAGAAAAAAATGACAAATCACTTCAGTATGTTTGGCAAGAAAACACTAGTTAAGGACACAAAAATTCAGGTACTACTAAAATGACTGAACAGCAACTCATTTATGACCTTTGATTACCATTCTATGATAGGTAGGTACTATGTGGTAGTGCGGTTGCTTTCTGGAAAGAAACTAAATAATACAGTCACAAAATAAATACTAGCACCATTCTTCCAAAGTATTAAAATAGAAAATATGAAAAAAAAGTTTAGGGTTCTTCAAACTTTAAACATGTAACATAGGTCCACTTTTCTCTTGAGAGAAAACCTGTTAACATTATAACTGGTATTATTGTACTATAATTAATATGGTAACAGTAACCTTCCCAGAGTTTGTTAGTATTTGGGGGGGGGGAAATGAGGGTTAAGTGACTTGCCCAGGGTCACACAGCTAGTAAGTGTCAAGTGTCTGAGGCTGGATTTTATCTCAGGTCCTCCTGAATACAGGGCTGGTGCATTATTCACTGTGCCACCTAGCTGCCCCATTTGTTAGTATTCTTAATGGAGTTTAAAATATTTGGTCATAGATGGCGGAGAGAAGCCAGGAAGTTGTCTGAGTTCTCCCAAGTTTCCCTCAGAAACAACATTAAATCAAGTCTCTAAATGGATTCTGCAACTATAGAACCTACAAAAAGTGGAGAGACACAATCTTCCAACTTGAGATAATTTATAGGACTTCAGGAAAGAACTGTTTCACTTGGGTGAAAGGTGAGCACAATGCAGCTCACCACAGCACTGAGGGGTCTGAGCAGGTTATCAGGAGGCTCCAAGCTACAGCACAGATAAGCAGCTGAGGCCAACAGGATAGTTGTTAGCCTTGGTTGAGAGGGCAAACTGCCAGCTAGAGAACCACCCAAAGGACAGGCATAACTAGGGCATGCCATCCAAGGACAGGGAATCCACAAGCCACAGAGGCCTCAGTTCAGAGAGCCAGTGACCAGGCCCATATCCCTCAGCACAAGAAACTTGAAACAATGGTCCCTGTGACCCAGGAGCAGACCTCAAATATAAAAGTCAAAAAATAGTCTACAACATGAGTAAGAAACAGAAAAGGACCCTTACCATTGAGAACTTCTATGGTGACAAAGACAACAAAAACAGACTCAGATGAGGACAATACTTTCAAAATTCATACATGTTAAACCTCAAGTAGGAAGATGAATTAGTCTCAAGATGAAAAAGCCTCTTGGAAAGAGCTCAAAAAGGATTTTTTTAATCAAATAAGAGAGAAGAAAAATGGGAAAAGAAATGAGAGAAATGAGAGTTATGCAAGAAAATTATGAAAAAAGTCAAAAGCGTGGAAAAGGAAGCACAAAAAATGAATGAAGAAAACAGTTCTTTAAAAAACACCAAAATGGGGAGGTGAGGGAGAAATTGGTCAAATGGAAAAGGAGGTGGAAATACTTACTGAAGAAAATAATGCTTTAAAATTAGAATTGGGCAGATGAAAGCTAATGATAGCATGAGACACTAAGAATCCATCAAACAGAATCAAATGAATGAAAAAATAGAAGAAAATGTGAAATACCTCATTGAAAAGACAACTGACCAGAAAAATACATTCAGGAGAGATAATCTGAGAATTATTGGACTACCTGAAAGCCATGATCAGAAGAAGAGTCAAAAACCATATTCCAGAAAATCATCAAGGAGAACTGCCCTAATGTTATAGAATCAGATGATACAATAGTCATTGAAAGAATCCACCAAACACCTCCTTAAAGACAACACAAAAGGAAAACTCCAAGCAATATTGTAGTCAAATTCCAGAATTATCAGGTGAAAGAGAAAATATTGCAAGCAGCCAGAAAGAAACAATTTAAATATCATGTAGCCACAGTTAGAATTACACAGGACCTGACAGCTTCAACAATAAAGAATCTGAAGGCTTGGAACGTGATGTTCCAGAAGGCAAAGGAGCTTGGACTGAAAGCAAGGATCAACTACAGAACAAAATTGAGCATTATCTTTCCGGTGATACATGGACATGCAATGAAATAGGAGACTTCCAAGGTTTCATGATGAAAAGACCAGAACTGAAGATAATATCTGATCCTCAAATAGAGGACTCAAGAGAAACATAAAAAGATAAACAATAAGGTTAAAATGTTTACATCCCTACAGGAGAAGATAATACGTAGAGCTCTGCTAACTGTATCTATATTTGGGGAGGTAGTAGAAATATGCATAGCAGGTATAGGCATAAGTTTAATTTGATATTGATGATACAAAGAAAATTGAGGGGTAAAAAAAGGAATGTATGGTGAGAAGAGGAAAGGTGAGGTGGAATGGAATTAATAACATCTTAGGAAGAGGAAAAAACCCTATTATAATAGAAGGAAATAAGGTAGGGGTGAGCCTTGTTTCAACCTTACTCTTATCAGAGTTCAAAGAGTGAATAATATATACACTCATTTGGATAAAGAAATTTAGTTTACCCTTTAGGGAAGTAAAAGGGTAAGGGGAAATGGGGGTACATTGATAGAAGGGAGGATGGAAGCAGGGGAAGAAAAGAAAAAAAAAGGATGGAGACTGATAAAAGGGAGGGCAGACTGAAGAATGGAGTGGTCAGAAGCAAAACACTACTGAGGAATAATAGGGTAAAAGAAGGAAAATAAAAGTACAAAGGGGAAAATAGGATGGAGGGTAATACACAGTTAGCAATCATAACTGTTAATGTGGATAGGATGAACTCTCATAAAATGGAATCAGATAGCAAAGTAGATTAAAAATCAGAATCCTACAATATGTTGTTTATGAGAAACACATTTGCAGACAGATATACAAAGAGTAAAAGTGAAAAGTTGGAGCAGAATATATTATGCTTTAGCTGAACGCTAAAAAACAGGAGTAGCAATCCTTATCTTGGACAAATAAAAAACAAAAATAGATCTAATTGAAAGAGATAAGGAAGGAAACTGTATGTTGCTAAAAAGACACTATAGATGATGAAATATTATCAATAGTAAACATATATACACCAAGTGGTATAGCATCCAAATTCATCCAAAAGAATTTGCATGAGTTACAATAGGAAATAGTAAAACTATACTAGTGTGGGGGGTGGCGGTAACCATACCCTCTCAGAACTAGATAAACCTGACCACACAATAAATAAAAGAAAAAAAAAGAAGTTAAAAACGTGAATAGACTTTCAGAAAAGTTGGATATGATTAACGTCTGGAGAAAATTCAATGGGGATAGAAAGCAATATACCTTTTTCTTAGCAGTACTTGGCATGTACACAAAAATTAACCATGTATCACGGCACAAAAAGCCTCACAGTCAAATGTAGAAATGAAGAAATAGTAAATTTTTCAGATTATGATGGTGCAATAAGAATTACATGTAAGAAAGATAGACCAAAAATTAATTGAAAACTAAATAATCTTGTTCTAAAGAAAGGGTGGATCAAACAACAAATCATAGAAACAATTAATAATTTCATCCAAGAGAATGACCACAATGAGACAACATACTAAAACTTATGGGATGCAACCAAAGCATTTCTTCAGTGAAATTCCATATCTTTAAATGCTTACATGAATAAAATAGGGAAAGAAGAGACCAATGAAATGAAAATGCAACTAAAAAAGCTAGAAAAACTACAAATTAAAAATCCCCTATTAAATGCTAAATTAGAATTCTGAAAATCAAAGTAGAGATTAATAAAGTTGAAAGTAAGAAAACTATGAAATTAATAAATAAAACTAAGAGCTGGTTTTATGAAAAATCAATAAAATAGATAAAATATTGGTTAATTTGATTTTAAAAAGAAAGAAGAAAACCAAATTACCAGTATCAAAAATGAAAGTGGTGAATTCACCACCAATGATGTGAAAATCAAAACAATAATTAGGAAATATTTTCCTCAACTGCATGCCAATAAATTTGAAAATCTAAATGAAATGGATGAATATTTACAAAATATAAATTTCCCAGATCAACAGAAGAGGAAATAAAAGAACTGAATAGCCCCATTTTAGAAAGGAAAATTGAACAAGATATCAATGAACTCCCTAAGGAAATGTCTCCAGGACCAGATAGGTTTAGAAGTGAATTCTTCCAAACATTTAAAGAACAATTAATTCCAATACTTTATATTAAAATAAGTAAAGAAGGAGGTCTATCAAATTCCTTTTATGACACAAAAAAGGTCTTGAAACCTAAACCAGGAAAAGCCAAAAAAATTAAGAAAATTATAGACCAATTTCCCTAATGACTATCAATGAAAAATTTTAAACCAAATATTAGCAAGGAAATCACAGCAATTTATTATCAGGATATTACAGGATGATCAGGTAGAATTTATACTAGGAATTCATGGCTGGTTCAACTTTATGAAAATTATCAACATAATTGACTACATCAATAACAAAAGTAACCAAAATCATATGATTGTCTCAATAGATGCAGAAAAAGTTTTTGACAAAACACAGCATTCATTCCTATTAAAAACAGTTAGAGAACATAGGAATAAATGGGCCTTTCTTTAAAATGATGAGCAGTATCTACCTAAAACCATCAGCAAACATTATATGTAATGGGGATATGTTTAGACACATTCCCAGTAAGATGGGAGGTGAAATAGTGATGTCTATTATCACCTCTATTATTTAATATTGTACTAGAAATGTTAGCTTTAGCAATAAGAGAAGACAAGGGAATTAAAAGAATTAGAATAGGCAAGGAGAAAATAAAACTATCAGTCTTTGCAGATGATATCATGGTATACTTAGATAATCCTAGAGAATCAACTAAAAATCTACTTGAAACAATAGTAAAGTTGCAGGATATAAAATAAATCCACATAAATCATTAGCATTTCTATACATGACCAACAAAGCTCAGTAGCAAGAGATAGAAAGAAATTCTTTAAAGAAACTGTAAATATAAAATATTTGGGAATCTACCTCTCAAGAAAAACCCAGGAAATCTATGAACACAATTACAAAACACTTTTCATACAAATAAAACCACGTCTAAACAATTGGAAAAATATCAATGGCTCATGGATAGGCTGAGCTAATATAATAAAAATGACAATTTTACCAAAATTAATTTACTTATTCAGTACCATACCAATCAGACTACCTAAAAATTATTTTATAGAGCTAGAAAAAAAATAATAACAAAATTCATCTGGAAAAACAAAAGTTCAAGAATATCAAGGGAACTAATAAAAAAATGTACAGGAAGGTGGGCTAACCATACCAAATCTGAAGCTATACTATAAAGTGGTAGTCATCAAAACTATTTGGTACTGGCTAAGAAATAGAGTGGAAGATCAATGGAATAGGTTAGGTGCAGGAGGCACAGTAGTAAATGACTATAGTAATCTACTGTTTGGTAAACCCAAAGACTCCAGCTTCTGGGATAAGAACTCAGTATTTGACAAAAACTGCTGGAAAAACTTGAAGATCTATTGTATTGCATAAACTAAGCTTAGAGCATCATCTTACACCATATACCAAAATAAAGTCAAAATGGGTATATGGTTTAGACATAAAATGTGATACCGTAGGTAAATTAGGAGAGGAAGGAATAGTTTACCTCTATGATCTATGGAGAGGAGAGCAATTTATGACGAAACCAGAGATAGCAAAAATTATGAAATGCAAAATGGATGATTTTGATTACATTAATTTTTTTTTGGTAGGGCAATGAGGGTTAAGTGACTTGCCCAGGGTCACACAGCTAGTAAGTGTCATGTGTCTGAGGTCAAATTTGAACTCAGGTCCTCCTGAATTCAGGGCCGGTTCTCTATCCACTGTGCCACCTAGCTGCCCCTAATTACATTAAATTTTAAAAAGCTTTTGTACAAACAAAATTATAAGGGAAGCAGAAAGATGGGGAAAAATTTTTACAGGCAGTGTTTCTGATAAAGGCCTCATTTCTAAAATATATAGGGAACTAAATCAAGCTTATAAGAATGCAAGTCATTCCCCAATTGAGAAATGGTCAAAGGGGATGAACAGGCAGTTTTCAGATGAAGACATCAAAGCTATCTATTGCCATATGAAAAACAAAATTATCTGAATGACTATTGATTAGAGAAAAGTAAATTAAAGCAACTCTGAGGTACCACCTCACACCTATCAGATTGGCTAATATGACAAAATTAGAAAATAATAAATGTTGGAGAAGACATAAAAAATTGGAACACTAATGTATTGTTGGTGAAGTTGTGAACTGATCTAACCCCAAAGGGGTATGGGGCTGTGCATATCCTCTAACCAAGTAATATCAATACTAGGTCTGTATCCCAAAGAAATCATAAAAAATGGAACGAGGATCCATATGTACAAAAATATTTATAGCAGCTCTCTTTGTGGTGGCAAAGAATTAGAAATCACCACGATGCCCAACAATTGGGAAATGACTGAATAAGTTGTGTTATATGAATGTTATGGAATACTATTGTGCTATATGAAATGATGAGCAGGCAGATCTCAGAAAAACCTGGAAAGACTTCAGTGGACTAATGCTGAGTGAAGTGAACAGAACAAGGGGAACATTGTACACAGTAACAGCTACATTGTGTGATGATCAACTGTCATAGACTTAGCTCATCTCAGCAATTCAATGATCCAAGACAGTTCCAAAGGACCCATAATGAAAAATGCTCTCCACATCAAGGAAAAAAAACACAAAAAACTGTGGTATCTGGATGCAGGTTGAACCATAGTGATTCTACTGTTATTGTTTGTTTCTTTTTTTCTTTTTTGAGGTTTTTCCCTTTTCTTCTGATTCTTCCTTTACAACATGACTAATAAAAATATGTATAATATTATTCTGTGTGTATATATATATATATATATATATATATATATATATATATATATATATATATATAAAACATATCAAATTGCTTTATTTCTTGAGGAGGGAAGAGAGAAAGGAGGGAGAAAGTAAATTTTGGAACTCAAAATGTTATTAAAATAAATATTGAAAATTATCTTTATATGTAACTGGACAATAATAAAATACTTTTATGATTTAAAAAAGAATATTTGGGGGTGTCTAGGTGGCAGAGGGGATAAAGCACCAGCCCTGGAGTCAGGAGTACCTGAGTTCAAATCTGGCCTCAGACACTTAACACTTACTAGCTGTGTGACCCTGGGCAAGTCACTTAACCCTCATTGCCCCACAAAAACAAACAAACAAAAAAAAAAACAAAAAAAAAGAGTATTTGGTCTTTATGATTGGTTTCAGCTCCCATAGATTTTGATTTTTCAATTAAAAGGGTTCCTTATACCCCAGGTACATTTGTTTTTTGTTTTGTTTTGTTTTTTGGTGAGGCAATTGGGGTTAAGTGACTTCCCCAGGGTCACACAAGCACGTAAGTGTTAAGTGTCTGAGGCCGGATTTGATCTTAGGTCCTCCTGACTCCAGGGCCAGTGCTCTATCCACTGCACCACCTAGCTGCTCCACCCCAAGTACATTTCATCAGGTAATAAAGTAGTATTTACAAAGACATATTTACTTCAAAATTATCAAAAGAACAAATATACAAACTCCCCCATGCTAGAAAAAAAAATTGTGGGTATAATTCTTCCTCATACCAAATTAATCACTGAAAAAAGAAAGAGGATTCTATTCTTAGCTTGAATTCTTATATAGCATGGTCCTTAGTGCAAAGAAACAACTTTTTAAAGTCTCAGCACCCTTGCCTCTCAAGGTTTCCTTGCTGTGATGACAGCAAATCTGATAGGAAATACTCCTTCCTAGGTCCACTCCTTGATCCTCCCTGGAAAGGGCAAACCAAACAGACCAAAATTCCAAGTCCAATCCCTGGGGTCATAAGGCCAAAGGGGTGCATGTGGACAGGGGAAGGTTACCTTCTTATTTAGGTTAGGTGCATAGTGGCTAAGCTTTGTTTGTTTGGGATTTTTTGTTTTTTGTTATTTCTGGGCAATGAGGGTTAAGTGACTTGCCCAGAGTCATACAGATAGTGTCAAGTGTCTGAGCCTAGATTTAAATTCAGGTCCTCCTGAATCCAGGGCCGGTGCCTTATCCACTGCACCACCTAGCTGCCCCCTAAGCTTTAATTGAATATGAACATCAACCCTCTGGATGCCAGACAGTAAGTTTGATAGTTTTAAGGGTGAAGCAACACACCCAACAGAAAAGACAGCTCCCCTCCATGTGACAGGGGAATGTAGAATATCTTCTCTTAAAAACTGGTGAATGCACTATAATTTATGACAACATACAGTACCACACTGTTTTAGGAAAATCAAATCAGATGACTAGTGCCTACAAATATCTAATATTTGTCACATAATTATCTAACATCTGTATTAATACCTCTAGTGAAGTGCACCTCACTATTTCATAAGGCAGAAAATTATATTTCTGGATAGCTCTAATATTTAGCAACTTCTTATATTATTAAGCCAAATTAAGCAGATATCTTATTTCTTGTAATGTTTGTCAGTAGGCCTTTGGTCTAGCTTTTCCATTCATGATTGTCCACTGTTCAGAGCATCATGTATAATGCTATTACATAAACATAAACTCTTCTATTTCTTTTTTTTTTCCTAAAGACAAAATGATCTCTGGAGTTATATAACTCAGGTGCATCTTACTGATTTTTGGTGAACTAACAAATGTTAAACAAGATATTCATTGAGGCCAGAGCAGGTAATTATATAATTATACATTTTAGCCAGAGCATAAAATGACTGGTCAACACAGAAAAACAGTTGTTAAAAGAAGGTTCAAGTTGAATGTCACAGCTATTTTTTAGAACACTTCTTCTTCTTTTATTCTTGAAACTTCTCATTGAAGCACACAATAGTCTGATGTATTGTGAACAGTGTTACAGTACCAATTTGTTGCCATCTTTTTGAACTAAACAAAAATTTAAGAATTTTTTTTCCTGTAACAAAGCTACAGCCCTTGGAGAGATGTTATATCCTTTGTGGGTGCTGTGCTGATATCTTCAAAAGTCTCAGGCTATAAAGAAAGCTTGTTGTGCACTTTTACACCTCTAGCAGATACGTAGCAGTTCAAAGAAGTAAAAAAGGGTCACTTTATGGGTTGTCTGTTATGTTGCTTGCTTTCTTAAAAGGATAAGAAAGTCTTTCTTTGGCTGATAATGAGGTCTTCAGATGTTCCCCATAAATTGCAGAAAGTAATTTAGCCCAACAACATAAATTTCAAGATAAGCCCCATATAACTTCCAAACTCGTAGGGAACAGACAAGATTCATATACTCAATGGTTGGACAGCATAGCTTTAAATGATGTTTAATAAAACAAGATATTACTCTTTCCATCATAAGGCCTGGGTAAAACTATAGAGAGACCTACTTTTGAATGACAAATGAAAGTTTTAGAGGTTGCTGTTGCTTTAGATCATCATGTGGGGAAGTTGTTTTTTTTTTTCTTTTTCAGATATAAAAAAGGTAGTATGTAAAGGGTTAGAGGTCACATCTCCATTCTGTTCTTGGGACACAATGAACAGAAACTGTTCAGATGAATGTCCTTCTACTTTCCATACTCTTAAAAACATGGATATCTAATTTTTGCATTATTAGGACTACTTATGAAAGTACCAACAAGATCTATTTGCAACCAGGATTTTTTTTAGTCCAGAAAATGTTCAGATTCTTATGTACCATAGTCGCTTTTTCAATCCAACAAATTGATTTTCCTTCAGAAAAAAAGAAAATAGAATGGTCTAAATATAAAAATAACAGTATTCTGAGCAATATATGAAAAATGGTGAGAATACATAGTGTCCAGAAGTTCTTTCAACCATGGGAGGAAGAAGAATGGGATTCAGATATTTTCTCTGGCAAATTTGTTAATCTTACTAGTATCCCATCCAATTCTCAAAACTATAAATTACAGATGAGTTAGCAAATTGCATTATAGAGTACCTTTACATGCAGGAAACTCATATATGAAATCTCCAATCTGACAAAATAAAACCAAAAAACAGCTCATGCAATCAATAATTGTTATTTTATTTTTTCCATATATTTGCCTAAGATGCATTTGTCTGAAACTTCCCATTAACCTAGACTATAAACATCTCCAGGCATCCTCAACCATCACCTACCTGCAAAAAAAAGAAAAACCTGGGAAAATATATATATGTACTCATACAAAATGAAATAAGGAGATCCTGGAGATTACTGTTTACAATAACAGCAATATTGTAAGGATGAGCAACTGTTACTTTGCTGTTACATTGGACATAAAAAAATAAAAATAAAGTTTAAAAAGTATGTTTCACTCTACATTCAGAGTTTGTCAACTCTCTGGAGGTAAATAACATTTTTATCAAGTGCCCTTTGGAATTATCTTGGACATTTGTTTTGATTCTCTAGCATTCTCAAAATATAGAATTAAATCATCTGCAAAGAGTGATAGCTCTGTTTTTTCATTGCCTATTTTTCCTTTTATTTTTCTTGTCTTAATGATATAAGTAACATTTCTAGAAAATCCTCTATTTCATTAAATATTCATTTTGTACCCAGAAGAATGATACTCAGTTTTACTAGGTAGGTTATTCTTGGTTGTAATCTCAACTCTTTTTTCTTCCAGAATATCATATCCTAAGGCCTCGGGTCCTTAAAGATAGTACCTGCTAAATCTTATGTAATCCTGACCATGGCTTTACGGTATAAGAATGATTTCTTTCTGGTTACTTGACGTATCCTATTCCCTTACCCATGACTCTGTTATCCATCTTCTTTCATCCTATCCCTATTCAAAAGGGATTTGCTTCTGTCTGTCCCCTCCCCCAATCTGCCCTCTTTTCTTTTACCCCCTCTCTTTATCCCCTTCCCCTCCTATTTTCCTGCAGGGTTAGATAGATTACTTCATTCAATTGAGTATGTCTCTTATTCCCTCCTTGAGCCAATTCTGATGAGATTGAGGTCTTTGAGCCAATTCTGATGAGTGTTAGGTTCATTTACTACCCAGATTAAATAGATTACTCCACCCACTTGGGTGTGTATGTTATTTCCTCCTTGAGGCAACTCCGAATGAGTTTAAGGTCTTTGAGGCTTTTCTAATGAGTGTAAAATTCATTTACTGCCCTGCTCCTCCCCTATCTCTTCCCCCACTCTATAAACCCTTTCCTGTTTCTTTCATATAAGATTTCACCCCATGCTACCTCTGCCCTTCCCCCTCCCCCAGGACATTCCCCTCATGCCTCAATTTAACCCTAAGGGTGCCATCATGGGGCAGCTAGGTGACACAGTGGAGAAAGCATTAACCCTGGACCCAGGGGGATCCCAGCCAGAACCTGACCTCAGACACAGGATAATCACCCACTGTATGACCCCAGGTATGTTTCCCAACTCCAATTTTTTATGGTCCGCTAGGGTCTTGTATTTGAAAGTCAAATTTGTCATTCGGTTCAGGTCTTTTCATCATGAAGACCAGAAAGTGCTATTTTTAATTGAAGTCCTATTTTTTCCTCTAAAAGATTATGCTCAGTTTTGCTGGATACATGATTCTTGGTTGTAATCCCAATTCCTTTGCTCTCTAGAATATGATATTCCATTCCCAGGTACTTTAATGTAGAAGCTTCTAGATCTTGTGCTACTCTGACTGGGGCTCCATAGTACTTGAATTCTTTCTTTTTTGGATGCTTGCAATATATTCTCCTTGGCTTGAGAGATATGGAATTTGGCTATACTATTCATAGGGGTTTTCCTTTTGGGATTTCTTTCAGGAGGTGATTGGTGGATTCTTTCAATTTCTATTTTACCTTCTGCTTCCAGAATATCAGGTAATTTTCCCTGAGAATCTCTTGGAAGATGATGTCTTAGCTCTTTCCTTGATCACGGTTTTCAGGTAGACCAATAATTTTCAAATTATCTTTCCTGCACCTATTTTCCAGGTCAGCAGTTTTTCCAAGAATATATTTCACAATGCCCTCTATTTTTTTTTTATTCATTTGGATTTGTTTTATTGTATCTTGATTTCTCATAAAGTCACTAGCTTCCATTTATTCAATCCTAATTCTTAGTCAATTATTTTCATCAGAGAGCTTTTGTACTTCCTTTTCCATTTGGCCAATTTGGCTTTTCCATCTGTTGACCTTTTTCTCATGTCTTTCCTGCATCACCCTCATTTCTCTTTCCATTTTTTCCTCTACCTCTCTAACTTTATCTTCAAAGTCATTTTTGAGTACCTCTATGGCCTGAGAAAAATTTGTATTTTTCTTGGAAGCTTTAGATATAGGGGCCCTGATATTGACATCTTCCTCTGAGGGTGCACCTTGATCTTCCTTGTCACTAAAGAAATTTTTTATGGTCGTTCCTTTTTCTCTGTCTGCTCATCTTGCCTTTCTTTTACTTGACTTTTAGTTCACTAAAGTGGGGCATTGTTTCCAGGCTGCACTATCCCAAGGTTCAGAAGGTCCCAGGTGGTATGATTTAAGGAGGAGCAGGTTCTTCACTCACCTGGCCTGTTCCCAGGTCCATAGATGACCACAGACCAACTTGCTAATCAACCAGCTTTGTGTGTTGTGGTTGTCAGTTCCAATAAACCTGTGCCCCTCCCCCATCTGCTACTCAAGTCTACTTCCAGGTTCCCAGAAGGGGGTGAAAAACCGAACCGAAGTTCTGCCTCAGCACCAGCATAGACCCCTGTAGTCTCCCCCTGCCAAGGGCCCAGCACTCTCACCGGACTGTGAGCTTTGTTCCAGATGACACTGGTGCTTCAGCTGATTCAGATGCTCTGGGAGTCTCCTCCTCTAGTAAGGCCTTCCTGGGACTGGATCTGTGTCAGGGTGACTGTGGGGTTGGGTTCCACTCCTGTCTCAGCACAGCAGCTCCCTCTTTCTGACCTTCCAAGCTGCCCTAGGTTAGAAGATGATTTCAGTACATTCTTCTGTGGGTTTTGATGCTCCAGGAATTGTCCTATGGCATTATTTGGATGTTTTTTGCAACGATTGTGTCATGAGTTTGAGAGCTCACTGCCTTTCCTCTACCATCTCACCTCCTCCCCCAAGCTAACAAATTTTAAATTATCTCTCCTCAATCAGTTTTTCAGTTCAGTTGTATTTCCTCTAAAATATTTCACATTATCTTTTTTTCAATCATTTCACTTTTATTCTTTCTTGATATCTCATGGAGACATTAGCCCAATTTTACTTTTTAAGGATTTTTTTCCAATGAACTTTTGTAGCGAATTTTCCACTTTGCCAATTTGATTTTTTAAGGTGTTAGTTCTTTCAATATTATCTTATGCCTCTTTTGCCAAGCTGTTAATTTTCTTTTCATAATTTTCTCCCTTTTCTTTCATTTTTTACTTAATTTTCCCTCTACCCCTATTATTATATTTTGAAAATCATTTCTTAATACTTCCAAGTCTTCTTATTGGGCTTGTGTTTAATTCACATTTTTCTTTAAGGCTAAGCTCATAGGTGTTTTCACTTAATTCTTTTCTTCTGAGTTTGTGTCCTGATCTTTCCTGTCACCACAGTAGGCTTTTATGATCAGGCTCTATTTTTGCTGTTTGCTCATTTATCCACTTTATTTCTTGTTTTGGAAATTTATGTCAATGTTAGGATCTGTTCCTGGTGTGGGGGCAGGAAAGATCACTGTATCAACCTTCAGGCATTTTTGCACTCCTGCTTTCAAAGTTAGTTCTGGGAGTCTGGAAGTTTTTGTTGCTTCTGAGGTAGTGTGATATGGCGAGAGGTGTAGTCATTGCTCTCTCGTTCTACACTCTAGTCCTTATCCAGCATGAGCTTTGATCCCTTGGGATTGCAATTTATACTGTTCTTCATGTCCCTGACCCCTTGGGGCCCAAAGTAATGCTATCCCTCAGGATTTTCACTTCTTTTTGACAAAAAGTACTCTTGCCCTTGACCTATGACTAAGAAGTGGGTATAGGCATGGGAGTTACCAAAAACCCATTTTGTCCTACATCCAATGCTAGTGGGGTCCACTGTAATTGGCTTCTGAACAGTTCAGATCTCCTTAACATCTCTGACTTGAAAGTTTTTGATCCTTCTGCTGCTTCTTTTTCCACTATGTAGCCCTACCAGTAGTGTTTTCTTCATGTGGGTTTTAGGTCAGTTTCTATTCCTATGTCATAGATCTCTCATTTTGACCTCCTATGTTGTCTTGGGTTGTAAGACTGTCTCATTCTAACCTTTGTTGTCTCTCCCACCCCTGAATTTTATTTGAGCTAATACTTTAAAATTGTTTGGAGAGGAATGTTTGGAGAGCTAAACTGAGTGGTTTCTGTACTCTGCCATATTGACTCTGCCCCCTTAACCTGATAGGACTAATATTAAAAGGCAACCAAGGCATACCTGGTTGTAGAACCAAAGCCAGGGATGTGTAGGAGTCAACTTGGTCTAGGTTTAGAAATTAAGTGTGAGTATTTACTTCCCTTAAATTAGCAAATGCTACAAATCAGTGTGATTTATTGTTTTGTTGTACATATGGACTTAAAAAATGATGGAGACTACACAGATTAAACTTTAAAATCTGTCATTGGTATTTTTTCTTGAAAGACAGATATCAAACATTTGCCAGCATAATACGGGCTGCAGTTTTTCTCAAGGAAAGATATGTTTTACACAAAATAATATAGAATAATCAACTACCAATAAGTATTATTCAGTGTCAGAGAATAATTTCCATAGACTGACTGTGTGATTAAGGAATTATTTTAATAAAACAAACACACTAAAATGGAATATAAGTGACCTTTGATTTATGGTCCTTAATAGATTTAATAGCTTGAACATGAGCATGTGTAAAATTTAAAAATAAGAATGCTAAGAATTCTGGGAAAAAAACTTGAAATTTTTAATTTAATTCCAGTAAGTTAAACTCACTGTATCAATGTGGAGGCTGCCTTTTATTTTCAATAAGTTAGTTTACTTCAAGCTTTACTCTCATGGATTGTATGCACCCTTGAAATGCATGATAAAGGATTTTCTGAGGCAGATTTCTTCTCTACAAAATTACAGAATATATAAAAATAAAGACTGAGAAATTGCTATCTTGTGTTCCAAGATATCTATCAAAAACTATCCAGTCACTCTCTACTTAACCTTTCTCATATATAGAGGGAAACAAGATTTTAGGTTTCTATAAGTCACAAGTAAAACACAAAGATGAAATTGATGCTGGTGATAGGCTTTTCTAGGGAATTTTATGGGCTTATATATATGATAAGAGGCTGAACAATGTATTCCAATAATAGGACAGTGTATATGCTGTAGTCTCAAGTCCCTGATATAGTATCTATTAGATTATCTGATTGAATAAGATAGGACCAAGTCTGTATAGTCAAACAATATAAGTAAAACTAGTACACAGAAATCTCACTTTTTTCCATCAAATTTTATAGATCAAGATATCAGATTGTCTAATTCATTTTGCAAACACAAATGGAAAAGTGTGTTAGTGTCCACACTTAGGTAAAAGTTCACTGAGCAAAGACTTAAATTCTGTCTTAATCTACTGGTGAAGAAGTGATCAAAACTCATTGAAAAAGAAATTATCACAATACACAGAAATTTGCAGATTACTTAATACCATATAATCTTAGCATATAAGTACTATTTTATTGCAAACTTGATCTAAGCAGTAATGAATTATGACTGATGTTTAAATATCACATAAAATTTTGCAGAGAAATTTGCAAACATCTCATTTGAGATGCACAATTGCTTTGAGAAGTAAATAGCATACAAATTATTATCCTTTTTTTTAGATGAAGAAAACAAAATTGGGAAGTTGTTGCTTAGCCCTGGTTCCATAGCTAGTATATGTTAAGGTTAGAATTTGAAGATAAAACTGTCTAAGTCAAGGACTAACATTTTATCCACTAGAACAATTCATTATCTTACAAAATAGTCAATTTTTACTTTAAGCCAGCTTTAACTTTTAGAACATTGTTATGTAATGATTGGAATGACGCCACCTACTGGAGACTTGCTTGTTGTTCACCTATTATTAGTTAGCAATAGTTATTATATTCTTTTTACTGTTCCATCAAGGAAACATTTTGTTTCTTGAGGAACAAAAGGGGGGACTGTAATGATTGGAATGACGCCACCTACTGGAGACTTGCTGTGGGAAAGCTCCACCATGAGGAAAATGCCTCAGAGGCATTGTGGCTTTTCCTTGGCGTCAGGAAATGATGTTTGCTCATGGGTGCTGTCTATCAAGGCTACCAGCCAATCAACTTGAGGAGCCTCCTATGGTCTGGGAGGAGACAGGGAGGAGGAAAGGGAGCCTGCGCAGAGAGCACTGGGGTTTTTTGGTTTCCTGACTTGATGGTGGTGGCGGCAGAGGACTTCACAGGAAATTTGAGGAAAGATAGGAATGCCAGGCTGTTAGAATTCTGTTCTCAATCTTTTTCTTTCTATTTTCCAATAAACCCTTAAAAACCTAAACTCATTTTATCAGTGATTTTTAGTCAGTTTCCCCCAAACTGGGGGAACAGATTAGAATCCACATTTAGAATCTTAAATTACACAGTTAATTATGTTGAAACTAAATCTACAATCATAACTTATTTTGATCATTCTTATTTTTGCTCTCTGGGGTTAAGGGAAAATAAGTTTCTTCCTCTTCTATGTAAGATAACTTCAAATATTTGAATACAAATATCAGACCCTTGCCTGAGTCTTCTAGAAACTAAATAATTTCCCTGGTCCTTTTGGTCAAACATAATGTGGAGGATTTTTGAATCCCATAATTTATAGATAGATAGATATACACATATACACATATATATACACACATATACATGATTTTCAAACCAATAACAAAATAATAAATGAACAAAAATTTAAATGAAGCCATATATAAAGCTATCTTTATATATTATGTTGAAACAAATCTTTTTTCTTTCTTTTTTTAATTATAAAAGTATTTTATTATTTTCCAGTTACATGTAGGGATAGTTTTCAACATTTGTTTTTATATGATTTCTAGTTTCAAATTTTTCTCCCTCCTTCCCCTCCCTCCCCCCATCCCCAAGAGAGCAAGTAATCTGATATGGGTTATATATGTGCAATCACATTAAACAAATTTCTACATTAGTCTTGTTATGAAAGAAGAATCAGAGCAAAAAGGAAAAAAAAAAGGAAAAAAAATTTAAAAAGTGCCAAAACCCAAAGAAATAGTATGATTCAATCTGCATTCATATTCTACAGTTATTTTTTTTCTGGATTTGGAGAGTATATTCCATGATAAGTCCTTTGGAACAATCTTGTATCTTTGTATTGCAAGTCTATTGCAGTTGATCAATACATAATGTTGATGATACTGTGTACAATGTTCTCCTGGTTCTGCTGATCTCAATCATCATCAGTTTATGCAGGTTCTTCCAGGTTTCTCTGAAATCAGCCTGCTCATCTTTCCTTACAACACAATAGTATTCCATTACGTTTTCATACACCACAGCTTGTTCAGCTATTCCTCAACTGATGGGCAACCCCTCAATTTCCAATTCCTTGCCACCACAAAAAGAGCAGCTATAAATGTTTTTGTACATGTGGGTCCTTTCCCCTTTTATATGATCTCTTTGGGAAAAAGACCCAATAATGGTATTTCTGGGTCAAAGGGTATGCACAGCTTTATAGCCCTTTGGGCATAGCTCCAAATTGCTCTCCAGAATGTTTGGATCAGTTCACAGCTCCACCAACAATGTATTAGTGTGCCAATTTTTCCACAGCTTCTCCAACATTTATTATTTCCCTTTTTTGTCATATTAGCGAATCTGATAGGTGTCAGGTGGTACCGCAGAGTTCTTTTAATTTGCATTTCTCTAATCACTAGTGATATAGAGCATTTTTTCATATGGCAATAGATAGCTTTGATTTCTTCATCAGAAAATTGCCTTTTCATATCCTTTGGCTACTACTCAATTGGGGAATTACTTGGATTCTTATAAATTTGATTTAGTACCAAATACATTTTAGAGATGAGGCCTTTATCCAAAGTACTGGCCATAAAAATTGTTTCTCAGCTTTCTGCATCCCTTCTAATTTTGTATGCATTGCTTTGGTTTGAACAAAAACATTTTAATTTAATGTAGTCAAAATCATCCATTTTGCATTTCACAATATTCTCTATCTCTTGTTTGGTCATAAACTGTTCTCCTTTCCAAAGATCTGAAAGGTAAACTATTCCTTCCTCTCCTAATTTACCTATTGTATCACTTTTTATGTCTAAATCATGTACCTATTTTAACCTTATTTTAGTATAAGATGTAAGATATTGGTCTATGCCTAGTTTCTGCCATACTATCTTCCAATTTTCCCAGCAGTTTTTGTCAAATACTGAGTACCTATCCCAGAAGCTGGAGTCTATGGGTTTATCAAACAGTACCTTAATAAAGTCACTTACAACTGTGTCTCCTGTGCCTAACCTATTCCAATGATCCTCCAGTATATTTCTTAGCCAGTACCAAATGGTTTTGATGACTGCTGCTTTATAGTAATGCTTCAGATTTGGTACAGCTAGCCCAACATCCCATGCATTTTTTTTCATTAGTTCCCTTGATATTCTTTACCTTCTGTTTTTCCAGATGAATTTTCTTATTATTTTTTCTAGCTCTATAAAATAAGTTTTAGGTAGTCTGATTGGTATGGCACTGAATAAGTAAATTAATTTAGGTAGAATTATCATTTTTATTATATTAGCTCAGCTTATCCATGAGCAATTAATATTTTTCCAATTATTTAGATCTGATTTGATTTGTGTGAAAAGTGTTTTGTAATTGTGTTCATAGAATTCCTGGATTAGTCTTGGCAAGTAGACTCCCAAGTATTTTATATTATCTACTGTTATTTAAATAGAATTTCTCTTTCTACCTCTTGATGTTGGACTTTCTTGGTCATGTATAGAAATGTTAATGATTTATGTGGATTTATTTCATATCCTGCAACTTTGCTAAAGTTGTTACTTGTTTCAAGTAATTTTTGAGTTGATTCTCTGGGATTCTTTAAGTATACCACCATATTATCTGCAAAGACTGATAGTTTTGTTTTCTTCTTGCCTATTCTAATTCCTTTAATTCCTTTTTCTTCTCTGATTGCCCAGGGGGTATGTTAAGGCAATTGGAGACCCAGAATGGCTGAGAACCTCCCTTCTGGTGGGAGAGGCAGGAAGGAAGGGGAAGAAAGGGAGGGAGGGGGAGGGGGGGAGAGAGGGGGGGGAGAGAGAGAGGAGGGGAGAGAGAGGAGGGGGGGAGAGGGGGAGAGGGGGAGAGAGAGAGAGAGAGAGAGAGAGAGAGAGAGAGAGAGAGAGAGAGAGAGAGAGAGAGAGAGAGAGAGAGAGAGAGAGAGAGAGAGAGAGAGAGAGAGAGAGAGAGAGAGAAGCTGGTGGGTGGTATACCTTCAGATGGAACCAGGAGAGACTGCACAGCTGATTCTCCTTGGAGCTGCAGATTCCAGGTGGTGGTGAGTTTCTGTTGTTGAGGCTAGCTCTTTGGGCTGGCTGGGCTGGAGGTAAGTTTGGGGTTTGAGTCAGTTTCGTTCGGGGCTAGGCTGTTCTGGGTAGCTGAGGAGGCAGAGCTAGTTTGAGGTGCCTGGGGGCCTTTGTACCCTAGTGATTTAGATTCTAATCATCTGGGAAGTGGGTCATATCTTTCCCTTTCTCTATCCCCATTCTCATTGCCCCTGGCTCTATTAACTTCACCTGTGTTGTAGATTTATTCCCATTAATAAAACCTGATTTGTTTGTGGAAAAGAGGCTGTTAATTTCCTTTCTTATCTGTCTTACTGAAATAACTAAAAAAAGGCAGTTTGGACGGGAGGAAATTCTGGACCTAGAGGTCTTTTATTATGTTCTGAACCCTAATATTACATCAAGCCACCCAATTAACTCTCCCCATACTAAATTTCACCCAAATATTAGGGAGTTCATTAATGGCTTGTTCAATTTCTTTTTCTAATATTGGCTTATTTGAGGATGTTATTTCCTCTTCAGTTAACCTGGGCAATTTATATTTTTGTAAATACTCATCCATTTTATTTAGATTGTCAAATTTATTGGCATACAGTTGGGCAAAATAGTTCCTAATTATTGCTTTAATTTCAACTTCATTGGTGGTGAAATCACCTCTTTTATTTTTGATACTGGTAATTTGGTTTTCTTCTTTCTTTTTTTAAATCAAATTAACCAATGGTTTATCTTTTTTATTGTTTTTTTTTTTTTTCACGAAACCAGCTTTTAGTTTTATTGATGAATTCTATAGTTTTCTTGTTTTCAATTTTATTAATTTCTCCTTTACTTTTCAGGATTTCTAACTTAGTATTTAATTGGGGATTTTTAATGTGCTCTTTTTCTGGCTTTTTAAGTTTAATGCCCAATTCAATGATATCCTCTTTCTCTTTTTTATTGATGTAAGTATTTAGAGATATAAAATTTCACCAAAGCACTGCTTTGGCTGCATCCCATAGATTTTGGTATGTTGTCTCATTATTGTCATTCTCTTGGATAAAGTTATTGATTGTTTCTATGATTTGTTGTTTGACCCACTCATTCATTAGCATGAGATTATTTAGTTTCCAATTAATTTTCAGTCTACCTTTCCATGGCTCTTTATTACATGTAATTTTTATTGCATCATGATCTGAGAGGGATGCATTTACTATTTCTGCCTTTCTACATTTGACAATGATGTTTTTGTGCCCTAATACATGGTCAATTTTTGAATATGTGCAATGTACTGCTGAGAAAAAGGTATATTCCTTTCTATCCCCATTCAATTTTCTCCAGACGTCTATCATATCTGACTTTTCTAACATTCTATTCACCTTTTGAATTTCATTCTTATTTATTTTGTGACTGGAATTATCTAATTCTGAGAGGGGAAGATTCAGATCCCCGACTAGTATAGTTGTGCTATCTATTTCCTCTTGTAATTCATTTAACTTCTCCTCTAAGAATTTGGATGCTATACCACTTGGTGCATATATGTTTCTTATTGATATTACTTCATTATCTATAGTACCTTTTTGCAAGATGTAGTTTCTTTCCTTAACCCTTTTAATTAGATCTATTTTTGCCTTTGCTTTGTCTGAGATAAGGATTGCTACCCCTGCTTTGTTTTTTTACTTTAGCTGAAGCATAATATATTCTGGTCCAACATTTTACCTTTACTCTGTGTGTATCTCTCTGCTTCAAATGTGTTTCTTGTAAACAGTATATTGTAGGATTCTGGTTTTTAATCCACTTTGCAATTCACTTCTGTCTTATGGCAGAATTCATCCCATTCACATTCACAGTTATTACTAACTGTCTATTTCCCTCCATCCCATGTACCTACTTTGTACTTTTTCCCCCTTCTATTCACCCTATTCCTCCTCACCAATGTTTTGCTTCTTACCACATGCCTCCCCAAATCTGCCCTCCTTTTTATCAGCCCCCCTCGCTTTTCTTTGCCCTTTTCTCCCCTGCTTCTGCCCTCCCTTCTATCAGTCCCTGCCTTTTCCCCTTACCCTTTTACTTCCCTATAGAATAAGCTAAATTTCTTTATCCAAATAAACATACATGATATTTCCTCTGTGAATCGAATATAATGAGAGTAAGGTTGAAACAATGTTCACCCCTCCCTTCTTTTCCTCTATTGTAATAGGTTTTTTGCATCTCTTCACATGATGTAATTAACCCCATTTCACCTCCCCTTTCCTCTTCTACCCATAAACTTCTTTTGTAACCCCTTAATTTTCTTTATATCATCACATCAATAACAATTCATATTAATATACTCTCTGTATAATACTTCTGTCTACCCAAATAGATATACAGTTCTCAAGCTTTATAAGTATTATTTTCCCGTGTAGGGATGTAAACAGTATAAACTTATTGAATTGCTTTTTTTCCTTGAAACCAAATATACCTCTTTAACTTCTTCTCATCATTCCTAACTTTTCTCTCTGGAGTTAGGGAAAACAAGTTTACTTCCTTTTCTATATATTTTATCATCAAAATTTTGCTAAAATTAAAATGTGAAATGTGTTTTAACAAGATAATAATAACTTTGCATTTGCTTTAGCATTCCTTCAACCTCTGTTTTCATTTATTTCCTCATGGGAATTTTGTTTTGGTTATCTTTATGATCATCTGTTTATCTATTTTGTTCATTTTGGCACAAGTGTTTTTGGTCTTAATCTGCTTTGTGTGCTTTCATCATTTTATTTTTTATATATTTCTTTGTATTATCCAAAGTTTTTATTTTCTGTCACAATAATATCCCTTTAAATTTGTATATATATATATATATATTATATAAGTACACAAGTATATTGTATATATACACATACAGATAGGAGCATAATAAGGTTGTTCATATCCATATCACCTGATATGGAGGCACTCATGGGGGAAACAACAGAAAATATCCTGACCATTGGCTGGAGTAGCCTCTTTTCATTGGCTCCATATCTGAGATAGGCTATACCACTTAAAATGCCTGTCAGTGACAGTGACAGTCTTTATCCCTTTTAAGCAATATTTGGGGTTGAAGGTCCTCTTTATCCATAGCAAAGTTACCATGAACTAGGCTAGGAGAGATACTTTTTTGGTATTATGGCTCTAAGCAAATAGCTTGGCATTTCGTTATATTTAGTTTAACCATTTAAGTTCTAAGAATAGGTAGTGGAATTCCTTCATCCAGGAATTCAAACCATTGTGGTGTTGGATCTAGGATTCTTGTCCAGATATAGCCACCAGTCCAATAGGAGGCTCTGGGAAGATAGGGTCCCGCCACTTAAGCCCAGAGCATCTTGCAACTTAGAATTTGATGTGCATGACATAGAAACTGAGTTAAGCTGTGAACCAATTCCCTTCTCTTCCCCAGAGACTGAGATGGTCTTGACAGAGAGAGAAAACAATTTTTGTTGTTCAGTTATTTTTCCATCATGTCCAAATCTTTATGATCCCATTAGGAGTTTTCTTAGCAAAGATATTGGATTTGTTTGCCATTTCCTTCATCTCATTTTGCACACGAGGAACTAAGACAAAGAGGGTTAAATTATTTGCCCTCAGTCAGACAGCTAGCAGGTGTCTGACTGAGGGCAAATAATAAAGTCTTGTTTGCATACATCTCTGTAGTGAAGCTGGGGGCTTCTAGCAGGTCTTTGGCCTGAGGCTAACTCCTCATAGAGTAGGTCTTTAGGAATGCACCCATCTTGCATGTGGCGCACCTGACCGAGCCAGCGCAGCCCTCTTTGTTTCAGTAGCGTGTAGATGCTTGGTAGTTGTGTGTGCTGGAGCACTTCTGTGTTGGTGATCCTATTTGACCAAGATATGCCAAGGATGCGCCAAAGGCAGCACATGTGAAAACTGTTAAGCTTCTTCTCTTGTCTAGTATACGTAGTCCATGTTTCACTGCCATACAGTAAGGTACTCAGGAAGCATGCTCTATAGACAGCAAATTTGGTTCATCTTGTCAGTTTACTGTTTGCCTAGACATGCTTGGCAAACTTAGCCATGGTTGAAGTAGCTTTCCCAATCCTCTGATTGATCTCAGGATCAAGTGATAAATTGTCACAGACAATAGAGCTGAGATACGAGATTGGTTTGCAACATCCAACTGGTAGCTACCGATGTGTATCAATGGAGGCAACATAGCACTCTGACACATGACTTTCATCTTTTTAAGATTTATGATTAGGCCAAAGTCTGTGCAAATATCTATTGAGAAAATTTATGACCAGACACAGTTCTGACTCAAAATTCTAATAATGAAGATTCTTTATACACTGAGTTCTGGGATTAATGCTGACTCATATTGAACTTTCATTTTAGTAAAACCCACAGATTATTGTCACATAACCTATTGGCAGATAGTTGGTTTAGTGGATAAATTTCAGGCCACGGAGTCAGGATGACCTAAGTTCAAATTCAACCTCAAAAACCAGCTGCATAACCCTAGTTAAGGCACTTAAATTACCTGAGTTTCCTCTACTGTAAATTGAAGATTATAGCATCACTCTCTGAGAATTGTTGTGAGGATAAATTGAGATAGTATTTATAAAATACTGTGCACAATGTCTGGCACAGAGTAGGTATTTAATAAATGCTTTCCCTTCCCTTTTACATATCATCCAGTTAGATCTGCACCATTGTTTTAGTATCTTAAAGTCCTTTGTTATTCTAGTTATGATTCTATAATTTAATTTTCACACACACACACACAAAAATCCGTGATAAAGAGACACTGAGACAAAGAATTCTGAACATCAATCTATTAGCAAAGCTAGAAACTGCCAACAAAAGGTATCCAACACTCCTTAGTAGCCAAGGATAAAACTGATAGGCAGAGCATTTGAACAGTTACTATTTTTAAGCATAGGTGTATTTCATATCTGATTGATTGGTTCCCTCTTACATCAGTTCCTTACCAGGTAGTCTAAAATCTCTTGACTAACATGCTCTGGAAAGTCCCAGTCTGGGCAACATCTTATGACCAGATTAATTCACATCCCTGGGAAAGTTGTGCAGTTGGTGATTTTCAAGGGATGAAAAGGAGGTTTGTGGTTCACATGCTAGCACTTAGAGATAATGTGTTTAGAACCTTTGCACCTGGAAAGCAGTGGGAAGAAAAATGGGAACAAGGCACGTGGAATTGTTTTGTTTTTTCCTTCTGTTGCCAATATTGTCAAGCAGCATGCAAGCTACAAGGGTGGAGTAAGCAACAGAAGTGGTAGACTTAAACAACTTAAACTCACACAATGTGTGTGTGTTGGGAGGGGGACAACCAATATATTGTAGATTAATTAAGCCAAGCCTATGAAATAGGATAGAAAACTTACTGAAACTCAATCAGGGGGCAGCTAGGTGGCTCAGTGGATAAAGCACCAGCCCTGGATTAAGGAGGACCTGAGTTCAAATCTGACCTCAGACACTTGATACTTACTAGCTGTGTGACCCTGAGCAAGTCACTTAGCCCTCATTGCCCCCCCCACACACACAAAAAAAAACAAAAACAAAAATAACAAAAAATATTTAGGGGCAGCTAGGTAGCGCAATGGGTACCGGCCCTGAATTAAGGAGGACCTGATTTCAAATCCGGCCTCAGACCCTTGACACTTACCTCAACAAAAAAAAAAAAAAAAGACAATCAATTCACCATGCACTAATGAAAAATTAATACTAATGATCAATTTTGAATCCTAAACAATATATCAACTGTGATCTTTACATTTCATGTCAATAGGTGTGCTATAAAATATATAACAAGCAGATGTCTACAGGAAAAAATACACTCATGACACATTTAATTTTTAATATGCATTAACATTTTGTCCATCACTTTCCTAACTCTAGACAATCAACAATACAATAAACAGCCCTGATTTGCATCATTTGCCAATTACTGAGATATAAATGCTCACACCGAAAACTTCAAAATCAGCTCTCACACCCCTGCCCTTAACCCTAAATCCAATGCTTTTTGATGAGATCATAAAAATAATGTACATAACTAGAAGAGACCTCCTAGGTCATCCAGTTCTACCCTTTTATTTTATTTTTTTTTGTGGGGCAATGAGGGTTAAATGACTTGCCCAGGGTCACACAGCTAGTAAGTTTCAAGTGTTTGAGGCTGGATTTGAACTCAGGTCCCCCTGAATCCAGGGTTAGTGCTTTATCCACTGCACCACCTAGCTGCCCCTACCCTTTTATTTTAATGATAGACTGACACTCATGGAAGTTAAGAAGTATGTGAAGTATCAGAAGTGGAATTTGAGTCCATGTTTTCTAACCATAATCCAATTTTCTTTTCATTATATTATGCTGCTTTGATAAATTAAACACTGAATCTATAAGAATTCATTATGAACCTACTATTTATCAAGTATTGTACTAGATGTTTTGAGATATAAACAAAAGTGAAACTGTCCTTGCTATCAAGCAACATCCATAAAAACAATCGGACCTCAACAATGAATTATTGTAGGGGAGGGAGAAGCCAACATGGGGGGGGAAAAGGCAGGAACTCACCTAAGCTTCTCCAAATTCCTCTCCAAACGATTTTAAATAACATCTCAAAAATAATTCTTAAGCAGCACAATCCAGAATAGAAAAAGGGAGAACAATTTTTCAGGCCAAGACAACTTAGAAGACTGCACGAAAGGTTTGTCACACTAGTGTGAGAATGGAACACTTTCCAACACAGGCTGCAAACCAGGAGCAAGCCTTGGGGGTGATTGAATCAGTGGTGGCAATGACTAACTCCACTGCTCTCAGCCCACAAACAGTAAGAGGGTTAGACAACTGGTGAAAAGGAGATTACAGGCCTCCCTGTTCTGGCACTGACTGCAGGATTTGGTTGCATTACCCATGCCCAGATGTGGATTTCAGTTTTAGATCACAATGCCAGAATTAATAGGAACACTAGCACACCAGAGCTTGTGGCCACAAAAAAAAAAAAAAAGCCTTGGACCCTGGTCAAAGTTCTGGGGCATGTAAGAGTCCTTGTGGTATTCACAGACCAGAGCATGGACCAGGAGGGTAATAAATACACCTCCCATAGATCATACCACATTTGAAGAACTGAAAACTTAAAGGCCCTCAGAATTTTCTCTGAAAACAACTGTAAAAAAATGAAGCATAGGAATGTACCCCAGGAGTAGAGACTTTAATATAAAGCTAAAAGTAAAAAAAAAATCTCTAGAAAAATGAGCAAATAACAAAAATTATATTGATGATGGAATGTTACTATGGTGACAAGGAAGATCAAAAACAAAATCACAAGAAGACAACAAAGTCAAAACTGTTACATCTAGAGCTTAAAAAAATATGAATTGGTCTCAGGAATAAAAACAATTCCTGGAGAATCTAAAAAAGGATTTTAAAAATCAAATAAGAGAGGCAAAGGAAGATTTGGGGAGAAAAATCAATCATGCAAGAATATAACGAAAAAGAAATCAGAGGTTCAGTAAAGGGGTCACCAAAAAGACTGAAGAAAATAACATCTTGAAAAACAGAATACACCAAATGATAAAGGAGAAACAAAAACCCAGTAAATATAAGAATGCCTTAAAAAGCAGAATTGGCCAAATAGGAAAAAATTATATATAAAAATTCACTGAAGAGATTTCATTAAAATGCAGAATTGGCCCAATGAAAAAAGGACATACAAAAGCTCAATGAAGAAAATAATTATTTAAATATTAGAATTGAGCAATTGGAAGGTAATAACTCCATGAAATATCAATAAGGAATAAAACAAAATCAGACGAATGGGAAAAAAATAGAAGAAAATGTAAAACATCTCATGTAAAATACAACTGACCTGGGAAATGGATGCAGGATAGATAATTTGTATACTGTCTCTTCATTGTCATTTTCTTTAATGAAATCATCATTTGTTCCTATGATTTATTCTTTAACTTGCTTGTTTTTTAGGATCAGATTATTTAATTTCCAATTGGTTTTTAATCTCTCTTTCAATTGTTCATTATTGAATGTAATTTTTATTGTATTATTATCTGAAAAGGATGTGTTTACTATTTATGTTTTTCTGCATCTGGCTGTAAGGTTTTTAATGCCCTAACACATGATCAATTTTCATTTTGTTCCCATGTATGGCTGAGAAGAAGGTATATTCTTTTCTATTCCCATTCAATTTTCTCTAGATATCTATCATATATAACTTTTGGGGAATTTTATTCATTTCCTTAACTTCTTTCCTATTTATTTTTCGTTAGATTTATCTAGTTCTGAGAGGGGAAGGTTAAGGTCCTCCACTAGGATAGATTTATTATCTATTTCCTCCTGTAACTCATTTAACTTCTTCAAAATTTAGATGTTATACCATTTGGTGTATATACACCAAAAAACACTTAACATATGTTAAGTTTTGATATGTCTTTGGTACCTTTCAGAAAGATATAGCTTCCTTCTTTATATCTTTTAACTAGATCTATTTTTGCTTTTGCTTTGTCTGAACTCATAATTGCTACCCGTTTTCTTTCCTTCAGCTGAAGCAAAATAGATTCTATTCCACCCCCTTACATGTACCCTGTGTGTATCTCTCTGCTTTAAATGTGTTCTTTTTAAACAATATATTGTAGGATTTTGGTGGGGCTCCACTCCTGTCTCAGCACAGCAGCTCCCTCTTTTCGACCTTCCAACCTGTCCTTGGTTAGAATATGATTTTAGCACATTCTTCTGTGGGTTTTGCTGCTCCAGGAATTGTCCTATGACATTATATCAATGGTTTTTGGAGAGATTGTTTCATGAGACCAGCAGCCTTTCCTCAACTTTCAGGCAAGAATACAGAGCTTTGAAAAGCTATGACTATATTTTCTTTTTTAAAATAATACACAGAGGTTGTTCCCCAAAGAATAGGAATTGATAATGTTATTGAAAAAGAAAGAGCACTAGCACTGGAATCAGAGGCCCTGGGTTTAATTTGCCTTATATTTAATATGTATAAGTTTACAATGAACTTTAAAAATTTTATTTTATTTTATCATCACAACAACCCTGGAAGGGAAGTGTTATTATCATAATTTTACAGATAAGCAAATGGACACAACACAAAGGTTCAATGAGATCTAGTAAATGTATTCAGGTCTTCTTGACTACAGGTAAAGCATGCTATCTACTGTAACACTTAAGATCCTTATTATTTATTTCCATATCTGTAAAATGAGTGGGTTGAGCTTGATGATCTACACAATCCCTTCCAGCCCTGGACCTATTATCCTGATTTGATTTTGTTACCTTGAGGTACTTTTCAATTCTATTATTCTTGATGATTCCAAATGGTACTAGTGATTTTTCAGAACTTCTTCAATAGGTTCCTGAAAAGGTATAAGAGTGAAGAACCAACTGGTTTTATGTCTTCAGTTCTATCTGTGCTAATAAAATATATGATCTTCCATTATTAGGCTTTTCAGGATTATTCTTAACTATACTACTCCAATTTCCATTGGCTATAAGTAAGCTAGAATTATATTAGTTTCTCCTTGGTTGTTTTTCTTTTTTCTTTTGTTTTTCTACAGGAGAGACTGGAAGAGGGCACATGGCACATTTATTCCCCCAGGTCTTCCAACACACTAAGAGAAAGTCAACAAAGGTGAAATTTTTTGTAATTTTTTTTTTTTGCAAAGCAATGATGGTTGCCCATAGTCACACAGCTAGTAAGTGTCAAGTGTCTGAGGCTGCATTTGAACTCAGGTACTCCTGAATCCAGGGCCGGTGCTTTATCCACTCTGCCATCTAGCTGCCCTGTAATTATTTTTTAAAGTTAACTTCTTAACTTTAAAAAATACTGTGGGTCACACAAAAGATGATGGAAAGGTGCATGAGATGTGAGGAAGGCATAGCATATGAAAATGGAAAATTGTAGGGGAGAATGTCTAATGTATGTCACCAGACAGATGTATTGTCAGCAAAACAGAAAAGGTATGCCATATAGTCACATAGGAAGAGATGACCTATATATGTAACCTATCTGCTCTAGGAAATGCCAAAGGAATTAGAGGAAGCATGTTTGGTTTGCTTTTTATGAAAGAATTTTAGGAAAATGTAGATAATAGTTATACCAGATGTTTGAAAAGGGGTAGTTGTGTTTTGTACCATTCAAGGGACTATCTCATGTCAATAACTTAAGAGATCCTTAATATAACTTTTTAAACTCAAGCAATTCTTGACAAAAGTTTAAATGTTAATGTAACACTAAGGGTAAATTAAGAAAAAACACCTTTTTAAGGAAGAAGAATTAAGAAAAACATTTAAAACCACTTCCTTTGATGATGTGTTCATGTGAGATGAAAGTATTCAGAATAAATTTAAAGAGAAAAAAGAGCAAAAGGAAAATCTAATAGGATAAATGGTTTCAGTGATGCACCAAAATTTCAGTTTCCCAAGCTAAGTTAAAAACAACAACAATAACAAAAACCTGTAATGCTTAGTTTTGTTTGAAGCGCCACAGATTCAATAGAAAAAACCCAGGAATATTTAAGGCTGGTGTTGGCTAGAGCCCCCATACAGGAATGGAATGGAATTTTGTTGGACTCCAGCTGAGATTACCTACAGCATGAGACCCTCAGAGCATCTCATTTCCTCTTCTTATTTTTCAGTTTTCCTGATTAGCCACTTAGGTAAGACTATTCATTCTGAGCATTTCTTTGAAATGGAACATGGGAGGCATTGTTCTTCTATAGATGTATACTGGATAGTTGATTTTTCTCTACAGGCTTCCATTGCTTTAACTTTTCTGAGTCAAAAGAGGAAAATGATCAGGTTTCCTCTACTCTGAGAATCCAGGGTCCTTTGAACTGAGATGTTCAACCCTGTTACTTTTTAAATAGGTGTGAGACTACATATAGTGTTTTAAGGGATCTCTAAATGCCTCAAAAGTGCTTTATTTTTCAATCCACAATGCTGAAATTTCTGTCATTATTATAATTCTTTTTTATTAAATAATTGTTAAAATATTCCAACAAAAAATATTTGAACAATTCTAAACATTTATATATCACTTTATGCTTTGAAAAACTTTAATAATTTTTCATATCCATTATCCTAAATGAAAATATGAATCAGAGATCCAGGTATACCATATTCCTTGTTCAGAATCTTTCAGTGACTTCCTATTGACCAAAGGATAAAAATAAAAACTCCTTAGTCTAGCATTTAAGGGCTTCTACAATTGTGTTTCAATGTATCTTTCTAGCTCTACTTTAGTGCCTTACACATAGTTCATAATTTTAAGTTCATGGAATCCCAGGTTAAGAATCTCTTTTAAAGCCATTGGTAAGTAATTAATGTGCAAACATCAAAAAGAGCCACATAGGCCTAATTTTTTAAAAAGCATTAAATTTGTTGGGTTAACATAGAAGTTTGAAGCCTAATTCCATTAATTTCTATGTATGTGACCTTCTGCAAGTCTACAGAACTTAACTGTATCTCAGTTTGTAATTTGTAGAATGATAAGATAATCTATTTTTTTTTAGTGAGGCAATTGGGGTTAAGTGACTTGGCCAGGGTCACACAGCTAGTTAAATATTAAGTGTCTGAGGCTGGATTTGAACTCAGGTACTCCTGACTCCAGGGCCGGCGCTCTATCCACTGTGCCATCTAGCTGCTCCGATAAGATAGTCTAAATGAGATCTAAGGTCCCTAAATTCTATGTTTAAATTTCCATCTAAGTTTAAGTGGCGACTGGTGAAAGGTTTGGAATTCTGAGGGAAGAGAATTTAGAATACTTATTTGGGGCCAGTGAGTAGGAAGGGAAAAGACAAATATGAGGTATTTCATAGGAGAGTATTGATTTAATTGACAATATTGAAGCCCCAGAAACTTGGACAATGCTCTTTCTGAAGGAGAAAAAAAGCAATAATATCAGTGATGGCTTGTAACAGTCTCAAGTGAAACTCAAGACAGATTAAAACACAATTGGGAAATATGTTGCAAAGTCATAACCCAAGTCCCAAATTCCAGTGGAAAGGGGCTTTCTATCGGTGAAGATCAATGTCCTGAAGCTGCATGAGAGACAGTATGGAGTTAAGGAGAATGAGAGGACATTTCTTCTCTCTTTATAATTTCTTCAGTCTCTAGAATCCCTAGAAACTCTTTGGTGTTCTTTGGGCTACATAATCATTTTCAGTGCTGTATAATTGGAGCCAGAGTGTAAGAATGTTACCTATCATTGCACAATTAATGTAAACTACCTTTAATGTAAACAGCAAAAGAAGTTCCAACTTTCCCATGGAAAAATTTGCACATGATCCTGAGTCATCCCTAGCATTTTGTTTTCTTTGTTCTCTTACTGTATTATATCTAACCTGTCCTAAGGGTGGAGCCAGAATCCACTATTTAGTCTTCCTGCTGCTGAAGACTGAGGTCATAAGTAAACTCTCCCAATTAACCCAATAAATCCTAAAAAAATATATGTACTATATTCTGCCCTTCTTCCTTCAGTACCTTACTGTTATAGTGGGACTGTTCCTTTGAATACTTTGCATTCTTAAAAGTGCTTCTCACTTCCAACTCTGCAAGATAAAATGGACTTCAGGTTGCTGAAAACAAAATGAGGCTCTGGGAAAAAGCCAAGATGAGAGGAGCTAGTAGTCTCCATCCTATTCTTATATCCCCAATTTGTTACACTATAGACTTGGGGGAATTTCCCCTTGCATAAGAACTAGGACTCTTAGTTGAGCTAAGTTATCTCGATCCCAATGGGAGAGCTCCTTTATTCTCTGTTATATGTTCTCCTACACATACTTTTTCTGATTTCTGTTTTTCTATTGACTTGGATAAATGGGTTTCCTTGCCACTTACTATGTGCTTTCTTTGGGGGCTTGGTCTTTGGTGTGAAAGGAGTCATGGCTTAGGTTTTTCTTTCCTCATTAATAAATAGCAATTGGAAGTTTAGGTTGAACCTGAAAACTGTTTTCCTTAGACCAAAAAACTTAAGGGACCAGGTAGATAGATACTAGCTCAGCATCACCTCTCTCAAGGAGAAAAGAATGGCCAATCTTTTGGTTCCAATCTCCTGTTTACCCTTCTGGAAGGAATTAAAGTCTCCCCTGAAGAAAGATAGCAGCAGAAGAGGCCAGAGATGTCTATTATGCCTCTATTCAAGCCTCTAATCAACTCCATGTGACACATAGCGGATAGCCTTTTCACAGAACAAAAATTTAAAAAAAGTTTATATTAATATTTGTTTTTCTAAGGATTCCACAGGGATCCTTATGTATGGTTTAATCATTCTTCTTTATATATGAGTTTGACTCAACTGGTCTACCGTTATGATGTTGCCAAGAACCATCTCTGATCATCTGTGTCCCCAAATTCTGGTATGGCCATAGAAACTTTATTATTTCTAATAAAAATATTTAAGAGGGTTCTTTGTCACATTAACTCAGAAATTCTGAGTTTAAATTGGCAAGCTCCAATGTTACTAATTTGAGTGGACATATTTGCCTAAATGATTCCTCAAGCCCTAAAGAAAAATGTTTAAAATCTATCCAGAACAGATGGAAAAGAATAAACCTGGCAGAGCAAGAAATGTGATTTCCAAGTTTTCAAAGGGATGTTGAAATAAATGAAAACAAAAATAACATTTTAGTTTTGTATTAAAAAAAATAATTGACAGGATTTTGTAATTGACTTCAATGATCTATTGGTAAGTAGCATTACTGTTAGCAGTAATTTGTTATGCTTTGAACTCATTGCTAAATTTATATCTAGGTAAATAGCAGACATTTATAAACAAAATGTCTAAATACATCTATAAACAAAATGTCTTTACAAATCATTTGTTTTATAAGTTTGATTCCATGATCCCATAGCAAATTAAAGGAGTAACAACAGCAAGAAAGCAATGCTGAAAAACTTTCCAACACATATATTTACTGAAAAAAAAATCTATGTCTTGCCTAACATCTACAATAAGCTTTTTGATATAGGGAAATGTTGTAAGAATCAATAGATCAATAAAGTGGGCTATTATTTGTCTTTAATTACCTGATTACTAAAATCAGTTGTTTCATAATTAAATTACACTGTCAAATATTTTATAGAAAAAATGTTGATCAGTCTAAAAGCCATCTATTCCTTAAGAGCCTTAGAAAAATAAATAAAATTGTCGCAAAAACACAATTTGTCAGTGTTAATGACAATTTGAAATTAGATATTAGATAATTTATCTGCATGGTTATCAAACAAAATAATAGTTCCACCTAAGCCTTTTAATTACCTTGACCTTCACCTAAGCACTAAGCTAAACCCCCCTTAAAAACTTCAGTGTGAAAACAGATACATATTTGTTGAAGGCATTCATTATAGCTCCTGATTTTTTTTTCATTATTTGAATGACATTGTTTTAAAATGGGCATTTTTTCACCTTTTTTTTGCAAAACATTAGTTTCTCCTTTGGAACAGGGGTGATTTAAAATCTGATGCCATAGGAAAAGAAAAGAACTGCATTTACATTCTATTAAATGCTTCCTGTTGATGATGCTCAGCTATTATTTTCAAGATGCCAAATTATCAAGAGATCCTGTAGATGCTCCAATTTCCCATTTTAAACTTAAAGTATGTCAATCTTGATATAAATTACTTCCCCCCTGTTTGTTTTACCAAACATGGTAGCATGGTAGAAAATGACCCACATTAGAAATATTTACTTAGAGCCCTAATATATACTTGGAGAATATATACCATGCATAGCACTTAAAATATTTTAAATAATAGACTATATGAGCTTAAAAATAATGGATATCAATGAATAATTAATATTCTTTTACACTAGAAAGAATAGAGTTAAAAATAATATGTATATACCTCTATTAATAAAACATAGCTACAGTATTTCAAAAACACTATTCTCAGAAAATTGGTGTGTCTCTTCTGAAGAGCAAAGTGACTGTATTGGTTCATAGAGGTGGATCTATAAAAGCTTATTCTTAGGCAGCATGAATTAGATATATTTGCTTTTCATCCCGATGTAATTTGTTTTATTATAAATCCACAAAATCTACAGTATCACCTTACATGATGAGGATGTGCTTTTTCAGAATAAAAAGTAATTTTTCATATATCATATCTGAGATAATGCTGTGTAGCATAATGGATAGAAAGTCAGTTTAATTTTGAAGAATCAATTTCAATCATGATACATACTGGGCGTGTAACCCTGGGCAAGGGACTTTACCCCTTAATGCATCAGGCAATTCTCTAAGACTTTAAGAACACATGAATTGTTGATCTTCAGTTCTCAAGGAAGTGTTTACACTTATTGTTTAAACACAGGTTCAGGTGATCTCATATTGAGGAAGCATCTCCCCAACACACACTCCTCAAGAAAACACTAAATCCTCCTCTAATGCTTCAGTTTCCAGCCTAATTTAACCTTCTACAGGGTAGAGACTGTTTTTCACTGATGTCTTTGTATCCCCCAATGCCTCGTACAGTGCTTGCATTTAACATGTGCTTAATAAATGATTGCTGAACTGAATTAATACTTTTCACTATTGTGCTGAAATCATACCTTTTTAAAAATATTGAAATAATAACATAAACCATAACCCTAGTCTTGTATTTATTTCTTTGGGATCCACAACTACTTCCCTCACAACAAACCTTGTGATATAAACATTAATAATGTTTTATTATAGACAAAATATAGGCTTTACATCTGACAAATATTTCATAAAAGACTAACCTCATTTCTCTTTTAGTTTTACAGATAAGTAGAATGAGAAACCTTTTCAGTTTTGTGATGCCAGCAGTTCTCGGAAGGTCTGATTCACTATAAATAACCTACTTCACCAAATAAATACAGATTAAGATACCATATTCAGAAGTACCTTTAGGTTGACCTTTAAAATGAAAGTAGAGGCAGGTAGGTGGTACCATGGATAGAGCACCAGCCCTGGATTTGGGAGGACCTGAGATAAAATCCAGCCTCAGACACTTGACACTTACTAGCTGTGTGACCCTTGGCAAGTCACTGAACCCTCATTGCCCCATCAAAAAAAAAAGGAGTATTCCCAGGGTGTATAGCACATAATTCAATTTAATTTGATTTAAAATAAAATTTTAATTTTATTTAAAATAACAATAAAAAATTATTAAATTGCAACTGTGTGTGGAAGGCACTATAGCAGGCTCTGGGAAGACAAAAGCCAAAATGCAATAAGTTTTTCTCTGTTGGATCTTTGTTTCTACTTGGACGAGGTTGGAATTACAATATAGGCAAGAAATACCCACTAACCTCTCACCCCTACACACACATGTCATTTTTGGATGAATGATGTTCTAGTCATAGCTCTCTCATTTTATAGTAGTTTCTTGTAAAGACATGTCCAACTCTTGGTGACCCCAATTGAAATTTTTTGTTTATTTGTTTTGTTTTTGTTTTGGCATAGATACTGGAGTGGTGTAACATTTCCTTCTCCAAATCATTTTACAGATGAGGAAACTGGGTTAAGTGACTTGCCCAGGGTCATGTAGCTAGTAAGTGTCTAAGTTTGGATTTGAACTAAGGAAGATGAGTCTTCCTGACTCCAAGCCCACCCACCCAGAGTGACCTAGCTGTCCCCTCATTTTATACTTCTGTAAATTTTTGAGCCCAGGAATAAAACAACATTAAACAGTTCTTAGAAAACTTAAGTCCTGCTTGTTAATTGATTCATTAAATTGTACCTTATAAAAGTTGTGACATCATTCTTGCATATCTTTTTGAATTCTCAGTCTGTTAAATAGTGTGTTAGCTATCCCTCCCAGCTTTGTGTCATGAGAGAATATGGTAAGTATGCTATTTATGCCTTATTCCTAGTTATTGTGACAAAAATGTTAAGTGCCATATTGTAAGACCAAATAGAGGTCTTTGGGGAGCTCCAGACATAGACATCAAACCATTAATGCCTACTATTGTGGTCTGCCCACTTACAGTATAGTATTACATACTTTCATAAGCTTTCCAATGAGCAACTTGTTATAAGGGAAGGAGTAAAAGAAGGTGAAGAAAGGGGAATGTCTCTTTCCCAAGGATGGAAAAGGTATAAAGCAAAAAAAAATTGCTGGGGCAGAATTTAAGTTTTCTTGGCTTCACAGTTTTGCCTGGGTTCTGCTGGGATGCTGCACTCTTTATATTGGTGGTATTACCTTTTTCATGGCTTCATTCTGGTACCATTAATATCTATATAAACTAATGTCTCATATTATCATTTCCCTAGCTTCATAATAAGAAGCCATCTCCCTAAATCCTTCTTTCATGGTAATACTACGAAAAATATTTGTAACACCTATCAAAGCAAATAGCCAAGATTCAATATAAATAAAAGATTACATATGTGGAAAGATAAATATAATTGAGATAATCTAGTCCAGAAGAGAAGTCTTTAAAGTACATGAAGACTATTATATGTTTTAGGAGCTCAAATTGGCATGAACATGGCAAGTTCATTGTAGAAAACTAAAAAAGTGGTTAGCCAAAGGACACAGAGAAAGATATTATTCTCATTAGAATCTCTATAGAGTCTAATTACCTATGTAATTAGATGTATAGCTTTGTTGTTCTTTGGTCATTTCAGTTGTGTCTGAATCTCCATGAGAGGCAGCTAGCTGGCAAAGTAAACTGATCACTAGCAGTAGAATCAGGAGGATGTGAGCTCAAATTAGGCCTCTGACACTGGACTCTTACTAACTTTGTGACCCTGGGCAAGTCACTTAACCCTGATTGCCTCAAATATCCTGGGCCATCACCAGTTGTCCTGATGGACCCAGATAGCACTAGAGCAGAATGAGGCTCATGACTTTGCATAGCCCTTCCTCACTTAAATCCAATCATTGTAAGTCATGACATCTGTCATGGTCCTCTTCGAGGATGAAGGACAAAGATGACTCTCCATGATATTATTTAGGTTTTTTTTTGGCGGGGGGGGGGGAGGGCGGTTATGGCAAAAATACTGAAGTTCTTTGCTATTTCTTTCTCTAGCTCATTTTACAAATCAGGAAAATGAAGCAAATGGTTAAGTTACTTGCCCAAAGTCACACTTAGTAAGTGTCTGAGGCTAGATTTGAACTCATAAAGATAAATCATCTTGATTTCAGGCATTGTGCTCTATCTGTGGTACCACCTAGCTGCTCTAAAACTATAGCACTAAATGTCAATACTTGGAACTTGAGACAGAGAGTATGACACAACTTGTAATATTTCATCAAAAGAGCAAAGAATTCATCTTAAAAGTGAAGTTTTAGGAGTTCTTGCTCAGTTGAAAGACACTGTAGGACATAAGTAATTATAGTAATTATAATGTATCACATTGTAGTGTGCCTTTATATAGCACATTAAGAATTGCAAAACGTTTTATATATTTATTAGCATGGAGCTTTCCTCATTAGTGGACATTGATTATTCAATGTTTTATTCCTTTGTGAGGAGTGGACTTGGGAAGAGATTGAGAAAAAAGATTTTGAGCATCTAATTTTCAACTTTGAGAGAGAAGTTCTATAATATTCAGTTAGAGATTTTCTTTAGGTGTCCTAAGGGAAAGACACTAGGAAGAAGCTGACATATAAAGTAGGTAGTACCTTGATTATTCCCCTATCCCCAACTTGCTGCTGCTTAAATGACTGATTTATTTACTTCTGAATAAGATGTCGATCTCTCTGTCTCTCTGTCTATCTCTCTGTCTCTCTCTGCGTCTGTCTGTCTCTGTCTCCCCCCACCCTGTTGAGCTAAGATATTTAATTCCCAAAGGAGAATTCATTCCCTATTTATATTGTCTGGCATATATTATAATCTGTACATATGGGTAAATTCTGAAACTCCCTGTCATGGGAAGGGAATCAAGTATCAGAGAGATGGCTTCAAGGCACTCCTTCCACATTAAGGGATGATAATCAGGAGCTCAACTTGAATCTAAAAATTATTTCCCCTGTAATAACAATATTTGGGGCAGCTTAGGGGATAGAGTGCCAAGCCTGGAGTCAGAAAGACTCATCTTCCTGACTGAGTTCAAATCTGGCCTAAGACAGCTAAGCCTCAGTTTCCTCATCTGTAAGTGACCTAGAGAAGGAAATAGCAAATCACTCCAATATCTTTGCCAAGAAAACCCCAAATAGGGTCATGAAGAGTCAGACATGACAAAAATGACTTAACAACAATATTTAGCAGGATAAATAGGTATAATTTTAACATGGAAACCTTTTTCTGAGGAGAGAAGAATAACCGTATGCTGGTCCCAAACTCCTGCTACCTTCTTAGCAAGAATCAAAGTAAAGGGGGAAGAACAGGCTGAGAACACTCTATAGATATTTATCCATTCCTGCCAAGTGCCTCTTCAAAATGTATTTTAGACATTTTTACCTTAATCACAAGATAACCCTTCTAGATTTGGAAGGGTCTCAGAAGCCCCATTAAACTCAAAATGTCAAAAATAGAATTCACTATCCTTTTGTTTTTTGTTTGGTTTGGTTTTGAATAGTATTTTATTTTTTCTAATTACATGTAAAGATAATTTTAACATTTTTTTCAAAATTGAGTTCCAAATTTTCTCCCTCCCTCTTTTCCATTCCCTCTCCCTAAAACAATAAGCAATTTGATATAGGTTATATATGTGCAATAATGTAAAACGTATTTCCATATTAGTCATGTTGTGAAAGAAGAAACACATTAAAAGGAAAATAGCATGAAAATAATTAAGAAAGTGAAAAACCTCTAATCTGATTCAGACTCCATCAGTTCTTTCTCGGGATGTGGTTAGCATTTTCCATCATGAGTCCTTTGGAATTGTCTTGGATCATTGTATTGCTGAGAAGAGCTGTCATTCATAGTTGACCATCACACAAGGTTGCTGTTACTGTGTACAATGTTCTCCTGATTCTGCTCACTTCACTTTGCATTAATTCATATGTCTTCCCAGGTTGTTGTTGTTTTTTAAAATGTTCCTTCTTATCATTTCTTATAGCATAATAGTATTCCATTACATTCATATGCCACAATTTATTCAGCCATTCCCCAATTTATGGTCATCCCCTCAATTTCTAATTCCTTGCCACTACAGAAAGAGCTGTTATAAATATTTTGTACATATAGGTATTTTCCATTTTTATGATCTCTTTTGGATACAGACCTAGTAGTGGTATTGCTGGATCAAAGGGTAGGCACAGTTTGAGTACCCTTTGGGCATAGTTCCAAGTTGCTCTTCAAAATAGTTGGATCAGTTCACAGACCCAGTAACAGTGCATTAGTAGAATGCATCATCATTGATCCTAACCTCTCCTCTACCTCTAACTAACTTCTGGTGATAGCACCACAATAATTCCAATTACTTAGTTCTAAAACCTAGACATTATCTTCAATTCTTCATAGTCCATCATTCCATATCTAATAAATCACCATTTTCCCCCAATATTACCTTCTCTATATCTCCTTTTTCCACCGCCTTCTCAATGCCCACACGATAGTTATTCCATTCCTAAGGTATCATTAGCTCTGATTTAGGCTATTGCAATACCCTTAACATCAGTCTCTTCATCCAGTGTTTTGCTTCTCTAATCCTACCTCCACAAAATTGCCAAAGTGATATTCCTAAAGCACAGCTCCAACAATGTCACTTACCTGTTCAAGGATATTCAGTAGCTTTCCATTGCATTTATAATAAAATGCAAACTCCTCTTTTCAGGATTAAAAGTCATCATAATTTATCCCTATCTTTACTTTCTAAGTTGATAAAACTTAATTTACCCCAGTTCTCTAAAATCTAATCAAACTGGCCTACTTGTTGTTCCTCAAACACAACATGCCATCTACCACCTCCTTGACTTTATACAAACGTATCTTGAACTTTACAATGGTCTAGGCTACTCCTTAAAATTTTTATGTTCAGTGAAGCTGGCAATTTGCATTGGCAAAGAGAAGTTTCTTCACTAAGGATTCCCCCCTCAAAACCAAAGAAATTAGGTGTAATCTCTACCATAAATATCTTTTAACATTAAATTTAGATGTATTTCTTAGGTGGAACATCATTCTGAAAACCAGTTTTTATTAAGTTTCTCTTTAAAACACATAATTCCAAAGCTATTTAGATTTTGGCTGCTTTTGCACTCTCCACTGAGAACTGAGATTTACAGTATAGGAAGCTAATAGTGCATGTAAAGTTGAGTACAGTGTTCTAAAATTGATTCTATATAAGCTTTTCCTTGCTTTATAATTGGCATATAAACTTTGTTGTTAAAATAAATATATGTTGTTTCACAGTTTTTAATATACCTATGTTCTAAATTTGGATTTTGGTGTAGGTGGAGTAGGAAGATAATTTACAAAAAGACAGGGTACTTATTTGTTTCAAGGTATTACTGCAAGGCATATAATGAATGATAAACTCAAGATTTTTCTTAAAAGCATATACTTTATTTAAATATACTAGTGGCATGGTATTATGAATAGAGTACTGTATTAACAATCAGAAAACCCACTGTATTTTTACCACTTCTCTGGTATTTCTGACCTTTGACAAGTACCTTCATCCATCAGAGTCTCAGATTCCCTATTTTAAAGGTTAGAGTGGTACAGTGACACTCTTAACTTTACTAGATTTTTCTGAAGATCAGATAACATAATGGAAACAAAAGGTGTTTATGTCACCTATTATATGTACAAGTATATGTGTAGGTATATGTATGTGTATGTGTATTTGAATGTGTATGTGTGTATAAGTATAACCCCTTTTCTTTCACCACCAGTTTAGGCACAATACCTTTGCTTTCATTATTTTTAAATTTTATTTTTTCCCTCCTTATCCAAATTGTGATCTAAGCTTTTCTTCAGCTTTAAAAAAAATTAACCATCATCCATTTGCAACATTATTCCTATTCCTTTACAACAGCAATGAAACAGACCACTTATTCATTTCCTTAGATTGCTTTGGAATCCTCAACTTGGATGTACAACATAGATGCTCAGGCAGGTTCAACCTAGAAATTCAAGTCTATAAACCTGTAGAGAATGAAAGAATAAGTATACCACTAAGCTACTCACAGTTACTTCCAGCTTCACTAGTGTAGAAGAAAGAGAGAAGCATCAATGCAAAATATACCCATGTTGGAACACCAAGCATAACTTTATCTAAGGTTGTATGATTTTAAACAAATAACTTCTTCAGTCTGAATTTATTGATTCATCTATACTGTGAAGTTTTTGTGTAGGTGTTGATTGAAGCACCTTCAAAATTCAAAAATATATGTTTTTTGATGTTCAGAGTTCCTTCTCATTTTAAATTTCCACACTTTATTGAATATATTTAAAAGATATTGAGCTAAGATATTGAGACAGAGAAAGATCATAGCTGATGTCAGCTTTTGCAAAAGGGCAGTAATGAATTTCTTTACTTCAATGTTTCAGATATTTAAAGCAATCTGTGATTACATTTTTATATTTATTACTTTGAGAAATGAAAATTGGTATCCAACCAGTCTTTAGCGAGTAGACTTTAAGGGGATGCTATAGAGGGCCACACTTTAAATGATTCATCACCTGGTGGTGAAAAACTTTTGGTAGATGAAAACTTTTTGGTGGATGAAAACTTTTGGTAGATATATATGAATCTAGTTAGTCTGGTCTTTTTGTTGGTACCATGTGAATTCTGGTGACATATCCTATGAGAACCCTGATTTGAGAAAAGCTATGCTATGCACAAAAAAGATGCTAAAACTTTATTAATTAGTATTAAACATTTGTATAACTCTTTAAACTTTATATATGTTATCTCTTTTGATTTTTTTTTTTTGCGGGGCAATGGGGGTTAAGTGACTTGCCCAGGGTCACACAGCTAGTAAGTGTTAAGTGTCTGAGGCCGGATCCGAACTCAGGTACTCCTGAATCCAGGGCCGGTGCTTTAACCACTGCGCCATCTAGCTGCCCCCTGATTTTTACATTAACATTGTGAGGGATGTGGTATCATTTTCTCCATTTTACAGATGAGCAAAAGTAGTCTAAAAGAGGTTAAGTGACTTTCCCAGGCTCACACTGCTAGAAAGACTTTGAGATAGAATTAATTTATTTCTTCTTTTCAGACACAGAAATTTCCTTTTACTAATGCTGACCAGCAGCCCCAAATACTACTCAGTTTACAATTATTGTTCAAATTAAACCAATTTATTTCTGGCCAAGCTTATCCACATTTAAAATAGTAACCTGAGTTTCCAAAAGATTATTTTTGAAGCATAATTCTACAGTATGTCTCCTACTAAAATCTCTTATGGCAATTGATTTCAGTATTCTCTTTATATGAGGTAAAGATGCCAGCTGAATACCTGTCAGGAGGTTTGGCAGTTTTTTTGTTTAAGGAAAATGAAAGGAAGATCATATTTCAGGCAGAATCACATGATTCAATAAGCTTTCATCAAACTGATCAGACAAAAAGGTGAGAACTGACTCACGGAAGCATTACCAGTATAATATTGAAGAAAAAAATAGGTCTGACATTTCACAGGGTAAATCCTTCAGTAAATCAGATTTCTATCTTGGAATACAAATACATATAACCCAAATATTTTAGAATTGAAGAAATGTAGGAAGGTATTTAGTTAATAAGATATAAACTATTTTAGAAAAACACAATTTTTACTCTTCCAATAACCTTTTAAAATAATTCATAAAATCATTAGGCCCACAAAAATGGGCTTTCCCTGCAAAATTTACAGTCCTTAAATCCTGCTACTTAGTAGGTCTCTTCAGTGAAAAGGCTAATGAAGAACACGTGCCTAAACAATATGTTAGAAGCAAATAAGCAAACTGGGAGATCAAAAAGAAGATGCAAAGTCCAGTGAAATTATGAGCAGCTAGGTGACGTAGTAGATTGAATGCCAGGCCTGAAGTCAGGAAGATACCTGTTTGACTCAGTTCCTCACCTGTAAAATGAGGTAGAGAGGAAATGGCAAACCATTCCAGTATCTTTGCCAATAAAACCCCAAATGGAGTCATGAAGAGTCAAACACAACCTAAATAACTTAACAACAGAGTCTGAAACTTGGGGGTGGGATAGTCAGGATGCTGTCCTAAACCTAAAGGTAGAAGAAGTAAAGAAGAAAAAGAAAGTGACAGGGGATTAAGATGAAGGGGAAGATAAGTTTGCAAATTTTCACCCAGCAAAAAGTATATTTTGCTTTTGATGTATAGGTGTTTCATAATTATGTTAACTCTTCTTTGTTTTTCTTCTTCAATTAATTTCCAGTTTAATTAGTCTAAAACATTTTACTTAATTATTTTAGCATGATCAAGACAACCGTAAAATATGACAAGATCTCTAGTGATAAACAATATACATCATAGAAAAAATCAGAGGTGAATATCTTTTTTTTCCTGTATTTTATAGATATTTTTCATTCATAGGGAACTGAGTAGTCAACTTCAACTACTCTTATTATTTATGACTTACATAATGTTATATAACATGGCTGACACTTCATAAAACATAAAACAGAAAGGATAAGCTCCCTGCCTTGGGCAACAAACTTTCTAAGTTAGATGGTAACAGAATATGAGGTAATAGTAAACCATTTAGTCCTGACATGATGAAAGATGAGGTCAGTGTTGGAAGGCTGAATAATAGAATAAAGTTATTTAAATAGAACATTACTTCCTGATTCAAGAGCAGAGCAACTTAATGCTAATCCAAGTGCATGGAATAGGAGAATCATTCAATTAAAGGGTCATTTGCTTCTGCAGAAATGCAGATACTAAAGAAACATTCTAGTTGTGTGTGTGTGAGTGAGTGTGAAGTAGAATATTGTGATGCTTTCCACTAAATAATGCTTGCTTCACTTTCCTCTTGTCATTTCATATGTCATTCCTCTGAATTCCAGGCATTAATTATATTTTTTGCATATAAAGTACTTGTCCTAAAGTACTCCTGTATTTTCACTGGCCACCACACAAGTCTTTTTGTGTTTCATAGAGTCCCTCTCTTCATTTAAAATGCAGCTGAGACACCATTTTCTGCATAAAATATTTCCAGATTTCACCAAATAATTATGCCTTCCCTACAAAGAATCCTTCTAGCTCTAAAATTTATATAATTTCCAAGTGAAATTCCTTAGAAATGAAGTAAAATGAAAGAAAATTTGTGAACATATAATGACATTATTATTGCTATCATTAGTAATAATAATGAGAATAATGAATATTTATATAATGCTTTACAAATATTATTTTATCCTCACAAAAAAAAAAAAACCCAGGGAAGTAGGTGTCATTATTATCGCTATTTTATAGAGAAAGAGAAAGAATCAGATAGCAATTAAGTGACTTGCCTAGTATCATATTGATATTAAGTGTACAAAGCAGGTTTTGAATTCACATCTTGACTCCTGGTTGAGCATTCTATTCCTCGCACCACTTAGCATTCCAACTGAATATTAATAGCAAGAAAGTAATTCTGTGAAATTCATTTTTTCATTTTAAAAATTTGCACAGCTTACCCTTCCCTCACTAATGTATTCCCTCACCTCTCACTAAGAATTCCTAGTTCCCTTTACCCCCAAGCTAAAGCATCAAAACCTATATGAGATTTTTCATGATATACTCAGAAATCTAGGGTCTCTTCCTCCCAATTATTTTATGTATGTCCAGAGCATAGCTCATGAGATTCCTGACATGATAGACATAATTACTTGATTATTTTAAATGATTTTTAATTTCTCAATAATTTTATTTTTAGATAAATTTATTATTGATAGACCTCCTCAAAGATTTTGAAAACTTTCCCCTATTTTGTGATATAACTTAAACTCATTAGCCTTTCATTCAAATTCATCCACAATTTGGCTCTGACCAAATTGCTCAGATTCATCCTTTACTACTTTGGGTCTTCTATATTGCAGTTAAATTCTTCATGTTATATCTTTAATTCTTGTATTTCATGTACTCTTTCTTCCATGTCTATGCCTCTGGTTAGTCATTTCCAAAGCCAGGAGTTGATTCTGCTTGACTTCCTTCATCTCTATAACTTCAGTTATTTTTCCTTCTTTTAAGACCTGATTCCTCCACAGTCTTCTCTGGCCCTACCCTATGAGTTTTCTCCTCCCTCCTCCCTCTTAAATTTTCATGGAACTTAGCCTGTACTCTCTTGTGTATTTTTCTCATTCTGTATTATGGTAGATTATTTTCTTCACTTTTGCCTTTTACTCCTCAGATGTATGAATGTAGGACCTATATCATATCCATATTTATATGCCCATGGTTTAACACAATGATTTGCATACATTAAGAGCTTAACCAGTGTCCATGAAATTGAACATAGGTTAAAAAGTGTAGGACAAGTTGACATCACTAAATAATAGGGTTAAGCTACTGAGTATATAATTCCCATTTCTGGGGCATGTAATGCTGATTGCATTGTTTTTGTCAAGTGCCAAGTGGCATATGAATTGTTAAATATTTAGCTTGAAGTATCTACCTAAAATGATAAGCAAGCATTATATTTAATGGAGATAAGTTAGGGGCCTTCCCAATAAGATCAGGGGTGAAACAGGGATGTCCATTATCACCTCTATTATTTGATATTCTACTAGAAATGTTAGCTCTAAAAGTAAGTGAATAAAAAAAGAATTAAAGGAATTAGAATAGGCAAGGAGGAAACAAATCTATCAGTCTTTGCAGATGATACGATGGTATACGTAGAGAATCCTAGAGAATCAACTAAAATATTACTTCAAACAATTAACAACTTTAGCAAAATTGCAGGATTTAAAATAAATCCACATAAATCATCACCATTTCTATGCATGACCAACAAAGTCCGGCAGCAAGAGATAGAGAAATTCCATTTAAAGTAATGGTAGGGGCATCTAGGTGGCGCAGTGGATAGAGCACCCGCCCTGGAGTCAGGAGTACCTGAGTTCAAATCCTGTCTCAGACACTTGACACTTACTAGTTGTGTGACCCTGGGCAAGTCACTTAACCCCCATTGCCTCACAAAAAAAAAAAGAAAGAAATTAAAGTAATGGTAGACAATATAAAACACCTGAGAGTCTACTTGCCAAGACTAATCCAGGAATTCTATGAACACAATTACAAAACAATTTTCAAACAAATCAAATCAGATCTGAGTAATTGGAAAAATATCAATTGCTCATAGATAGGGCAAACTAATATAATAAAAATAATACTTCTACCTAAATTAATTTACTTATTCAGTGCCATACCAATCAAACTACCTAAAATTATTTTATAGAGTTAGAAAAAATAATAACAAAATTCATCTGGAAAAACAAAAGTTCAACAATATCAAGGGAACTAATGAAAAAAAACGCACAGGAAGGTGGGCTAGCCATACCAAATTTGAAGCTCTACCATAAAGCAGCAGTCATCAAAACTATTCGGTACTGGCTAAGAAATAAAATGGAGGATCAATGGAATAGGTTAGGCACAGGAGACACAGTAGTAAATTACTTTAGTAATGTACTGTTTGATACACAAAGACTCCAGCTTCTAGGATAAGAAATCAGTATTTGACAAAAACTGCTGGGAAAACTGGAAGATAGTATGGCATAAATTAGGCATAGACCAACATCTTACACCTTATACTAAAATAAGGTCAAAACAGGTACATGATTTAGACATAAAAGATACCATAGGTAAATTAGGAGAGGAAAGAATAGGTTACCTCTCAGATTTTTGGAAAGGAGAATGGTTTATGACCAAACAAGAGATAGAGAATATTTTGAAATGCAAAATGGATGATTTTGATTACATTAAATTAAAAAGGCTTTTTTGTACAAACAGAAGCAATGCATCCAAAATTAGAAGGGATCCAAAAAGCTGGGAAACAATTTTTATGGCCAGTACTTCTGATAAAGCCTCATTTCTAAAATATATAGGGAACTAACTCAAATTTATAAGAATCCAAGTCATTCCTCAATTGAGAAATTTGTCAAAGGATATGAATAGTTTTCTGATGAAGAAATCAAACCTATCTATCCCCATGTGAAAAAATGCTCTAAATCACTATTGATTAGAAAAAGACAAATTAAAACAACTTTGTGGTACCACCTGGCACCTATCAGATTGGCTAATATGACAGAAAAGGAAAATATTAAATGTTGGAAAAGCTATGGAAAAATTGGAACACTAATGCATTGCTGGTGGACCTCTGAACTGATCTGATCATTCTAGAGAGCAATATGGAACTATGCCCAAAGGACTATAAAACTGTGCATACCCTTTGACCCAGCAATACCACAACTAGGTCTGTAACCCAAAGAGATCATAAAAAAGGTAAAAGGACCCACATGTACAAAAATATTTATAGCTGCTATTTTTGTGGTGGCAAGGAATTGGAAATTGAAGTGATGCCCATCAATTGGGGAATGGCTGAACAAGTTATAGTATATGAATGTAATGGAATTCTATTCTGCTGTAAGAAACAATGAGCGAGGAGATTTCAGAGAAACCTGGAAGGATTTACACGAACATGAGTGAGATGAGTAGAACCAGGAGAACATTGTACACAGTATCAACAACATTATATGTTGTTCAACTCTGATAGACTTGACTCTTCTTGGCAATACAGTGGTCCAAATTAGTTCCGAAGGACTCATGATGGAAAATGCTCTCCAAATCCAGAAAAAAAGAACTATGGAATATAGATGCAGATTGTACCATATTATTTCTTTTTTGTTGTTTTTTTGAGGTTTTTCCTTTTTGCTCTGATTCTTCTTACACAGCATGACTAAGGTAGAAATATGTTTAATGTGATTGCACATATATAATCTATATCAGATTGCTTGCTGTCTTGGGGAAAAAGGAAGTTTTTTGAGGGAAGGAGGAAAATTTGAAACTAGAAAAAACAAATGCTGAAAACTGTCTCTATATGTAACTGGAAAATAATACAATACTTTTATGAAAAAATATTTAGCTGGAAATATATCTGTGGTTTGGAGCTGAGAACTTCAGATTATGATTGAATATTATACATCCCTTAATTCCCTTCCGAAAGCACATGCAATGGTTCTGTTTACCAAATATCTTTTCATGAAAACAAGAGTCATCAGCCACAGATCCTGGATGATATTAGGAAATCTGATGAGTTAGAAACAAAGAATATGATATGACATAAAATAATTGAATTATTGATGGTATATCAATACAAGCACAAAAATCACTAAATCTCCAAATAAATTGGAGATACTTGAGGATTAACATATAAAATATTTGGCATAAAACATAAAGAGTATAAAGTTCCCCATAATTGCTGATTGCAAGATGGGAGAAAGGAGGTATAGTGGGCTAGAGAGAAAAGAGTGAAGAAAGTACTAAGGTTAACATCATTGGGTAACAAGAAGTTTGGATGGAACCTCCTCAGACACCATCTAGTCCAACCTCATTATTGTAGAGGTGAGAAAATTGAGATTCATGTAGGTGAACAGATTTACCAAATGCTACACAGTTAATAAAGCATCAGCAGCAAGATTTGAACCTTGGTCTTCTGCCTCCAAAGCAGTGAACTTTCTTATATTAATCACTGATTCCAACATAGGGAAAGACAAAATGGCCAAAATAAAATTTAATTTTGTCAAAGGCTTCATAACTTACTGAACTTGATAGGTAAAGCTAGCATCAAATTATTGTCAAAATTATCATAATAATACCCATTATTAAAATGAGTAAGTCAGAAAAATGGGAATTCTTTCCCTTTCATTCACATATTAATTCAGAAGTTCTTAGGCTTCTTAGAAAAGTACTAAGTATCCCAGTAATAATTTTCAAATCTATGATTTATAGTAAGGACTCAGTCCACATTGGGAAAATATCTGATATATAGAAATTATTTCATATATATATATATATATATACACACACACACACACATATGCATACATATACATATATGTGTGTATGTATATATAACAACAGCATATTTATACATATATATATATGTATATATTGTAAGGGGCCAAAATTCTAGCTAGTTTGTCTAAAATATCTAATGAGTGGTTGCCAATAAATTATAAGCTTTAGGAAGAGTTAGACTTCTAAGCATTTATTAAGGAGAATAAGAATTTGGTGGAGAGATAAAGGCCTAGATTCAGCTGTCTATCTCAGGGAGCTAGCGTCTCCTTCTCCACTCTCTACTACAGTCCTCATGAAAGAAAGTGAGCCACACCTACTTCATCCCACAAGCCTCCTGTAAAACTGGGAACATCTCCAAGTTAATTGGCTGGTAGCCTTGATTGACAGTACCCATGAGCAAATGTCACTTCCTGAAACCAAGGAAAGCCACATGGCTTGCCCTCAGACGCCTTCTCCTCATGGCGGAGCTTTCCTACAGTAACTCTGCAGCAGGTGGCGTCATTCCAATCGTTACGATATACATACATACACACATATATATACACACACACACACATACACACACACACACACAAACACACATATACCACACACACACACATATATATATATATATATATATATGTGTGTGTGTGTGTGTGTATAAAGGACCTCAAAGATCATTTAGTTCAATCTACTTGTATAAAAGATGAGTTAACTGAAATTAAGTTATGTGAAGTAGGATGTCAATATGACAAAGCAAATTAATAGAAGAGCTGAGACTAGAACAACCACATTTCCTACCTTCACAGTATGATTGATGGCAATACAAGCAATAAAGAGTGATGGCAGCTAGTACCAAACTATGAGAAGATATGGGCTCTAATGCAGGCCCCACCCCTTTTTACCTATGTCACCTTAGACAAGTGATTTACTCCCTCTCTGATATATTTTTGCTGTTGTTGTTTGTTTGATTTGGGAGACAATCAGGTTAAAGTGACTTGCCAGGGGTCCCACAGCTAGTAAGCATCTGGGGCCAAATTTGAACTCAGGTCCTCTTGACTGCAAGGCCACTGCTCTATCCACTGTGCCACCTAGCTGCCCCTGGTACTCAGCTTTACCATCTATAAATTGAGGGAGCTAGAGTAAGTTACTTCAAAGGTTCTGGCTATCTCTAAAAACATGATTTCAATGTGAATTTCCTAAAAATAAAGATAATAGAAAATACCTTTGTGATCACATATCAGTAATCTTATTAGGTCATAGATTCTCAGCCAAATTTATTTAAAAGAACAGAAAGAAAATGATTCCCTGTTATACCATTTTGCCTGTCTTAAAACTTTGCATAGCTTTTTTCCCAGCTAGGCAATCCTCCATATGGGAATATGTTGTTTGCTTGCTACTGCCTTTTAAATTCTCTAGCTCCCTTCAAAGAACAGCTAAAGTATAAATACCTACATGATGCTTTCTCTGACTTCCCACCCTCTGCAAAGTTTTTAAGGCCTATTCCTCCCATTGACTTGCATTCACTTTGTACGCATTTTGTATTTACTTTCATGTTTAAATGTTATTCCCCCAAAGAATTTAATCTTTGTGGGCGAGGACTCTTTTGTTTTGATCTTTTTATTCCCAGGACCTAGTACAGGGCCTGTACTGTAGTATTCACAATAAATATTTCTCTCTGTCTCTGTCTCACTATCTCACATGTTTTCATCATTTTAATTTATACACATAAGTCTATTCTCTCCCCTCTCCAGGTGTAATGTTGTATAACAAAGAACTAATTAGAAAGAGGTCAGGGAGCAGTTCAGCAAAATTAATCTACTGAATCAGATAGTATACGTAATGCTCCACACATATAGTCCCCCTACCTCTTCAAAAAGAGGAGAGATAATTAATGTTCCCTTGATCAATCAATAATAAATATGAGAGAAATAGAAAGAGAGAGAGATAGAGACAAAGAGAGACACAGAGACAGAGAAAGGCAAAGAGAGACAGAGAGAGGCAAAGAGGAATGTTAGAGTATTACCTAGAATGTTTAAGTGAGTCCATACTGTTTTGAATATCCTTAACAGGAAAATAGGAAAGCATAAATGTGTGCTTTATAGTAAGTCAGTTGTACCTGGAAAGGGAATATCATTAGATCTAGGCCCCATTTCTTTTAACTACATGACCTGGAGTTAGTCACAATTTTTTTTTCCTTCCCCCAAAATTTTTTCATCAGCAAAATCAAGGAGCTAGACTAAATGATCTTTAAACACCCTTATTAAAATCCTATGACTCAGATAGCTTTGAAATGAAGTCAGCACTACTGCCATCTGTGGAAGCTATCTGAATTGCAAACAAAAGATCTATGGATTAAATTAATGTCTAATTAAACATGTTTTCAATGTTACAAAAGTCATAGCAATATACAACTTCAAGTTCCTACCTAATTATCACACTGTGCAATGATACCAGCATATAGTTTTGGACTTATGTGATATTAAGCCCTAAATAAAACTAAGATTCATATGTATATGTATGTGTATATACACATATACACACATATACACACATTAATAGGTATACATATATATACTTGATAGTTTATATTATACATGCATGTAATATAAAACACCAATAATGTATATTTTATATATAACATTTATATTTATTTAAATATTATATATATATGTATGTATCACATTCATTTCCCAATGTCCCTTTCCTTCCTTATATAGAAAGTCATCCTTTAATACAAGAAAATAGAAATAAAAGCAGTTCAACAAAACTAATCAACATCTGAACCAAGTTTGACAGTATAAGCAGTGTTCCATAAACATTGCATTCCAATTCCACAAAGAAGGAAGAGGCTGTTCCTATATCTTTTGGTGTAATTCCTTACACATAGGTCACTTTCTCAAAATATGTTGTAGCCTGCTTATTTCTGTCATGAATTTACTTTTTCTTTCACTCACTTGAAAAGATTGCATACTATATACCTTTATATAAACAACATGGAAAATATAATGTTATTTTGTCTTTAATGAAATCTAGAATCTAGAATATTTATCTGGAAACATTACAACCATGAAAACTATAGTTCTTCTGCCAAAATCTGGAGAGACAATGTTAGATAAAAAATACAAAAAGAAAAGCTACAGAACCATAACATTTTATATAAAGACTTTACAATCTATGCTTAACTTTGGAACAAAGTTTGAGTTAAAAGCTTAGATTTGACTAAACCCATTCTCTTATCTCATGCTTTACAATGATTTCTTTTTCTTTTGAAGGCAAATAATGCTAGACAATATAATCTCTTCTTAAAGAAATTAGATAACTAGGCAGACAATGTTTTCTATCTTCTATACTAGCCCCAGAGATAACTAAAATGACTATGAACTCTAAAAGAAGGAATGTACCCTGTTTTATGAAACTGAGTTCAATGAAACTTTGCATAGGACTGGTGGGAGATGAGGAAGACCTGTAATGCTAGCCACTGAAGAGACAAAAATTAACATAAATCTTGAATTCAGGAGTTCTGATCTGCAATGGGCTGCCAATTGATTGCACCAAATTTAGCATTAATATAATGAGCCTGCTAAAAATGGAGTTGGAGGGGAGGGGCATCACCAGTTTACCTAAGATAGTGATTACTTATTCAGGTCAGAGCAGAAGAGCTCAAAACTAATGTGATAGTCTGTAGTAGGACTGGGCCCATGAGTATGCTCTGTACTTTTGGCCTGAGGGATATATCTTGTAAAAAATGAGATTCACATAGCAAAATGTTGCCAGAATTCAAGGTCTCTATAAATGCCATGTTTACACACATGCTTTGCACTTTAAACACCTGCCATTAACCTTGTATTTTGCTTACAATGGAAATTATCTCTGAACTCAGAAAGGTAAACCATTAGAATACATCCATTTCACTCAGATACTGGGAGTAGAGATTTGGAATACCATTGCAGTATTACAAAGTCAAGGAATTTTGAGAGTAAAATGAAAGAAAATAAACTAACTTTTCTTAAGGGATTCTATTCAACACAAAGATTCCATGAAATGAATAGAAACAGTAGCAATCATTGTTTTTATGTGCTAAAAATTGATGATACAAATGAAAAGAGATAACTATTCCTGCTCCCCAGGACCTCACAGTTTAATTGGGAAGCACACGCATGTCCAAATACAAATAGATGTGTATGTGTATGAAAATTCAGCTTCAAAAAGGATTTAAAGTGGGGCAGCTAGGTGACACAGTGGATAAAGCATGGGCCCTGGATTCAGGAGGACCTGAGTTCAAATCCAGCCTCAGACACTTGACTCTTACTAGCTGTGTGACCCTGGGCAAGTCACTTAACCTTCATTGCCCTGCAAAAAATAAAAATTAAATTAAAAAAAGGGATGGAAATTCCTAGAAATCTAAAGGGTAAAGAGATAGCACAGTTAATGAGGCCCAGGAGTCCTACAAATACTGTCTAGGAAACACTGAGATTTCTAGCTAATTGAATTCAATTCAACAAGCATTTAATTAACATATATAATATGCTAGACAGTGGAGATACAAGGACAACTGATGAAATAATTCTTGCCTTCATGGAGCTTACTATATCCTTTTAGTAATACACAAAATGTCTTCAGAAAATTAAATGAAATATATCAATTAGATAATTTCTAGAAAGAGGAACCAAATTTTATATAAAGAAAAATATGTTAACAATAAAACAATTTTTCCAGATAACAGGATAAGGTAGAGAGGGAATAGAAAGATTAACAAGCATTTGTGTGAGGGAAGTAAACTTTGGGACAGGTAAATTATGTCTAAAAATAAAAGTAATTCTAAGTACAGCAATATAGAAAAGGAGATTATGGTAATCTTTGCAGAAGCAATAGTAGGACAGATAACATATCTTGTTTTGGCCTTATGGGCAAAGAAGGTGACAATGAAATCTTAGTGTCTAGCTGGTCATAGTAGGGTGAATTGATAATTTGTGAAATTATTTAGTTATGAAATGGGGGAAAGAACTGCCAGTTCTTTGGAGATTCACTGGGAAAGACCACAATGGCAGCAGGAAACAGGACCATAATCACATTTTAATAACCACAATGGGAGTAGGGAAGAACAGCACAGAAAATACAGAGACAAACAGTGAAAGGAGTGTAGAACTATATGGCATGGAATCAAGGAATGGGATGGTGAAGGAAGTCAAGCAAAGGAGAGACATAACCATGAGCTTGGGACACTAAGCAGCATGAACCTAATGGAGATGGAAAAGTACTGAAGAGGCAAGAGCTTGAGATCTTATTTTTGTAGGGTTTTATAGGGAAGAAACTAACTCTTATCTGTGCTACTTTGGGGTTAGTTAATTAACATATCCAAATTGTCTCAAAGTTGTTGGTAACACTTTGAAGTTAACATTAAAGCACCAGCCCTGGATTCAGGAGTACCTGAGTTCAAATCTGGCCTCAGACACTTGACACTTACTAGCTGTGTGACCCTGGGCAAGTCACTTAACCCCCATTGCCTCGAAAAATTTTTTAAAAACCAAACAAAAAAAACCATGTCAACATCATCTCATAATTATCATCACCTTTTAGTGTTCTGTGGATGTCTGGAAATTGTCTGAGAATTACACATCCTACGATTAAAAACTTATACTGTAGAATGTAGATACCTTCCTATGATTCTATATATATTACAGAGATGTGATTTTTTTGGTTACTATATGATACAATTTATAAATTATGCTCCTCTGATCTTTGAGACTTCTAGGTTCCCCTTTAAAAATAGATGTTTTGATATCACCTCCTTTATACTGGCTACTTTAAAAACTTACTATAACAAGAAGAAAGGAGAGCCAGTTAGAACAGAACAAGATAAAATTGTAACACAATTAAATTTAAAATTGATCATTTTAAAGCATGTTTGAGGTTTGCAATCTCTAATCAGTACCCAAGGCAACTTTGCCTCAAAGTTCACTTCAAAATTGTTATACTGGGGAGGGAGGTAGGCAGGGACTGGGGAGGGTACTCAAGTGAAAATTTGATCTTAGAGTGGTGCTAGTTTGGAATGGAAAAGGTGACAGGGAAGATTACAATTCTCCTACCGAATGATCAAGGCAAGGGTAAATGAAGGCATGGGTATGGTATGATTAAAGAACCCTAATGTTCTGAACACAGATGGTTTAACAATTTAATATGTTATTTGAAAAATATTTATTATCCACTATGCTTATTTTGAATGTACTTTTATGTATATACATATTTCTCCCCCAATGGAATGCAAACATTTTGGGGGGAAGAAGGAGATGTTTCATTTAAATCCTAGTATTGCTAATAGCTTTCACAGTGTCTGGCATTTGGGAGAACACTTAATAAAGGCTTTTTTCATTGATTGATTGATTGACTGGTTAATAACACTGTTATAACCAAATCAATTTGAACACAACCATCAAACTACTCCCTCTCTAGAGAGTCTACCATTTCATAGCTATATATCATTAATGACCTTATATTTTTAAAACATGCTATCTTTGAGTCCCAGCACCTTGAACAGTGCTTGACACAAAGTAGAAGCTAATAAATGTTCATCAAATTCAATTTCATCCTAGAACCTTTTCTGAATTAACAGATATTTAAATTTTTATTATACATTCTGCAAGAAAAAAGACTCTAGGAAAGGAATAAACAGAAGGGTTGGAAAAGAGAAAATGAAAACTGTAATTTGAAAACATTTAGAAATATTTGTATATAACATGGTTTCTGTAGAGTTGTTGGACACCTTTTTAGTGAATCATGAAATAATTACTGGTAAAAATAACTCAAATTATAATTTTTAAAATTTTTTGCGTGGTTTTATGTGTATTTTTATTTTTCATTGCATATAAAAACAATTTTTAACTTTTATTCTTTAAAATTTTGAGTTCCAAGTTCTCTCCTTTCCTTGTTAACCCCTTCCTGGGAGGTTAAGCAATTAGATATAGACGATACATGTGCAATCATGCAAACATATTTCCATACCAGCCATGTGGCAAAAAATACAGACCAAAATAAAAACAAACAAGAAAAATGAAGAAATAAAAAAATATTCTTAAATCTGCATTTAGATTCTATCAGTTCTTTCCCTCCAAATAGAGAGTATTTTTTTTCATCATTAGTCCTCCAGAAATTACCTTGTCCTGTATTGCTGAAAATACCTAAGTCAATCAGAATTGTTCATCATATAATATTACTTTTACTGTATAGAATAGTCTTCTGGTTCTGTTCACTTCACTTTGCATCAGTTCATGTAAGTCTTCCTAGGTTTTTCTGAAACGATCTTGTTAATCATTTCTTATAGCATAATAGCATTCCATCACAATCACATACCATGACTTAGTCAGTCATTCCCCAAATGAAGGGCATCACCCCAGTTTCCAATTCTTTGCTAACACAAAAAGAAAAGCTAAAAATATTTTTGTACAAATTGGTCCTTGGTTCTTATCTTTGATCTCTTTGGGATATACACCTAAGGTTGGTTTTGCTGGGTCAAATGGTATACACAGTTTTTAGCCCTCTGGGCATAGTTCCAAACTGCTCTCCAAAATAGTTAGAATAGTGCACCAACAATCCATGCATATTCCAATTTTCCCATATGTCCTCCAACATTTGTCATTTTTCTTTTTTGTCATATTAGCCAATCTGATATGTGTGAGGTTGTACCTCACAGTTGTTTTAATTTGCCTTTTTCTAATCAGTAGTGACTTGGAGCATTTTTATATATGCCTATAGGTAGCTTTGGTTTCTTCTTCTGAAAACTGTTTATATCCTTTAACCATTTATCATTTACAGAATGACTTCTTTTCTTAGAAATTTAACTCAGTTTTCTATATATTTGAGAAATGAGGCTTTTATCAGAGAAACTTACTTTAAAAAAATTTCCCAAGATTTCTGCTTTCCTTATAATTTAGCCTGTATTGGTTTTATTTCTGCAAAACCTTTTTAATTTAATGTAATAAAAGTTTTCCATTTTACATCCAATAATGTTCTCTATTATTTTGTCATAAATTCTTCCTTTGTTCATATATGTGACAAGTAAACTATTCCACACTCCCCTAATCTGCTTATGTTATCACCTTCTATGTCTAAATTATATACCCATTCTGACTATCTTGGTGTGAGATATTGGTCTATATCTATTTTTTTCTGGCAACTACTTTCAAGTTCTCCCAGCAATTTGTGTCAAATAATTAGTTATTGTCCCCAAAACTTGTATCTTTGGCCTTATTAAATACCAAATTACTATCGTCACTGTATATTGTGAATCTAATCTATCACACCATGTTGCTTAGATTCCCAACTCATGGTTACACAAGTAATACTCTCTGACTCTCCCTCTCTGCCTGCCTGCCTTCACCATCCCATTCCCTGACCCCATGCCTTCTGACTTTATACTTCTTTCACTATTTGTCTCAATATTTTCTGTGATGTTTGTCCCTACATCCACTTTGGTTATTAAAGTGTTATTATGGTCCTATTTCCTGCTGCCATTATGGTCTTTCCCAGCAAGTCTCCAATGAACTGGGGGGGTGCTTTACCCCATTTCATAATTAAATAATTCCATAAATTAATGATCCATTCACCCTACTATAACTAGCCAGACACCAAGATTTTACTGGTGCCTTCTTTGCCCATATGGACAAAACAAGATATTTTGATCTATGCTGCCGTTGCTTCTGAAGGTGACAATAATCTACTGCTCTATATTTCTATACTTAGAATTACTTTAATTTTTAGACATTAATTTCCCTGAATGTTTATATTATTTTGCTGAGTATGTATTTCTTGATAGTAATCCTAGCTCTTTTACCCTCTGGAATATCATATTCCAAGCCCTTTGGTCCTTTAATGTAGAAGCTGCTAAGCTTTGTGTTCTCCTAGCTGTGGCTCCATGGTATTTGAATTTTTAATTTCTTGATGCCTGAAGTATTTTATCTTTCTTCTGAAGGCTCTGGAACTTAGTTATAATATTTCTGGGAGCTTTTATTTTGGAATCTCTTTCAGAAGCTCACTAGTGGATTCTTTAAATTTCTATTTAACCTTATTCTAGGATAGCAGGATGGTTTTCCTTGATAATTTCTTGAAATATATTTAGGTTCACTTTTTTATTACACCATGGCTTTCAGGTAGTCCAATAATTCATAACATTATCTATTTTCTATCTTTTGTCTAGGTAGTTGTTTTCCCAATCATATATTTCCCATTTTCTTTTATTTTTTATTCTTTTTTAACTTTTTAAAAAAAACTTTTCTTGATTTCCCATGGAGTCATTAACTTTCAGTTGCCTAATTCTAATTTTTAAAGAATTGTTTTTTTCACTGACATTATTACCTCTTTTTTTCCATTTCGCCAATTCTATTTTTTAAGGAGTTGTTCCCTACAGTTGATTTTTGTGCCTCTTTACCAAGCTCTTAATTCTTTTTTTCATGATTTTCTTACATTACTCATTACTTTTCTCATTTTTTCTTAGCATTTTTAATTTGATTTCAAAATATTTTTTGAGCTCTTGTAGGAATTCTTTTGGGGACTGTGATCAATTTCACATTTTTTTGAGGCTTTGCATGTAGGTTTTTTTATTTTATTGTCTTCTGGCTTAGTATTTTGATCTCCCCTGTCACTCTATTACTTTCTATTGTCTGATTCTTCTTTTGTTGTTTGTTCATTTTTAAACACCTATTTCTTGATTTTTAACTTTATTCTAAATTTTTATCTTTATTCTAAAGTTGAACTCTGTTCTTGGAGTGGAAGGAGCACTTTTGCTATTTTCAAAAACACTTTAGGGTATGTAAATTTTTAATTCTCCCAAGATGGTATGGTCTAAGGAGAGATGTGGCTAATGCTCTTCTGACCTGTGCTCTGGTTTGTGAGTGACCACAACATTCTTTTCTGCTTTAGAACTCTGATCAGGATCCCTGCTCCCATGAGGTCACAAGCTCTGGTGTGGTAGTTATTTCTTGCCCTGAAACATGAACTAAACTAACATTGTTATAAAATTTTGTATTTAATAATAATAGCTGACATATAGTTAGAGTTCACTTTGTACTACCCTCTGCTAAGCCCTTTACAATTATTATCTCACTTGATTCTCAGAACAACCCTAAAAATCAGATAATATTATTATATACATTTTACAGATGAAGAAACTGAGGCAAATACAGGTTATGTAACTTGCCTAGAGTCACACAGCTGGTAAGTATCTAAGGTCAGATTTGAACTTAAGTCCTCTTGACTCCAGGCCCAATGTGTGGGCCTTTTATCTGCTGTGCCACCAGGCTACCTCTAGGTGTCTCTTTAAAAAGAAATGATAAGCCACTGCTTTAAACATAAATTATGAGAAGTCTTATCTATAATCCTAAAGAATATAAATTAGACTTCCAGACTCACAATGAAAAGATCTAGTTTGTAGACTAATGCTAATTGTTTTGTGGTCCTGAATATGTAACATAATGTGCAGCCCTGCATACATGGCATTGCTGTCTTATTACTTCATAGCAAGGCCTTAAGATTCAAGATGTTGTTTAAAAATTACTACTTAGAGGCTAGATCCCATAAACACAGGATATTATAAATGTCCTACAAGGTATTAAGCTTCTGAAACAATAGACAATGAAAGGGAAATTATTTTATCATGTAAACCCTGTGCATTATTGCAAAGTCTAGTTTAGAGATGGAGAGTTGTGTTTTTGTTTTTTTCTGGGTTCATGTGAGCTCTGATTAAACTCTATTGCAAACATTGTCAGCAAATAAGATAAGCTTTAGATTTTAAAGGCTTTCATAAACAAACATGCATTCATAAAAGGAGCTGTTTCAAGTGAAAAATGTACAATTTGTATAAAAAATACAGGCTCCCCACCATCTAAAGATCTTCCTTTATTATGTCAGAAATTTTTTTCAAGCCTATTTTTTTAACACCAAAAGCATAGAAATTATGGAGAAAATACATAAAGACTCTAGCAAGCTGAAAAAAGGTCTTCTCTGACAATTAGTATAAAAATATTTTGAATATCAATTCAGAAATTAATCCAAAACCACAGGAATATTTAAAATAGTGAGCTAGCTTATTTAAGTTCAGATTCTATTATCCTGATATTAGCAAATAATTCCAATACATTTGTAGAATCTTGCATTTAAATCTTTTTTGAAAGGAAGAAAAGAGGATATTTTATATTAAAATGATTTGTCTAAATGACACTAAATATCAGGAAAAAAGAATATACTAGTGAAAAAAACTTTCCAAGGTTTATTTAGGTATCTCTACTTTCTCATTTATTCAAATTTGGAGTTTATTCAAGATTACAGTTCTCAGAGTAAGGAAAATTCTGGGTTTCATTTCACCTCTGTCCTAAATTGGTTGTGTCAATCAGTCAATCAAAGGCATTTATTAAGTGCCTACTACCATGGTTAGTGGGCTAACCATCAAGGATACAAAGACAAGCAAAAGACTGTCCCTGCCCTCAAGGAACAATTAAATGAAGGAGATAACAAGCAAAAAAAAAAAAAAAGAAACAAAGAAAGAAAAGAAATGTACAAATAACATATATACAGGATAAATGTCATTGTTCAGTGGTTTCTGACTCTTCATGACCCCTTGGACCATACTGTCCATGTCAAAGACACTGAAGTGGTTTGTCATTTCCTTCTCCAGTGACTTAAGGGAAACAGAGGTTATGTAATTTGCCCAGGGTCATTGTTACTAACTGTCTGAGGCCAGATTTGAATTCAGTTCTTCCTGACTCCAGGGACACGATTCTATCCAATGAGCCATCTACCTGCTCCCCCTGCTCTGGAAAAATAGAAATTAATTCACTAGAATTGAAAGGTTTTTGGAAAGACTTTTTTGGAAAAGGTGGGACTAGGTTGAGACTTGAAGAGAATCCAAGAGGTAGAGCTGAAAAAGGAAAACATGCCAGGCATGAGGGAAAACTAGAGTAAATCCTTAATCTTAGAGATGGGGTGTTTTTTGTTTGTTTTGTTTTGTTTTTGGTAAAATAGAAAAAAGGTCAGTGCCTATAGAACCTACCATAGCATGATGTTGAGAGGATCAAATAAGATAGTAAGTAGAAAACCCTTTGTACATGTTAAATGTTAGCTATTTTCTCATTGGATTCAGGGACTCACAGGACCAGTGTGAGATTTTTGAGGTATCCAGGTTTTCTCATCCTTTTACATTTCTCACACAATATGAATTCCTTCTTTTATAAAATGAGGAAACTGAGGTCCAGATATGCTAGATGGCTTACTCAAGGTCACATAGGTAACAAGGAATCCAACCAGGTTTTTAAGATATCTCCAAAATGGTACTGTTAATATATTGTGAGGGCCAAAATTTGATATACAGAACATTATTTGGGTGACTTGCCTTAATATTGGGGTCCCAGAAATATGAGGTACCTTTTAGGTTTAACCCTACCCTCTGAACTGCCCTTTTTAAGTATTTCTCCCAGGCCAATAAGAAAGGAGCCTCTAAGCTTTAGTTCACAAATTATTACTTGGGAATTAATTAAACAACAAAGATGAAACTAATAAAAATCAAAGATAAGGAAATAGGAAAATAGAAATACAGATAGATATTCTTAACTCTAGCTTAACCCAGACCCTTTCCAATTTAGCTAGTTCAAAGGAATTTAGGATTTTCTGTAAGTAACTCAACAAAGCTGGAAGTTTACAGTTGCTGACCAGAGACAGCAGTCACCTGAGACAGAGCACAAACATGCGCCATGTACCACCACCACAAGGGCTCAAGCCGAAAAGCTGAGTTCCAGAAAAACCCTAGAGTTCTGGAAGCAGCCTGCCTCCCTTGCAGGAGCATTCAATCTCCCCTCCCCCAAAAGGGGAGGTCCTTCAAAAGTTGCCTTTGTAACCTCAGGGTGGTCCAGGTGTGGCCCCTCCCAGATGAGTTAGCTAAAAAGGGGAATATTATTCTTTACCACAAATAATTTTTACCACAATATCTAGGACACCACTATAGCTATAGTTTCATTCTTGCTACATTCCCCCAAAAGTTTTAAATATCACTAAAAGTTCTGTCCTTGACCCTCTCTTTCCTTTATATTACTTCCTTTGCTAATCTCATCCACACAGATGGATTCAAATTTCTATGCAGATGAAGTCAAATCATATATCATTGATTTGGAGTCAGAGGAACTGGCATCAATACTGGCTAATATTTGGGTAACACAATTGGGCAAGTTACTTACTATTTCTCAACTTTAGTGTCCTAATTTATACCAAGGGAATTTGAATAGGTGATCTATAAGGTCCCTTCCAACTTTAAATCTATCATCCCTTTATTTCTCACCTAACCCTTTAACTCTCTACCTCTCAATAGAGGTAAAATACAAAATCACTAATTGGCAACACTTGCAAAGAATTTGCTGGCAGGTGTTTGATCCAGGTTAGTTATTAATCCTTCAACTGACCATACTGATGGTTATAAACTATTGGATTTTTTTTAATCATCTTATAATTCTTTATTGCTTAGCATGACTTTCGATGTGGGCATAAAATTACCTTCATACTTGATTGACAACTGTTCTCTGGGTACCTTCTCAATCCCCCGTTTTGGGGAGAACCCTTAAACTGAGATAAAAGGAGAATTGTTTGTAAGGAATCAGAGGTGAGGATGAAACTAGGGCACTGGAGAGCCTATTCACCCTATAGAAGAGACAGGAAACAGAGAAAAAATCATGGGGCAAATCACAAGGGTAAAGAAGGGACAGAGATTGGAGAAGGTAGACAGTCCCTGTGGCCTCAACTTAGCAAGACCTGTTTAACTAACCACCGTCCTAGATTTGCATGTTGAATTGCATCCCTGATAAATTTTGTCTACTCACCTGTCCAAAAGTTTAGTTGAGGAATACTTAAAATTGTAGCAAATATAGACAAAAATGTGGGTTTTTTTATTACATGTTGTCATTATGGGGGTAGCTAAGTGGCAAAATGAATTGACTGTTGCACTAGGAGTCAGTAAGATTTGAATCCAAAACCTTCTGTAAACATTTATGAGCCCTTTGATATTGGGCATACAATTTCACCTTTCTCAATCTCATTTCCTACATGTATAAAATGTAGATAATAATAGCATCTAAATCCCAAGATTTTTGTGAGATACGTAAAGCACTTAGGGAAATTAAATGCTAAATATTTTTAGTACAGCTAAGTATCACAGTGAAGAAAGTACTGGAACTGGATTCTGGAAGATCTGAGTTCAAATCTTCCTCCAGATACTATCTAGCAGTATGACTCTGGATAAGTCATTTGGTCTAAATCTTAGTTTCCTCATCTCTAAAATGGAGTTGGAAATAATAAGTTATTGTGAGGATCAAATGAGAAAATATATATATAAATTATCCTTTGTTTTCAAAGAGGAGTAATGACATCATAGAGTAATGTGTACACATGCATGAATTGATTTAAGTGAGGCAGAGTTGCAATCAACCTCACTCTCTCTTCCAGAATCATTGAACTCCAGTGGCAAGGAAAAAGTCAATACAACTACTGGTGGCCCAGGATACAATGGGCGACCTTGGTTTCTTCAATGTCTGGACAAGCTCTTAAGTGCTCCAAGATGCCAGTTTCAGTAGCCTTCATGAACATTGGAAAAATAAAGCACTGTGTTGCCAGGAGTAAGTTCAGTATATTCAGTATAGTAAAACTTCTCAGAGCTTGTATTTTGGTGGAGATAACACTGAGCTTGTGTAGGATATTCCACCAAAACACAAACTCTGACAAGTTCTACTATACTGAAAATCTTTTGAACTTAGTCCTGGCAACACAGTGTTTTATTGCGCATACTCTGATCCAGGAATATCACTGCTATGTTTATATCCAAAAGACAGCCCCAAAAATAGAAAAAGACCTTTTTGTACAAAAATATTTATAGCAACTCTTTCTATGGTGGCTAATAAATGGAAATCAAAGTAATGTCCATCAGTTGGGGAATGGCTGAACAAGCTGTAGTATATGATTGTAATGGAATATTATTGTTCTATAAGAAATGACAAGCAGTATGATTTCAGCAAGGACTGGAAAGACTATATGAACTGATGAACAGTAAAGTGAGTAGAACCTGGAGAACACTGTGCACAGTGACAGCAATAATTTTCAACGAACTGTAAATGACTTTATTCTCAGCCATACAATGATCCAAGACAATCCCAAAGGACAGATGATGAAACATACTAACCACTCCAAAGAAAGAACTGATATTGATTGAAAACAGACTGAAGCATGCTATTTTTCACTTTATTTATTTCATCTTTTTTCTTTTATTCAAGTTTTCTTATACAAGATGACTAACATGTTCATGTTTTACATAATTGCACATATAAAACCTATATCTGATTGCTTATTGCCTGAGGGAAAGGGGAGAGGAAGGAGGAAGGGATGGAATTTGGAACTCAAAACTTTAAATAAAAATTTTTATTATAAAAAAACACAGTGTTTATTTTCTGTGGCCTAATCACTCAATCAACAAATATTTATTAAGTATCTACTACAGGCCAAACACTGTGTTAAGCACTAAAGACTAGGAGAGCAAAGGCAATCCATATTCACAAGAATCTTGCATTCTAATATGGGAGACTGAAAAAAAAAGGATATAAAAATCTTCCTCTCTTTCTCTTTCTTGATACATACATAGACATATAAACATAATACTATATGTAGAGAGCTTTATATCTATATAGCTGTTGTAATTGAGTCATTTTCAGTTGTGTCTGATTCTTTGTGACCTCATTTGGCATATTTCTGGCAAAGCTCATGAAGTGGTTTGCCATTTCCTCCTCCAACTCATTTTACAGATGAGGAAATTGAGGTAAACATCATTAAGTAACTTGCCCAGGATCACATTGCTAGTAAGTATGTGAAGCTAGATTTGAAGTCAGGAAGATGAATCTTCATGACTCCAGGCCTGACACTCAATCCCACTGTGTCACCTAGCTACAGATAAACAATCTAACCTTTTTAAATGGAGATAGAGATAAACATCTATATATACACAGACACATATTTATATATGCATATATGTCTATAAAGAATAAATAAAAAAGAAAACATATAAATAAATGCAAAGTAGGAAATACTGCAAAGTTGGGAGATAGAAGTCATTGGGGGTTGGGAGGTTCAGAAAAAGCTGGCTAGAAAAGACTGTGCTGATTTTAACTACACATTGAGGAGTTTATTGTGAGTAGGTTTACCACTTGATGGTGAATTATTTGACTACAACAACCCAGAAGCAAAGAACAATGCAAACTGGAAAAGGTCCAGAATCTGCATAGAGATAGTCATAGTACCTGTGTAAGAAAAGGGGACAAAAATTCCTAAGACCCACAAAATGTTTAGACCACTACTAAACCTACTTTTTTATATTTTAAATGTGAGATCATTTCCTGTAGGCATATTATTAGAAGAGCTGAAATGGATTAACTCTGAAATTTTTGCTATTACCAACCAGAAAACAAAAGGAAATTTTACTTAAATGAAAGGATCACTCACAGGATCCCCCTGGAGAAGCTAATAAGGACATTAATGGTTTTTTTTGTTTTATTTTTTTTTTTAGTGAGGCAATTGGAGTTAAGTGACTTGCCCAGGGTCACACAGCTAGTAAGTGTTAAGTGTCTAAGGCCGGATTTGAACTCCGGTACTCCTGACTCCAGGGCCAGTGCTCTATACACTGTACCATCTAGCTGCCCCAAGGACATTTATTTTATAATTTATCAAAGGCAACAACAAATCACATTTCATAGAATATTTTGTCACCCTTGCATTACAGTATTTATGATTAACATTTACAAATCAATACACAGGAATAATTGTAGCTCATCCACCATTTGTGGCTGAGCATTAGAAACCATATATATATATATATATATATATACACAATATATATACATATATATATATGTATATATATGTGTATATATATATATATACAATATATATATATATATATATATATTGTAATGATTGGAATGATGCCACCTGCTGGATACTTACTGTAGAAGAGTTCTGCCCATGAAGCGAAGGTCTTTGAGGGCAAGACCAGGAGTCTTTTCTTTGGCGGGAGGAAGTGACGCGGACTAGTGGGAGGAGGAAGGAAGAGACTGGCGCTGACTCTGGGGCTCTTTCCTGAGGATGCTGGCGGAGAAGGGAGCTAGAAATGTGCTCTCCCTTTAATAGATAGGAATCTAGGCCTTTCTCTCTCTCTTTACCAAATTCTTATTCTCCTTAATAAATGCTTAAAAGTCTAACTCTTGCTAAAGCTTGTAATTGATTGGCGACCACTCATTAGATATTTTAGACAGTTTAGCTAGAATTTTAACCCTTAACAATATATATATATATATATATATGTATGTATGTATGTATGTATATGTGTATATATGTATGTGTATGTATGTATATGTGTATGTGTATATATGTGTGTGTGTGTATGTATATGTGTGTGTATGTATATATACATATATATCCCTGTCTATTCTACTATGGATCTAATATATATATATATATATATATATATATATATATATATATATATATATATATATATATATATATATGCAATTGGATGGATAATTTGTACATCTCATCTGTCAATGGATAACTACTACAAATAAGCAATAAGATGTGCTCAGAGCTTAATAGGATGATCAAGCCCCTAATATCTTTAGTGGAAAACCTATGGGATGGTAGAGATAAGTGTCATACAAAATAGATAATAAAAGTATCAACAGACCTGGAAGACAGCTTAGAGGTCATCAAGTCTAATCCTTTCATTTTATAGATAAAGAAGCTAAGATTTAGTGAGATGAAAAGATTTATTTAGAATTACACAAATAGCAAATTTCTGAGGTGGAATTTGAAACTAGGGCTTCCCGAATCCAGTCCAAGCACTATTTCTACTACTCTTTCCTTCCTCCCTGGGCATCCATATCAAACTCTGCATCATTGCAAGGATGATAACTTTGATAAGGCTACAGAAGCACTGGACTATTTTCAGTATTTGATTCACAATTTGAGATACTCAAAAGTCAGATAAAATGGTGTTGAAGGTTTTAAAATCTTCTTTACTGAAAGTTTTGAAAAAGACTATATTATTGCCTGTTTGAAACACTAAAAGGGAAATTATTTTTCATATATCCAGCAGAATATAACATCTTAGTTATCTTACCTATATGATTCTGCATCTATGATACAGGTGTGGTTCTAGAAATATTTTTCATTAAAAACATGAGAAATGGCAGGGAGAAAAATCATGAAGTTACCTGAGCTCTCCCAAATTAAGCCTCTGCACAGATTCTGAAGACACAGAACCTACAATAAAACAGAGTAAAACAATCTTTCAGCTTAAGATAGCCTAGAAGTTCTTCAGGAAAGGTCTGTCTCACCTGGGTAAAAGGGAAGCACAGTTCAGCACAGAAAGGAGGGAGGGAGGGAGGGAGGGAGGGAGGGAGGGAGGGAGGGAGGGAGGAAGAAAAATTTAAAACACAGAATTAGCTCAGGGACCCTGATCTCATTGGAGTGGGCTCATGGAGGAAATAGCTTTCATACCCAATTGGGAGAAGCAATCTATTTAACCCTGCAGGAAAATAGGAGGGGAAGAGGATAAGGAAGGAAGGGTGAAAAAAGGGAGTGTAGAGCCAGGGAGTAGATAGTCAGAAGTAAAACACCTCTGAGGAGGAATAGGTAAAAAGAAGATAGAGTAAATGTCATGGAAAGGGAGTGGGATGGAGGGAAATAGTTATGATGATTGATTATAATGGCAAAACATATGGTAATTACTTTGCTGGGCTTTTATGAAGAAAGTTCTCTGTCAAGCTTAAGGTACTATATAAAGGTTATGATGAACAGAATACTATCAGAAAAACCTGAAAAGACCTACACGAACTGAAGCAGAGTAAAATGTACTGTATACAAAATAACAGCAATAGTGGGGGATGATCTGCTGGGAAGCATGTGGTTATTTTCATCAAGGCAATGATCCAATATAACCCTGAAAGAATTATGAAGATTGCAGCCCATCTACAGAGAAAGAACGGATAGTATCTGAAAACAGGTGGAAAGACATTTAAAAATTTTTTTTTCATTTCCTCTTTGACAATTCCTTAATCTGAAGTTTGGGGTTTTTTTGACCGTTTTCTCTCACAACTAGCTAATATGGGAATTTTTCCATGACTACTCATGTATAGCTTAATTTGAATTGCTTGAGTTCTTGTGGGGGGGAATGGAGGGGGGAAGAGAAGTTGGAACACAATTTTTTTTAATTCATGTTAAAATTTTGTTTTTACATATATTTTGGAAAATAAAATTCTATTAAAAAATAAGAGGGGTATAGGCAAAATTTGGAAAAGAAATGAGAGTTATGCAAGAGAAAGAAAATAGTTTGGAAAAAGAAAAAAATGTCTTAAAATTAAATCAGACAAATGGAAAAGAAGATGCAAAAGCTGATGGAAAAATAGTTACTTAAGAATCAGAATTAGGCAGATAGAAGCTAATGAGTCAATGAGACAACAGGAAGAAATAAAGAAGAATAAAAAGAATATAAAAGTAGAAGAAAACATAAAATACCTCTTCTGAAAAACAGATCTAAGAGGGACAATCAATGTATAACTGGACTACTTGAGGACCAGAAGCAAAGATCCTATACAGCATATTTCATGACATTATAAAGGAGAATTGCCCCAATGTCTTACAACCAGAGGAAAAAGTAGTCATTGAAAAAATCCACTGATCACCTCCTGAAAGAGACCTCCAAAGGAAAACTCCAAGCAATATCAGCTAAATTCCAAAATTATCAAGTAAAGGAGAAAATACCACAGGCATCCAGAATGAAACAAGTTTAATATGAAGGAGCAATAATCAGGATTATACAGGACCTGTCAGCTTCAACATTATAGGATCAGATGGCTTGGAATATGATATTTCAGAAAGCAAAGGAACTTGAATTCCAACCAAGAATATATTACCCAGCAAAATGAATCATAATCTTTCAGGGGAAAAGATGAGCATTCAATGAAATAGGCAACTTTAAACTTTCCTAATAAAAAGCCCAGAACTGAATAGAAAATTGAATCTATAAATACAGGATTCAAGAGACACATGAAAATTTAAAAAGGCGGGGGAAAGCATGTTACTAAATAAGGTTAAAATGTTTGAGAAAATACTTATAACTCTTGATAAATGTATATTTATTTATTTATTTTATTTTTTTTTAGTGAGGCAATTGGGGTTAAGTGACTTGCCCAGGGTCACACAGCTAGTAAGTGTTAAGTGTCTGAGGCCAGATTTGAACTCAGGTACTCCTGACTCCAGGGCCGGTGCTCTATGCACTTTGCCACCTAGCTGCCCCTAAATGTATATTTATTAAGGCAGATAAGAGGAGTACACACAGACAGAAGGGGTGGGTATAAGTTGCTTCTGAGGTGATGAAATTTAGAAAAATACTTAAGGGGTAAGAAAAAGGATTATACTGGGAGAAGAGGACAGGGAATTGTGGGGACCAATTTTTAATTGGGGAGTGTTAGCTAAGCGGCTCGCTGCAATATTGAGGCAAGGAAAGAGACAGACAGCCTCCCTCAAAACAGAGTAGGATTTATTTAACAAGAATGAACTTTAAAAAACACAAACAGGATCAGTAGGATTAAGCGAAAGGAAATAAAATGGGGAAAGGGAAATTATACAACCTGAACAGAACCACTGCCCAGGAATCATCTGAGAACACACAGCAGCATTCTGTCGCCTTCCAGCTTCAAGCTAGAATGCTGGAAAAACTTCCTTTTTCCCAGCAGACCCAAGACTGACCAGACACAGCCCCCAGCCAATTTTCTGGCCACTCACATGACTGCCCTCACTAGGCTTCCAATCATTATAATTTGGCCAGGCCCATGTAGGCAACAGCGTCTGGTGATGATGTGAGGTGCCAGCACCATGGAGATGGCTACAACCAGTGGGTGGAGCACCATGCCATTTGCAGAGCCCCAGAGGCCAGTGCATGTGCTGAGGTTTTTTTTTGTTTGTTTGTGTTTAATTCTAGCCAAAAGAGGGGGTCATAAAAACCTCAAATAACAATTAATTCTTTTCAGAAGGCAGAATAGGATAAATCACATCACATGAAGAGACACAAAATACCTATTACAATAGAGGGAAGGAAGGGAGGGGTGAGCATTATTTTGACCCTAATTTCACCTGATTTGGCTCAAAGAGGGAATAACATACAAACTCAGTTGAGTATAGAATTTTACTTTAACCTATAGTTAAGTAAAAGGGGAAAGAAGAAAGAAAAGGGTGGAGTACTAATAGAAGGGAGGGTAAAACTAGGAGGTGAAAAGGGAAAGTACAAAAGGGAGGTGGGGTAATAGAAGGTGAGGGAAGGTAGCCAGAAACAAACAAACAAACAAAAACTTGTGAGAAGGGACAGAGGAAAGAGGAAAGTACAAACAAGGAGGAAAATAGGATGTGAGGAAATACACTGTTAGTAATCATAACTGTGAATGTGAATGGGATGAATTCTCCTATAAAACAGAATCAGATAGCAGAGTGTATTAAAAATCAGATTCCTAAAATATGTTGTTTAGAAGAAACACATTTGAAGCAGAGAGATACACATAGAGTAAAGTTAAAAAGCTTCAGTTTCAGCTGAAGGAAAAAAGCAGGGATAACAATTCTTATCTCAGAGAAGACAAAGGTAAAATTGACCTAATTAAAAGATATAAGGAAGGGAATTACATTTTGTTAAAAGGTACCATAGGCAGTGAAGTAATATCAATACTAAACATGTATGCACCAAGTGTTATAGCATCCAAATTCTTAGAGAAGTTAAATGAATTACAGGAAGAAACAGACAGCAAAACTATATTAGTGGGTGACCTCAATCTCCCCCTCTCACAACTAGATCTATCTTACCACAAGATTAGTAATAAAGAAGTTTAAGGAGGTAAATAGAATTTCAGAAAAATTAAATATGATAAAAAAGAATATACATTTTCCTAAGAGGAACATAAAACATACACAAATAATGACCATGTATTAAGGGATAAAAATCTCACAGTCAAATGCAGAAAGGCAGAAAGAGTAATGCATCCTTTTCAGTTAATGATGCAATAAAAATTATGTGTAATAAGGGGCCATGGTAAGATAGACCAAAAAAAAATTGGAAACTAAATAATCTCATCCTAAAGAATGAGTGGCTCAAATAACAAATCATAGAAACAATCGATGAGTTCATCCAAGAGAATGACAACAATGAGACAACATATCAAAACTTATGGGATGCATCCAAAGCAGTTCATAGGGTAAATGTTATATCTCCAAATACCTACGTAAATAAAACAGAGAAAGAGGAGATCAATGAATTGGGCAAGCAACTAAAAGAGCTAGAATAATAAAAATTTTAAATCCCCAAATAAATACTAAATTAGAAACACTGAAAATTAAAAGAAAGATTATTAAAATTGAATGTAAGAAAACTATATAATTAATAAATAAAACTAAGAGCTGGTTCTATAAAAAAACTATAAAATAGATAAATCTTTGGTTAATTTGATGTAAGAAAAGAAAGAAGAAAACCAAATTACCAGCATGAAAAATGAAAAGGGTGAATTCATCACCAATTAAGAGTAAATTAAAGCAATAATTTGGGGGCTCTTTTGTCCAACTATATGCCAATAACTTTGACAACCTAAATTAAATGGATGAATATATATAAATATAAACTGCACAGATTAGCAGGAGAGGAAATAAAAGCTTTAAATAAGCCCTTTTTAGAAAAAGAAATAGAACAAACCATCAATGAACTCCCTAAGAAAAACATTTCCAGGGCCAGATGGGTTTACAAGTGAATTCTACAAAACATTTAAAGAACAATTAATTCCAGTACCATACAACCTATTTGGAAAAATAGGTGAAGAAGGAACCCTACCAAATTCCTTTTATAAGAAAATATGATGTTGATAGCTAAACCAGGAAGAGCAAAAATCACAGACATAAAATTATGGACCAATCTGCTAATGAATATTGATGCAAAAATTCTAATTAATATATTAGCAAAGAGATTATAGCAATTTAACACCAGGATAATACACTATGGCCAGCTGGGATTCATACTAAGAATGCAGTGCTTGTTCAATATCAGGGAAACTACCAATATCATTGATTATGTTAATAACAAAACTTACCAAAATCATATGATTATCTCAATAGATGCAGAGAAATCTTTTTTTTTGTTTTTTTGTTTTTTGTTTTCTGCAGGCAATGGGGGTTAAGTGACTTGCCCAGGGTCACACAGCTAGTAAGTGTCAAGTGTCTGAGGCCGGATTTGAACTCAGGTACTCCTGAATCCAGGGCCGGTGCTTTAACCACTGTGCCATCTAACTGCCCCCCAGAGAAATCTTTTGACAAATATAGCACCCATTCCTATTAAAGACACTAGAAAGCATAGGAATAAATGGAGCTTTCCTTAAGTTGATAAGCAGTATCTATCTTAAACCATCAGCAACCATTATATTAATGGAAATAAGTTAGAAGCCTTCCCAATAAGATCAGGTGTGAAATAAGTATGTCCATTATCACCACTATTATTCAATATTGTACTAGAAATATTGGTCTTTGCAAAAAGAGGGAAAAAATTTGAAGGAATTAGAATAGGCAAGGAAGAAACAAAACTATCATTCTTTGCAGATGATAGTGTGGTATACTAGGGAGTCCTAAATAATCAACTAAAAAACTACTTGAAACAATTAGCAACTTTAGTAAAGTTGCAGGATATAACATAAATCCATGTAAATCATTAGCATTTCTATACCTGACCAACAAAGCCCAGCAACAAAAAATAGAGAGAAACTCCATTTAAATAACTGTAGACAATGTAAAATATTTGGGACTCAACCTGCCAAAATAAACCCAGGAACTCTATGAAAACAATTATAAAAAAGCAGATCTAAATAATGGGGAAAATAGCAATTGCTCATGGGTAGGCCATGTTAATATAATAAAATAACAATTCTACCTAAATTAATTTGCTTATTTCGTGCCATACCAATCAATCTACCAAAAATTATTTCATAGGGCTAGAATAAATAACAAAATTCATATGGAAAAACAAAAGGTAAAGAATATCAAGGGAATTAATGGCCTAGCTGTACCAGATCTAAAATTACATTAAAAAGCATTGCTCATTAAAACTATTTGGTACTGGCTAACCAATAGAGGGGTAGATCAGTGAAATAGGTTGGGCACACAAAAATACAGCAGTAAATGAACATAGCAGTCTCCTGTTTTATAAACCCAGACTGTAGACTCCAGTGTAAGAACTCACGACTTGACAAAAATGTCTGTGAAAACTGGAAAATCATGTGGTAGAAACTAGGCATAGGGCAACAACTTACACTGTACAACAAAGTCAAAATTGTTACATGATCTAAACATAAAGGGTGATACCATAGGCAAATTAGGAGAGGAAGGAATAGTTTACCTGTCAGATCTATGGAGAGGGAAAGAATTTATGACCAATGATGAGATAGAGAACATTATGAAATACAAAGTGGATCATTTTGATTACATTAAATTAAAGAGCTTTTGTACAAACAAAACCAATGCAAGCAAGATTAGAAGGAAAGCAGAAAGATGAGGAACAATTTTTCAAGACACTGTTTCTGATAAAGGCCTCATATCAAAAATATATAGAGAACTCAATCAAATATATAAGATTACTGGTCATTCACCAATTGAGAAATAATCAAAGGATATGAACAAGCAGTTTTCAGATGATGAAAGTAAAACTATATAGAGACACATTAAAAAAAGGTTCTCAATCACTACTGATTATAAATCAGTGGGTCCTTTCCCCTTTTTTATTATCTCTTTGGGATATAGACCTAGTAGTGGTATTGCTGGATCAAAGGTTATGCACAGTTTTATAGCCTTTTGGACATGATTCCAAATTACTCTTCCAAATGGTTGGATCAGTTTACAACTCCACCAACATTAGTATTCCAATTTTCCTACATCTCCAACATTCATCATTTACCATTTTTGTCATAGTACATAAAAGATAGGTATGATATTTGTTTTTCTCTAATCAGTAGTGATTGAGAACCTGGAAGGGATATGTAAAAATTAGGCCACTAATGCATTGTTCTTACAGTTGTAAACTAGTACAGTCATTCCTTACAATAATTTGGAGCTATATTAAAAAGCTATAAAGCTGTGTATACTGTTTGATCTAACAGTACCTCTATTAGGTCTATATTCCTATATTTATACAAAGAAAGTAGTTATGCAAAGAAAAAGAAAAGAAGAAAGGATGTATTTGCATAAAAATATTTATAACAGCTCTTTTTGTGATGACATATAATTGGAAATTGAGAGGGTTCCCCACAACTGGGAAATGGCTGAACAAGTTGTGGTATATGATTGTGATGGATTACTATTGTATCATAAGAAATGATGATCAGGATAGATGTGGAAAATCCTGGAAAGAGATATATGAATGGATGCAAAGTTAAGTGCGCAGAAATGGGAGAACACTGTACACAGTAACAGCAATAGTGTAAGGATTGTCAATTACAAAAAACTTGGCTACTCTGATCAACACAACAATCTAAGATAATTCCAAAGGACCCATGATGAAAAACACAATCCAACTCCAGAGAGAGAACTAATATACTCTGAATGCAGGGGATTTTTTTTACTTTATTTTTTTTTAATTTTGTGTTTTCTTCTAAAACATAGCTAATATGGAAATTTTTAAAAGAAAAACATACTAAGAAATTTGAATTTGAAGAAAAAATAATTTACTATGTTCAGTAAAACTCTTGTAAGCCCATAACTTTTTTTGTGAGATTGACAGAGACTAAGTAATAATAATAATGACAATTATTTAAAAATAATAATACACACTAATATTCATTCTGTATTACATCATGGTGAACTTCAGCAATTTGTTAATTAAAAGTATTTGAATGTTCCTTCACTACAATCTTAAAAGTTATTTTTAATTTTTGAAAAAGCCAATTTAGCACTTATTAAGATCTTTATCAAATAACAGGGGAGTTTCACAATTTATTACCTTTTCCTTAGAATACAGGAACTGATACAGATAATATTAGTCAGTAGATGTGGTAAATGTGAAATTGCTACGGAAATAAGCAAAACATTCTAAATGAAAAAAAGAACAGAACAACACCTGGAACCATAAACTAGCTCTTCTCAATGTAAATATCAGAAAACTCATTCTATCCACATAACCCAGCTGAAAACCACACTTTTATGTATATATTATATTTCAATCAATTCTGGATTATGTACACTAGTTGAGGAGTAGAGATATATTCATTCTAAAACAATTTAGAGATGATTTCAATCAAGGGCAACTTGTAATATTCGTAACTTTTGGAGATTCTCAGAAGACTCATATTGTGCCCTTGAGGGTGTTGTAAGAAACAAAATAGAATAAAATGGTGCCTATCTGTAGACTTAATTTAATTCATTAACTATAGAAAATAGGACAAGCAGTGTACCATCACAAGCTTCAGATGCCTGCATTAGGCATCTGAATTCTAGAACAATGTTCAAGAAAATCAAAGCTGCATATATGATTCTAGATTGTTAAAAGGGATCTGATAATCTTGTGTAAAGATTTATTGAAAGTATAGAAATCTAGTTTTTAAAATTATTATTATTATTATTACATGGAAACAATGGCTCATATGTTTAGTTTTCTCACAAATCAAGAAAATTAATATTTATTTGTGGGACAACGAGGGTTAAGTGATGCCAAGGAACACACATCTAGCACGTGTCAAATGTCTGAGGCTAAATTTGAACTCAGGTCCTCCTGAATCCAGGGCCAGCATTTTATCCACTGTACCACCTAGCTGCCCCTCAAGACAAATAATATTAATCAGAATTTTTGAGTTAAAGAAATTGAGACAAATTAAATTACTTGCCCAGGGCTACATCCTTAAACGAATGACAAAGCCAGGACTTGAACCCAGGTATCCTGACTCCAAGTTAAGAATTCTACAGGCACCTAATGTCCAACCAAAATGAACTACTCACCATCCATGTATACACAATCCCATTCAACTCAATTTAAAAAAAAAATTAAGTAGATATGTTTGCAGCACCATGCTAGTAACCCCTCAGCTAGATGGAAGAATGGATAGAGTACTGGGCTTGGAGTTAGGAACACTTATCATCCTGAATTGAAGTCTGACTTCAGACACTTACTATCCGTGTGACTCTGGGCAAGTCATTTATTCCTGTTTGCCTCAGTTTTCTCATCTGTGAAATGAACTGGAGAAGGAAATGGAAAACCACTCTAGTTATTGTTGTCCTTAAAAAAAAAATTTGGAAGGCGAAGTCCACTCTACCACTTCCTCCTTTGCCCAGCCACTTAGCTAAAGATGTTGCCTCTTGCTCTACTGAGAAAACTGAAATCATTAATTACTGTTGCTTCTTCCCTTTGACATCTTAAAACCTTCCTTCATCCTCTCTTCCTTTATTCATATGTCAGATAAAGAGGTGGTTCTTTTCCATGCCAAGATGACACCCTCTACATACCTTGCATTGTATATAACACTTTAAATATATTAACTTATTTTATCCTCATAACAACTCTGTTTGGTAAGTGCTATGATCACCATTTCCATTTGGTAGATGACTAAACTGAGACAGAGTTAAAGTGATTTGAGCAGTGTCACATTACTAGTAAGTATATGAGGGGCAATTCAAACTGAAGTCTTCCTGATAAAAATCTCAGGACTCTATTTACTATACCAAGCTTCCTCTATATAGCTAATATTTAAACAGAGGTTTATATTTTACAGTATGCATTATTATCTCATTATCTATATCTATAAATGTATACACAGAAGCATATAAAGTCATACATACACATACATAAATCTTGGATGAATATATATACATATATAAATGTATATATACATTTCTCTGTCACTGTCTCTGTCTCTCTGTCTCTGTCTCTCTCTCTCTCTCCCCACTCCCTGCCTCCCCCCCCCCGCCCCCAGGAGTCTCAAGATCAGATATTTTGGAAAATCTAATGGACAATGTTGAGGAAACCATTGTTACTACTACTGCTACTACTAGTTTGCTGCCACTAATGATGCTTCTGTTATGCTGTTTTTACTACTACTATTGCTGTTTTTATTCCTACTACTGCTACTCCTGCAGCTTCTGCTATTACTATTACTGCTGCTGTTGCTATTGCTATCATTACTATCACTGTTACAACTAATACTACTGCTGCCACCACCATTGTTAACTACCACCAACAATCACTACTGCTGTTGTTGTTGCTATACTGCTACTACTATTTAATGCAACCTGTGTCTTTATGTTTTTATTCTCAGAATAAATCAAGTAGAATGGAGGTAGAGGGTATAATGGAAAAGTGCATTTGGCTTCAGAGCACTCCTAAACCTTACCATGCCTTCTCCATGTTAACCTGAGTTAGAAAGGTCTATTATGATAAAGGTGGAGTGCTAGGGGGGGAAATACAGAAGGGAGGGGAGATTTCTTTTAAATTCTAGCCTATCAACTCTTTGACAGTCTTTCTTTTAATGTTGGTGACTCATTTCATCTTAATTTCCTCTAGTTACTCTAGGCGACCTATGTGAAACATCTTGTTGAGGAGAGTGAGGAGCAAAAGAAAACAAATCAACTTTGTAAAAATATTACTGGAATCTGATAGCTTGATGTCAGCAAAAAAGTATATTCTATAACTTGGAATAACCTTTATTTAGTAGAGGGGAGGAATGTTAGATAGGCATGACAATTTTAACTTGGAAAGTTATGTTCTTCCCATGGACCACTGGCATTCCACATTATAAATTCTCCAACCAGTTCAGGGTTTTCCTTGATATTCTATCAATACATTTCCTTTCTCTGACCACTGGGCCAATAATCTGCCTTTCCACTGAAGTTTGAGGTCTCATTTTTCATCAGTTTTCATACACCAATCAAACTGCAAATCAGATCAAGGCATTCCAAACATTTGTTCGCTGCCTATGTTTCTTTGCCATTTTTACACACACTATCCTGGGAAATGGTGTAGCATTTGACACAATAAGAGCATTTTCAAAGGGCCTGTTGAGGCCCATGATCCTGTTGATTTGAATTCTAAGAACAAATTATGTGCATCTTTTTCCTAGTGCCTACCTACAAAAATACTGCCCTCAGTTCACATCTTCTAGTAATGAACAATTACTGGCGCTATCAATCCATCACTAAACCTATATAGTCAATATCTTCTCATGGCCAGATGACACAGCCTTATAGTTTCCCCTTATGAATGCAATTATGAAGGAAATAAGGTCTAGGACATGTCTGTTTTACAGCTATAGTAGAAAAAACTAATTCTTTCTTTCCTTATTTCTATGATGCCAGTGACTTATTTGCCTGAAATATTTCTTCTATTCCTGGTTAGACTCCGTTTCCATTAATATGTTTTATAAAATTAATCTCAAATGGCTCTCATATATGTAAGAAAATGCCAAATACAGCTTTTTGGAATTATGTAAAATTTAATTAACATTTACTGATCTTAGCTTTATTTATCAAAATCTAATGATCATCCTGTTATAATTTGAGCAACAATTTATTTTGGCAAAAGCAAAGGCACCTGAGCCACCCAATCCATTTCCCAAAGCTGAAACATATTGTTTATGATAAAACTAACATGTCAGCAAAGATCATGGGTAAATCTCATGATTTTAAAGCTGTATTTGTTCAGAAATAGATTTAATATCAGAGCTGTTAGTCATCTTCATTATGGAAGGGATATTTGTAAATGATGCTTGCTTTATCCATGCTTTACTAAACCATGCAGACTTCTACATTGCCAATTTAAGGCCGGTATCCATTTATCTCTGTAGGGGATCATGGACATCTGTAGAAAGGCAATCCAAATGGATGCTGGCAGGGGTACTTAGAAATATTGTATTGCCTTGGGGAACACTTGGAGTTTAATTTAGTCTGATGAGTAAATGCACTAGAGCTTGAGTGTCTGTTATTTGGCTATTTCTGCATACTCACATGTAAGCATAAAAATAATGACACAGACATATTTATATATATATACCCATACATATTTCAACATATGTGATTTTTATCTAGGTACTCTGGCCATCGATCCAGATTACAAATTTTCCATGTATCAAGAGAGTAAGTATGCTACCATATGAATCAATCAACAAGCATTTGTTAAATACCTACTATGTACCAGACATTGTTCTAGAATTCAGGAAAACATATACAAAGAATGGGATAATTCCTTCTCTCAAGGAAATAACATTCTGTTAAGGGAGACAACATGAAAATATGCATAAGAATGTATTGAATAAATATATACAGAAAAATATAAGAAACAAATACAAGATAGTTAAATACAAAGTATTCAGTGAAGGGGGAACTAACATTTGGAGGGAAGCTAAAAATACTTGCTGTGGAAAGTGGTATTGGAACTGCATCTTGACAGAAGAGAGGAATTTTATGAGACATAATTGTGGGAAAAGCACATTCCAAGGATGAGAGATGGCTAACATGAGGGGACAGAGATGGAAGATGGATCATGATTTGTGAAAGCTAGTTCAGCTGGAATATAGAGTACAAGAAGCTAAGTCATGTTTAAAAAGTCTGCAAAGATAGATAAGAGTTCTTTTCCCTCATTCTTTAGCCCAGATTCTGCTTATTCTTCATACATGGTATGCCATTTCCTCTTTTATGAAATTAGCATAGTTTGTCTTTAGCTTCCCTGCTCCTTTCTGTACACCCCTTTCAACCCATTTCTGCACATACACATGTAAATTTACATACACATAATTTTACATATATTCATTATTTTACCACAACACCTACTTATTTGCACACATATATACATGAGTGTGGTATACCTCACTCCCCACCATATCAGTCCCCCAATCTGTACTTACACTCACAAATTGGGTCCTCAGAAGAAACATCATTTGGCTTCTAAGAAGGGAGACAACATGAAAACAACTATATACATACCATGTAAATGATAAATATTCTCAGAAGGAAAGAATTGTTTTTGGGAAAAGGTGGAAGGGAGAGCTAGAAAAGGCCTGTTGCAGAAGGTGGGCCTTGAGTTGCCTCTTAAAGGAAGCTAGGGATAATGAGAAAGAAGAGAATTCTAGGCATAAGAGATAGTCAGTGAAAAGGTTCAGAGATGGAACATAGAGGGCCATATGCAGGAGAACAGAAAGGTGGTCCTTATCATTGGATTGTAGATCACATGGAGGGAAATAAAAACCTAGAAAAGTACTGTGCTTATTTGGACCTGACTCAGGGCAGTTCCCTAGTAGTTTGGGTTTGATATTAGAGCAAAATGTGACATATGCAACTTATCTATTTAGCTATATTAGGGAAAGGATATTTAACAAATATGTGCATTGAGGATACCCCAGCTTGATTCAGCTGAGCAAGACCCTTTCACCTGATTTGCCCATCATTTTTGACCAGGCAAGAATCAACAAGCATACTGGAGACAAGATGGTGAAAGAAAGTTAAAAACTCAGTTGAGCTCTCCCCCAAACTTCTCCAAATACCTTTAAATAATGCCATAAGATAATTCCTGGAGCAGCAGAATCCACAAAAGGACCGTACGAAATAATTCTCCAGCAAAAGATAACTTAGAACATGGTAAGAAAGGTCTATTGCACTAGGGTAAAAGTGGAGCACAGTCTAACACAGGAAGTGTCAGCAGAGATCTGGCCCCAGAAAAATAGGAACAGGCCTTGGGAGAACTGAATCAGTGGCAGTGACTGCTTCTGGAACCCTCATCCCACAAATGGTAAGGGGGTAGAGGAACTGGTCAGAATAAGATTAGAGGGGTCTCTCTTCTGGCACTGGGGCAGGACTCTGTTGTTTTGCCTATACTCAGATGTGGGTTGCAGTGTTGGGTGGCAGTCCCAGGGCAAGGAGGAGCACTAGCACACCAGATCCTGTGATTACAGTGAAGCAGGGCCCTTCTCACAGCTGCAGGGCAAAAAAGAGCACCTGTGATTACTTACAGAACAGAGCACAGACCAGGAGAAGAGTAAATACAACTCTCTGTAGAACATACCACCTTGGAAGAACTGAAAACTTATAGGCCCCTAGAAGTATCTCTGAAAACAGCTGCACAAATCCATTGAAGCTTGAGACAGTGCACCTTCCACTCTGGAAGTATAGCCCTACTTTAATAAAGAGATAAAAGTCAAAAAATAGGCTTGAAAAATGAGCAAATGACAGGAAAATATTCTGGCCACAGAAAGTTACTTTGGTGACAAGAAAGATGAAAACATACTCTTAGAAGATAACAAAGTGAAAACTCCTACCTCCAAAGCCTGCCCCCAAAATATAAATTGGTCTCAGGCCACAAAAAGGCTCAAAGGGGACTTTGAAAATAAAGTAAGAGAGGTAGAGGAAAAATGAGGATGAAAAATGAGAGTGATGCAAGAGAATGATTAAAAAAGAGTCGAGTTTGATATAGTTGGCAAAAAATTACTGAAGAAAATAACACCTTAAAAAATAGACTAGGCCAAATGGTAAAAGAGGTACAAAAAGCCAAGAAGGAGAAGAATGCTTTGAAAAGTAGTATTGGGGGCAGCTAGGTGGCACAGTAGATAGAGCACCAGCCCTGGATTCAGGATAACCTGAGTTCAAATTCAGCCTCAGACACTTAATGCTAGCTGTGTGACCCTGGGCAAGTCACTTAACCCCAATTGCCTCACCAAAAAAAAAAGGAGGGGGGGAAATCATGCACTGAAGAAAAAAAGAAAAAACTGTTTACAAAGTAGAATTGGTCAAATGGAAAAGGAGATATAAAAGGTCACTGAAGAAAATAAATCCTTAAAAATTAGAATTTAGCAAATGGAAGCTAATGACATATTGAGAAATCAAAAAAACAATAAAATAAAATCAAAAGAATGAAAAATAGAAAACAATGCAAAATATCTCATTGGAAAAACAAGTGACCTGGAAAATAGATCCAAGAGATATAATTTTTATAGTATTGGACTACGTGAAATACATGATCAAAAAGAGCCATGACATTGTCTTTCAAGAAATTAACAAGGAAAACCAGAGGGTGAAATAAAAATTGAAGAATCCACCAATCACCTCCTGAAAGAGATTCCAAAATAAAAATTTCCATCAATATTACACCCAAATTCCAAAGCTCCCAGGTCAAGGAGAAAATATTGCAAGCAGCCAGAAAGAAAAAAATTCAAGTACTGTGGAGCCATACTCAGGATCACATAAAACTTAGCAGCTTCTACATTAAAGAATCAGGGGGCTTGGCATATGATTTTCCAGAGGGCAAAGGAACTGGGATTATAACTAAGAATCACCTATCCAGGAACACTGAATATAATCATTCAGGGGAGGAAATGGTCATTCCCTGAAAAAGAGGATTGTCAAGCATTCTTGATGAAAAGACCTGAACTTAAGAGAAAGTTTGACTTTGATATATAAGACTCAAGAGAAGCATAAAAAGTTAAATAAGGAAAATAAATCACAAGAGATTTAAAAAGCTTAATCTGTTTCCATTCCTACATGGGAAAATGATACTTATAACTCATAAGAACTTTCTCATTATTAGGGCAGTTGGAAGGGATGTACATACCACATACATACATACATACATACATACATACATATGTATATATATATGTGTGTGTATATATATGTATATATATATATATATATATATATATATATATATGAGAGAGAGAGGACAACGGTATGAGTTAACTATAAAGGGATGATATCTAAAACAATAAAATTAAGGTGTGAGAGAAGAATGCACTGGGAGAAAGGGAAAGGGAGGGGTAGAATGGAGCAAATTATCTTACATAAAAGAAGCAAGAAAAAGCTTATACAGTGGATGGATAGATAGGGGAGGTAAGAAGTGACTGAACCTTATTCTCATTAGAATTAGCTCAAAGAGGGAATAACATATACACTCAATTGGGTAAAGAAATCAATCATTCCACAGGACAGTAGGAAGGGAGGCAGATAAGAGGGGTGGCATGGGTGATTAAAGATAGGTCAGATTGGGAGAGGGGGTAGTCAGAAGTAAAACACTTGAAGAGGGACAGGATTAAAGGAGGAGAATAGAATAAATGGATGGGAGTGAATCAGATTGAGGGAAATATAGTTAATAATAGTAACTGTAATCTATATCAATTTGCTTGCCTTCTCAAAGTGGGGTAGGGATGGGGAGGAAAAGGGGAGTAAATTTGAAACTCAAAGTTTTAGAAATAGATGTTAAAATTGTTTTACATGTAATTGAGGGAAAATAAAATACTAAATCAAAAAAAAATCAACAAGAATCTTGAAATTCTTGTAGGTTTTTTTGTACACAATCAGGAAATGATGTGAATAACCTCCACCTGTAGTGTTTTGGAATTCATAGGTATTATTAAAGGAGGAAAAAAAGAAACTGAAAGAGAAACATAGTAATAAATTAAACTAATCAAACCAAATACATTAGCTCCTTGACTGAGTGACTATATTTGGGAAAACAAAGACCAGAAATCTCATCCCCTTTTCTAGTGAGTAGAAAACCTCAATAAATCCCTCAAAATTCATTCCTCTAGGCTACTTTGAAGGTATATTTAATTCTGAGGAAACACCAAAGTAGAACTTGAAAAGATCTAAATTACAACACTGGCACATCCAAAAACAAGAGAGCTGATAGGCCTAAAAAAACCTATTTATTATAATTATTTTCAAGTAAATACAAGAACATCATTCTCTCCTTGCTTTGGCCTAGGTCTTCATAAGGGCAATCTTCTAGCACTTTAGGTTTAATACTGGAACAAAAATGAGACACTCATCTGTCATTAAACAGTGAATAAAAAATTACTTAGCCACAATAAGAGAAAGCTATTCAACAAGGATATGAATTTAGGACATTCCAAGTTGGTTCAGTGAAATAAAAGTTCCTTTAACTTAATTGCTAATCATCAGAAGATACCTTGAATTCCTCCTGGCTGTTTTGTTCTCAGGTTACTAAGAAGTTATGCCAGCAGACTAAGATTTTGGTCTTCTAAATCCAATCAAGCTTCACAGAAGTTTTCAATTTCTTATAAGGAAAAACTAGCCTAATTTTTATGGCAGAAGTGGTTAGGACATTGCTTCTATCATAAGTATGAAGGAGCTAAGTTATAAAGGCCTTACTTGAAGATGGCAGAGGAGAGGCTGTGACTCCCACAAACTCCAGATAAACCTGTTCACTCAATCCCAAATAATGCCATAAAAAACACCCAGCCCAGCCTAATACACATAAGAACAGAGTGAGACAATTTTTCAGCAAAAGATGGCAAATGGGATCACCTAGACTCAGGCAGGAACAGACAGTACTCCCAGTACCTCAGAGTCTTCAGGGTCAGGAACTTCTTCTGAGACTTGGCTCATGGACCAGTGAGGAGGTTAGGTGGTAGGATGGGATAAAGTGGCTGTAGTCTCTTCTGGAGTTGGGTTGAAGTGCCCTGGTTCTGAACCTGTGGGCTGAATCGAGTGATGGTGGCCCAGTGGGGGAGGGGTACAGGCTTGCCAAGTTTCCAAGCATAGAGAATCATATTTCAATTAGACTTCTGGTTTCAAGTCAAAGACAAAGTGGCCATGGTTACTTACAGGCCAAGCAGGCTGAGAAGAAGCCCAATCAGCCCCTGGGCCATGCTGTAGCTCGGAACAGTGTGTGCTGCAAACAGCAATACATTTTAAGAAGGACTTAAAACCCAAGAAATAGGTATCCAAGATGAGCATGCAGAGAAAGCAGCAGACCATTGAAAACTACTTTGGAGGAAAGGTAGACCAGAATACACCCTCAGAAGAAGAAGATAATAACAAAGTCATAGCTCCAACATCCAAAGCTTCCAAGAAAAAATATGAATTGGTCTCAGGCCATGGAAGCACTAAAAATGGACTTTGAAGAGAAAGTAGGAGAGATAGAAGGAAGATTTAGAGAGATGGAGGAAAGAATGGAAAGAGAAATAAGAGCAATTCAGGAAAGTCATGAGAAAAAATTCAACTATTTGAAAAGCCAAAAGGGAAAGGAGATAGAAAAGCTCTCTCAAGAAAATAATTGCTGGGGGCGGCTAGGTGGCACAGTGGATAAAGCACTGGCCCTGGATTCAGGAGTACCTGAGTTCAAATCCAGCCTCAGACACCCAAAACAAACAAACAAACAAAATAATTGCCTAAGTATTAGGATTGAACAAATGGAATCTAGTGATTTTATGAGAAACCAAGACAAAGTAAAGCAAATTCAAATAAATAAAAAATAGAGGGCAATATGGAATATCTCCATGGAAAAACAGCTGACCTGGAAAATAGATTCCAGAAAGATAATTTGAAAATCATTGGACTACCTGATAGCCATGATCAAAAAAAAGAGCCTAGGCATCATCTTCCAAGAAATGATCAGGGAAAATTGGCCAGATATTCTAGAAGCAGAAGGTAAAATAGAACTTGAAAGAATCCACTGATCACCTCCTGAAAAAGATCCCAAAAGGAAAACCTGCAGGAATATTATAGCCAAATTCCTGAGATCCCAGGTCAAGGAGAAAATATTGCAAGCAGCTAGGAAAAAGGAATTCAAATACTGTGGAGTTTCAGTAAGGATAAAACAAGATCTAGCGGCATTTACATTAAAGGACCAGAGGGCATGTAATATGATATTCCAGATGGCAAAGGAACTGGGACTACAGCCAAGAATCACCTACACAGCAAAACTGTCTATAATCTTTCAGGAGAAAAAAAAAGGGACTTCAATGAAAAAGAGGATTTTCAGGCATTCATGATGAAAAGATGGGTACTGAATAGAAATTTTGACTTTTAAGTAAAAGACCCTAAAGAAGTATAAAAAGGCAAACAGGAAAAAGAAATCATGAGGGATATTAAAAAGATTAAACTGTTTACATTCCTACATGGGAAGATAATACTTTTAACTCATAATATCTTTTTCAGTATTAGGACTGCTGCAAGGAATATTAGAGGGCACAGGTGTGAATTGAATATGAAGGGATGATATTTGTAAAGTATTTAATTTTTGTTTATCCTTGTTTTATTGTGGAGCAGGCAGGGTAGGGTGGCTTGTGTCCGGGGCCAGATGTGGGTTTGGGTTGTTCTTGGTCCAGGAATGGTACTTTGTCCATTGTGCCACCTAGCTGACCCATGATGACATCTTCAAAATAAAGTTAAGTGATGAATGTAGTGGAATTCTATTGTGCTGTAAGAAACAATGAGCAGGAGGAGTTCAGAGAAACCTGGAAGGACTTGCATGAACTGATGATGAGTGAGATGAGCAGAACCAGAACAGCATTGTACATAGTACCATAAACATTGTGTCTTGATCTACTGTGATGGACTAGATGTTTCTCACCAATGCAATGGTACAGAAGAGTTCTAGTGGACTCATGATGGAAGGGGATCTCCAAATCCAGAAAAAAAAGAACTGGGGAGTATAGATGCTGATTGAATCATACTATTTCTTTTGTTTTTGGTGCTGATGTTTTTCTATTTTGAGGTTTTTCCTCATTGCTCCAATTCTTCTCTTATGACTAATGCAGAAATATGTTTAATGTTATATATATATATATATATGTATACATATATGTGTGTTTGTGTGTGTGTGTGTGTGTGTGTGTATAAACCTATATCAGATTAGCTGATGTCTAGGGGAGGGATGAGGGAGGGAAGGGAGGGAGAAAAATCTGAAATTGTAAAGCTTGTATAAACAAACATTGATAACTATTTTTACATGTAACTGGAAAAAATACTTTTATCAGAAAAAAATAAAGTTAAGTTGTAAGAGGAATGAACTGGAAGAAAAGGAAAGGGAGAGGCAGATTGGGGGAAAGTAGTTCACATGAAAGAAATAAGAAAAAGCTGATGGGGAAGATGGGGAAGGAGCAGAAGAGTGAGTGAGCCTAACTCTCATCAGAATTGGCTCAAAGAGGAAATAACATACACACTCAAGGGGGGATAGTAATATATCTTTCCCTATGGGAAAGTGGCAGAGGAAGGGGATGGGGGGAAAGGCAATGGAGGAGGAGCAGATTTGGGGAAGGGACAGTAAAAAGCAAAATACTTTTGAGGAGGGATAGGGTGAAGGAAGATAGCTACTAGAGTAAATATCAACTGGAGGGATTAAGACAGAGGATAATAGAGTTAACAATAGTAACTGTGAAAGAAATGATGAGCAGGATGCTATCAGAAGGATGTATGATATGCATAATGATAGAACTGATGGTATCTGAATACAGATTGAAGTATAATTTTATTTGTTAGTTCCTCTTTCTAAAGGTATTTTATCAATTTTATTTATTTTCTTTCATAACTTGACTAATGAGAAGATGTTTTGCATAACTGCACATGTATGACTTATATGGAATTGCTGGATTTCATAGAGAGGGATGAAGAGTTTTTAAAAATCAATGTGAAAAGTAATAATGAGCAGGAGGAGTTCAGAGAAACCTGGAAGGACTTACATGTACTAATGCTGATTGAGAGGAGCAGAACCAGGAGAACATTGTACACAGTAACAGCAACATTGTGTGATGAGTAATGGTGATAGACTTGCCTCTTTTTAGCAATGCAGTGGTGATATACTTGACTCTATTTTAGGAATGTAATGGTCCAAAACAACTTCAAAGAACTTCATAATAGAAAATGTTCTCAACATCCAGAAAAAAGAACTGTGGTTTATTAATGCAGATTGAATCATACTGTTTCTACTTTGAGGCTGGTTTTTTTCTTCTTTTTTGAGGTTTTTCCCTTCTTCTCTGACTCTTCTGTCACAATATGAGTAATGCAGAAATATGTTTGGTGTGATTGCTCATATATAACCTGTTTTAGATTGCTTTCTGTCTTGGGGAGGAGGGAGGGAAGAGAGGGTGGGAAAAAAATGGAACTGAAAATCCCATGAAAACAAATGTTGAACACTATCCTTATATGTAGCTGGAAAATAATAAAATACTGAACAAGAAAAGAAAGGCTGTACTCTTCTGGGAATGTCATGATGACATGTAATTCTAGTTACTTGTAGAGTATTTGGAGTATGTGTAGTTTAAACCTGTTTCTGATTTGCTTACCCCATAGTAAGTAATAAACTTTTGATTGGCTATGTAGATTGATTGTTCTTCAGCAGCTCTTTTTGGTGGATATTGGATTTAGAGGAACAAAGGCTCAACCTGCTGATAACTTCCAGTCACCTGAGCACAAAACATCCAGGAGAAATTCACTCCCATATCTTGTAGTGTCTTCCTTCACAATACCTCATATATTTCCTTCTTTTCGTTTCTTTCCACTAATGCAATAGCAAACTAAGTTTAGGCTTCTATCATCTTTAGCTTAAATTATTGTAATGGCTTTGTAAATGGTCTCCATGCCTCAAGTTTCTCCTTACTCCAATACATTCTTTTCATAGTTGCCAAGATTTTTCTAAAGCATAGGTCTCATCATGTTATGCTTTTCACTACCAGATCAAATAAAAAAACCTCTTTTTGACTTTTAAAACTCTTCCTATCTTTCAATCTACTTACATTTTTCTCTTCTCCACACACCCTTTAATCTAATACAATGTAATTGATGTTCCTCACACAAAAAATCCTATCTCTCATCCCTATGCTATTACATTGGATTTCCCCCATGCCTGAAATGTTCTACTCACTCTCATCTGCTTCTTGCGTTCTCTGGCTTCCTTCAAGACTTAGGTCACATCCTCCCTTCTATAAAGGAATCTTGTGCCTTCCCCTCAGATAGCGTCTTCTATGTGCTGTGTTTATATGTATATGAATATATATATGTGTTTATATGTATATGAATATATATGTGTGTGTGTGTGTGCGTGCGCGTGCACACACAAACACACCCATTATTATCTTCCTCATTAGAATGTAAGCTCCTTGAATACAGGGGCTATTTTCCCCTTTTTGTGTCCCCAGCATGTAGTAGTGTGCTTAGAAGATCAAAAGCAATTAATAACTATTTGCAAGATAACTGGTTCATGCTCAGATAGAGATGGCTTTTCTGTTAAGGTCAGTTTTGCCAGACAGATACCAGATGCCCTTCCAATTCAATCTGAGAATTCATTCACTCTTCATAGAAGTATTAGAGGGCATAGACATGTCTTTGTACTTCTGATAGTACCTGGTTACCTCTGTTATTTAATAAGGAACAGTAGCTACATTTACATAACACTTAATATGTGTCAGGTACTGTGCTAATCACTTCACAATTATTCTCTCATTTGATTCTCATAATAATCCTGTGAGGTAGGTGCTATTATTATCCCATTTTAAAATTGCAGAAACCGAGACCATCAGAAGTTAAATGACTTGTCCAGGGTTGCCCAGCTATTAAGTATCTGAAACTGGATTTAAAGTCAAGTATTCCTGTCTCTATGACTAGTACTCTATCCACTGAACCACTTAATTACCTATCCTTAATGTCTGTGTTCACATCAACTAGCTGCCTCTATGTGTGTGTGTGTAGATATACCCTCCACATATTACCTTCAGTTAAAAATATGTTATTTCTAGTAAATCAACTATAATACTTTCGGCAAAATCCGTATTTCCATGTACGAATAGATGTGTAGTGATTAAAAATGGTGGAAGTGGGGCAGCTAGGTGGCACAGTAGATAGAGCACCGGACCTGAAGTCAGGAGGACCTGAGTTCAAATCCGGCCTCAGGCATTTGACACTTACTAGCTGTGTGACCCTGGGCAAGTCACTTAACCCCAATTGCCTCAACAACAACAAAAAAAATGGTTGAAGCATTATTCTCCAATACTACGAGAGTTATAGCTACTGAAGAGTCAGGACTACAGCACTGACAGAGGCAGCTGCCAGGTCTCATCACCACAAGGTTTGCTCCCTGATACAATGACTGCAAGGAACAGACAATATTGGACCTGTGGTATGGTGGGGGATGCTGTCCCAGGTATCCTTGTGCTTTACTGCCCATTTTTACCACTTGATTGGCCATTGGAAGTAGTTGGTAGCTAGGATGGCATTCCCTAATCCCATAGGTATTATTTTTCTGGATAAAAGTTATTTGGTTCAAAATCTAAGCAGAGGGAGGACTCTGTCCTCAGGATTTTTAGACACAAATGCTGGATTTACTCCACTATGGTCTCAAGGGATTTGGTAGTCAAGGCAGTAATAGTGGTTCTCTGACCTGCCTGATACATATAATTTCCTGTCTACTCCTAAGGATGCTTAGCTGCTGACTTACCTGCTCTGTTTATGGCATTTAGCATCAGTGCTATCTAGGATGGCATGCCTCTTGCCTATAAAAATTCTCTTCTTCATGATGAATGACAGAGCATCAAAGACGAGTTAGAAGGAGAAGTCAGAAAGGTAATAGAAGAATCAAGAGAAGGCAGTGTCATGAAAGGCCAAGGAGGAGATAATATCCTTTAGAAGTAAAGTGTTAAATTCTGCAAAGAATTCAAAGAGAGTATTTAAAAAATATCTGAATTAAAAATTAAGAGTCCTTGGCAATTTTGGAGAGATCCATTTCATTTTACTTATAAGGTTTGGAATTCAGATTGCAAAGAATTAAAAAGTGAAAGAGGAATAGGTAGAGGCAACAATTTTATAATCAGCGTTTTTTGGATGTGTGAATGTGAAATGAAGGCAAAATATATGATAATAATTTTATGGGATGCTAAGATCTGGTGAGATTTCCCCCCATTCAGGTGGAATATGTGGGCAATTTTATAGGCAGCTTGGAGAAAGCAAGGGAAGAGCAAGAGACTAAAGATTAGAAAGAGTTCAGTAATGACTGTGAAATCATTCTGTTGGAAAAGACAAAAGAGAGTGGGATAAGGGATATGTGAAAAAGATTATTGCACCAATCCAGGAGAGATATGACAACAACTCAAATTAGGATGGTAGCTACCAGAATGGAAAAAAAAGATAGAATCAAGACAGTTTATGGAGGTCAACTCAACAAGATTTGGCTAATAATTGGTTATGAAGAGTGAGGAAAAGTGAAGATTCAAGGATTACCTTGGGAACCTGAGTGACTGGATAATAGCTACTGCTAAGTCATAAGAGAAATTTAGGCTATAAAAGGAAAGAAAAACTTGAAAATGTACTACAAAATTTTAATATTCATTATACATGTGGAAGGAAATCACCCCCTTTTGGCATTATGATATATGAGAATACAAAATAAAGGAAAAAACAAAATACTGGTTCTAGAAAAGGGTGAGATCTGGATTTTAATCCAGTCTCCAATATTTGCTGGTGAGTGATTATGGACAAGTATCCTAATCTCTCTGAGCCTCAGTTTCCTCATTTATTATGATAAGGCTATAGGAACTTAGCTCTAACATCTCTTTCAGATCTCAGTGTTATCCTAATGTTATTCTCATCTCTAAATTCTCCTTACAAATCTACAGTACATGAGCCTGAAAATAAATACATTCTTGATTATGGATATCACTTCTCTACTTAAATGTATGAACATTATTTACACCAATAGAAACATGACAGGCACTGTATATTAGGTTTGCAAATGTTACCAAGATTTACACAAACATATTATAAAACTTTCCTGCATGTATAATGCATAATATACAGGACTACATTTGACTAAGTGATTTATGGTCAAAGTATATGAGATGTCTATGATGTGACAGAAGTGGTACAACAAAATATCCAATTTAAAGTAATGCTTTATGAGGCATAGTAATACCACCAAGTGTGTATGAATTATGATTCTTTTTATCCAAATTATTAGAGAACCCATAATATTTATTGGAATGAACATTTATTGAAAGAATTGTCTTCCTTAAACCAAACTACTAGCTCATTTTTTTAAATCCTTTTATCCTGACCTGTTTATAGGTACATCTTTTATTTATGTGAAGAAATTTGAGCAGTACATTTTGTTGCCTCTACTATAAAAGCAGCCTACCTCAGGAGCAAAATACTTAGACTTAGAACCAAAGGATCTAGTTTTAAGTCCCCACTTTCACATTTATAACCTTAGAGCAGGTTAGCCACTTGTTTTTTTTTCAAATTCCTAGTTTCTTTATTTCTAAAATGGGATCATGGACAACTGCAGAAATGAGTTTTCATCTCATCATTTTATCTTACATGCCTAACAGGGTTGTAATGAAAATCAAATAAAAATGAGATAATGTGTAGTAAAAAAAAATGTGTAGCATAAGGTACTATACAAAGAAAATAAATTTTGAAAATCATTTGAAATTCTAAATCTATACCACAATTATTATCTTGCTTTTATTTTCAGAGTACTATATTTTCAAGAAAATGCAAAAAATCTTCCCAGAAGATTTATGCCTATATTTATCTATATATACATTTATGCATGCACATATATATATATATATATATATATATATATATATATATATATATATATCCAAACAGAATTTCCAACAAATATGAAGCTAGCTTTTAAAAAAAGAAGTTAATGTTTGTTGAAAATACACTAAGTGTAAACCACCATACTAAGTACTACTGAGAATAAAAATGCATTGAAGATACTTTTTTTTTCTGTCCTTTAGGAATTCACTTGAAGTGTCTTATCTATCACCTGGCTGAGAAAATATGACAATTAACAACACCTGAAGTGAATTGAAGGCACCTGGAGAAAGAAAAAGAATGGAATATACAGGTTGTTTAAAAGATGACTTTCTCAGCTGTATTCCTTGAGGGAGTGTAAATAGGTGGGACCAAAAAGACACTTTAAGTTGATATTCAGGAGAGGCAGTCTAAAACATCTGTAATTCTATTTGAGATCTGAAAAGTATAAGAACCATCAGGTAACTGGAGAAGGGATTTACAGAGTTTCTGCTATGTTAGTCTACTCACAAGAGACAATTATTAAATATAGTTTGAAAATATCAAGGCAATCTCTGTTCTTGAAGAGGAGATAAAGGAACCTGAGGAAGAAGTATCTACGACCTTATTTAAGAATCATTAGAAGATATATAATCTACAAAGGAATCAAGTAAAATAATTTGAGGGGATAGAGAGGAATCAAATTGGTGTTGAGGATGCTTAGTAGAAAAGAATAAAAATAGGGAACATTTATATATCATTTAAAATTTGCAAAGTGCTTTCTAAATGTTAATTCATTTAATACAAAAAATAATCCTTTGAGATAGTTAATCTAGGTTTAGAGAGGTTAAATAACTTGGCAGTTTCTTTTGGTTTTCATGATGTTCTCACCCCATATGTCTGAATAGTCTCGTTCTCTTTTCCTGGATATTCATCCAGGTTGTGCCTACTGACCTTAGATATCCACCAACTCTCTTTCTGTGATCCTCTTCTTTTTCCACTTTATACTATCTGACTTTGTGATTTCATCACTTCCCATGGATTCAATTATCATTTCCATACAAATGATTCTCAGATCTATTTACAAGCCTCTAATCTCTCTCCTAATTTCCAATGTTACCTCTCCACCTTTCTATTGAATAGTTCATACTGGCCATCTCATAAATATCTTAAACTTAACATAAGCAAATTTAACTAAATATAATTCTTAATGAACCTGCCCTTCCACCTAATTTTCCTATTTCTGTCAATCACACACCATCAACCTAGTCATCCAGGCACACAAAGTAAGTCTCTTCCACAACTTCAAACTCTCATGCTCCACATATCCAATTAGTTGACAAATTCTGTCAATTTTACCTTTGAAACACCTCATTTCTTCTATACCCAATTTTCTTCTCTGACACTACCACCACCCTAGTGTAGATTCTTATCACCTCATGCTTGGACTGTTGCAATAGCATGATAATTTTTTTTGCTATTTTAAATCTCTCCCTATTTCAGATAATTTTCCTGTCAAAATGATCTTCCTAAACACTCACACACACACTCAATAAATTATAGTGGCTTCCTATTATACATAGGACCATATATTAAAATATTCTAGTTGTTTTAATATGTTTAACTTATTTTATCGTATATGTCCCAAGCACAAGTAAAAACATTTTAAATATTTTAAAATTGAGTTCTAAATTCTCTCCATTCCTTGTACACCTCCCTGCTAATTAAGAAAACAAGAAACCTAATATCAATTATACATGTGAAGTTATGTAATAGATACTCCCAGATTAGTCAAATTGCAAAAGAAAAAACAGACAAGATAAAATATGAAAAAGAAAGCAATAAAAGTGTACTTCAATCTGATTCAGAGTACATCTCTTTCTGAGGGTAACAGCATTTTTCATTATAAGTCCTTTGTAATTGTCATGGTTTGTTGTCTTATTTAGAGTAGGTAGCTAACTCTTTCATGGTTAATCCTCCTTAAAATATTTATGTTAATATGTACAATGTTCTCCTAGTTCTCCTTACTTCACTTTGAATCAGTTCATATAAGACTTCCCAAGTTTTTTTCTGAAATCGTCCTGCTCATCATTTCTTACAGCACAATAGTATTCCATCACTATCATATATTATAACCTGTTTTGCCATTTCCCAATTATTGGACAACCTCTCAATTTCCAATTCTTTGACAAGACAAAAAGAGCTGCTATAAATATGTATACACACGCACATATTACAAATAATACTTTCCCCTTTGCTCTGTTTTTTTGAGATGCAGACCTAGTGGTGGTGCTTTTGGGTCAAACAGTATACGCAGTATACATACTTCTGTAGCTTTGGGGGTGTAGTTCCAACTTATTGTATAGAATGGCTGAACAACTTCACTACTATAACACCAACACCTTGGTGTACCAATTTTTCCCTGTAGTATTTGTCATATTTTTCCTGTTACTTTGGCCAATCTGATAGGTGTGAGGTAGTATCTCAGAGTTGTTTTTATTTGCATTTCTTTAATCAGCAGCGGTTTAGATCATTTTTATATGACTGTTGATAGGTTTGATTTTGTCTTCCGAAAACTCCTGTCTTTATCCTTTGACCATTTATCAATTGGGGAATGGCTCTTATTTTAATAAAATTGTTTCAGTCCCCTATTTCTTTCTTTCTTTCTTTCTTTCTTTCTTTCTTTGTTTTGGTTTGTTTATTTGCTTATTTATTTATTTATCTATCTATTTATTTATTTATTTATTTGCTGGGCAATGAGGGTTAAGTGACTTGCCCAGGGTCACACAGCTAGTAAGTGTCAAGTGTCTGAAACTGGATTTGAACTCAGGTCCTCCTGAATCCAAGAATGGTGCTTTATCCACTGCATCACCTAGCTGCCCCCTAGTCCCCTATTTATTTAAAAAAATGTGGTTTTTATCAGAAAAACTTGCTATAATTCTTTCCCCCAGTTTCCTACTTCCTTATAATTTTCGCTACATTAGTTTGTGCAAAACCTTTTTAATTTTAAATAAACAAAATTATCTATTTTCTTTCCCATGATCCTTTCTCTATCTCATAAACTCTTCCCTTGTTCATATATATGAAAGGTAAATTTTCATATGCTCCCCTAATTTACTTATGATATAACTCTTCATGTCTAAATCATTTATCTATTCTGACCTTATCTTATTATGGCATGAGATGTTAATCTCTTCCTAGTTTCTGCCAAATGGCTTTCCAGTTTCCCGAGCAATTTTTGTTAAATGTTGACTCTTACCACAAAGCTTGGGTCTTTGGGTTTACCAAACACTAGATAAATATGTTTATTTACTACTGTGTATTTTGTACCTCATCAGTTCCACTGATGCACTACTCTCTTAGCAAGGAGAAGATAGTTTTGATGATCACCATCTCTTAAGCAGTGATAGTACTGTTGTCTTTTTAAAAAGGCAACACATTTGCAATGAATACCCTCTGACTGAGACACTTGACTACTGCCCTGAGGGCAGTATCAAGCTAGTTTATTAATTAATCAATCTATTAAGACATCTTTTTTATTCTGTAGATTCCAGAAAGCATGGTAATGGGTAAAATATTTGTTATTATTCTTGCTTTTGAGCCAAAAAGTATAGACACAGTTCATAGCAACTGTCACACCAACAATATTATATACCTTCATGGAAATCAATGAACCTGGCTCTCATCATTTCCCCTTTCCTTAGACATAGCATCCTATCAATTAATATTCTTCTGATATTTTTATTGTCTGTTTTATATGTCTTTTATTTGATGTCTTATTTTGTATGGACTGGGGAGGTGGAATAGTTTACTCCTTCTTTCTCCATCTTCAGTTGAATTCTCCCTTTATCAAATATGTAAGACTTCAAACAAATATATTCTTCCCACATCATATTTGAAACACTTTATTCCTGGCAAAGGATCCTTTATTCATATACAAAAAACTCTTGGTTGCTTCTTATCCTTCATTCTCAAAGAGGACCAAAATGATATCACTATGTTAGAATCAAGTTAAAATATGTCTGACTGTGGGTGATCAGAACAATATGAGCTTGAAAGGCTCTACAACAGGTCAGGCACAAATTGTTGATGTGAACATTTGGGTTGGGTTCTCTTAATTTGCACATCTTGTGTGGGTTTTTGAGCCACTTCAATTCTACTTTGCTCATAGACCACAGCACCTTCTCTGATGAGGGCACACCATGCTGGGCAGTCCTGTGCTGGTGTCTCTCCTGTCATGCAATTGATTGCAAATTTCTTAAGAGAGAACTTGAGAGTGCCCTTATATTGCATTTTCTGATCATGACACAATGCGGCCTCTGAAGCTGAGATGCAACAAAGTATAGATGAATTCTCTGCTGCTTGTGCTAATTTTGGCCTAACATTAAACACCAAGAAAATATAGGTGCTACATCAGCCAACACCACAGCTTCCAGAGAAAGTTCTAGTTCAGAAATCAAAATCCCATTTTCTGACACCATATGGTTACCCTTGCATCCCTTGCCAGAAAGTCCCCAACCAATATGGGTGTCCTTTGTCTATGACCAGTACAGTATGTCTTCTCCAGTTATGATTTTGAAAAGATGAAGTCTAGTGTAGAATCTATCTTTGCTATAGTCACCTTGTTTCTCTATACACTGGCTCAATCTAACCTAGTATTAGTATTCCAGAAATAGATCATGTTTATGTGGTTATACCTGAAATTTTCTCAGAAATGAGGTAACTTCTTTTATGATTATTTAGAATTTCATTGTTAAGGCTTCATTTGAATTTGAATCTTTTATTTGTGCTTCAAAAAGTGATTACTATTTCCATAGTATTATGTCCTATCACATACCTAATAATTACTTCTGCTTTCTAAAAAATCTGTTTACAATATCCCTCTGCCCTAACAGAGTCAATTTTTGTATAAGTTCCATGTAGTCCTGGGAAATACCCATGTATGTCAGCAGTCCCATTTTGAAGATGCCATAAGTCTTTTAGCTCTAGCTTCTGAAGCAATTTGTTAAATTTTATATTAGAACTGTCCAAAAATATGAGAGGGACATTAAAGTTTCCTAACACTATTGTTTTACTGCTTCTGTCTTCTTGTAATTTGGTGGCTTTACCTATGATTATAGATGGTATGGAATTGGGGGCATATATATTTTAATATTGATATTGATTTGTTGTCTATGGTTCCCTTCATCATAATCTATTTATTTCATATTTATTGCTTTTTGTGTTTTTTTTTAATTTTTGATTTGTATAATGGGATGATGGGAACTTGGGGGTTTTATTCCCTTGATGCAGGGCAAATTTTCATTTAGCCCATCACTTTTATTCTCTGTATAACTTTTGGTTTTTAGGAATAATGGAAGATTTATATTCTTGTCCAACCTGTTGCTCTATTTTTAATTGCATTCTTTAATCCTTTCACAATTTAAGTTATGAGAGCTAGATTTATATTTTGTACTTTTCTCCAATATTGGATTTTTTGAATTGGGATTTTTTCATTATTCTTCTTCTGTAAAGATACTGCACTCTATTTTTATTTGTTTTTGGTTAATCTCTTTAAAACAAAACTATTCCCACAAGGTCTCATCCTTCTAGCCTAAGCACCTTGCTATTTATCACATCTTTTCAAAGATGATTCCTCCTTTCATTTTTCTATTAAGTAGTCATGTTAAATTTCTCTCCCTCCCCTCCATTTCAATTCATTTTATGTTTTTTTTCACTTTTTGTATATCATCATCATCATTATTTATTTATAACCCAAGTCTTACTATCTCCCCGACATAAAATGCAACAGCCAATCAAGAACCCAATAAATATTAATCAGCATGGAAACTTTTACCTGGTCCATTTTTCAAACTTCAGATAGTTGTCCATTTTTTTAGCATCCTGGTGGCCTTGTACTCCCTAGGGCTCATCATATTGTTACTAAATTAACTGTGTACATCCAATTAACTCTATGTTGTACCTCAGAACTCCCTAGTTCAAGCAATCCACTGTCCTCAGTTTTTTCCCTACAGCATCAATTATAAGTATGATCACAATGCTCAAAGATGTTTTTCTTAAAAACAAATCTTTTCATTGTTTTTCTTCCTATTCTAAATGGTTATTCTTTCATTCATGGTCCTTATATGTTCCTACTTTAGGCTTTATATTCCTCCTGGAAATAAAGCTTTCAAGGTACAATTTTGAGTTGCACCTTCTAAAGAGTTTTGTTGTTGCTTTGTAGATCACAACCCTCCCATTTTTTATTATTGTTCCACACTCTTTGAGGTATCAATTCAAGGAGGAGAAATTTTGCTAGTAATAATGGTTTAGGATAGAAATTTTCTTGAACCACTAACTGCAGCTCAGTATTATATCCTACCTCTTCTCTCCCATAATAATTTTCCTATATGCCATGAAGTCCCCACTCAAAGTCTAATCTTTAGCACCCTTCTGGTTGTCAATTGTTCCCACCACCTCTTCTTGTTAGGTGACTCCGAATAAGTTTCCTAAAGTCTCAGCTTCAAAGTTTACACCAATAAAATGAAGATAATAAAGCCTATAGTCTTTACCTTATAGGGCTGCTAAAACATCACCATGTAAATATTAGCCATTATCATCAATAATTATTATCCATAATCATATAAGAAAATGTGTGAATCAGAGAAGTAGATCATGGTCTTAATAATTGGGATGAAGAATAATCGAGGAGGAAACAAAATATTATAATGAGATTGTATTACAGACCACCTAATGGGAAGGAAAAGTGAAATAAAAAAATTCAGGAACAAATCACATACCTGGCACCAAAGCTTCAGTATTTCACTTTTCCAGATATCTGCCAAAGATTTTTACCTCTCAGAAGTAGAATATCTAACAATTCTTTGGCTTGTTTTAATTAAGAAATCATCCCTTAAAAAGTGGAGAAAATTGGGCAGCTAGGTGGTGCAGTGGATAGAGTACCGGCCCTGGAGTCAGGAGTACCTGAGTTCAAATCCGACCTCAGACACTTAACACTTACTAGCTGTGTGACCCTGGGCAAGTCACTTAACCCCAATTGCCTCACTTTAAAAAAAAAGTGGAGAAATCAATGGGACAGACTTAACTTTGGCATTTTATTCTCAACAACAAATAGAACCTAGTTTACTAAGCAGGAAATCATGGGATTCTTAGACAGAAATGAGCATACCCCATCTTATATTTTATGATATAGAAAGTGAGTAGTAAAGGTTACACAAACTGGCACTCACTGTTATTTAGGAAGATCAAATTTCAAAGACTTCAGATAAATGATAGGGTCAAATAGCTTAAAATTTTACAGATAAGGTGAGCTCAGGAAGGATAAGTTTCTGATTTTTAAAACAGAAGAAAATAAGTTAAATGAAGGTATAGATAAATCACCAACCAATATAATTTTTCAGAAATATATGTGATGGGAAAAGGGGTATGTAACAAAGATGAGGGGGAAAATGTCTATAACATTATTCTTCTTTCTATTTTAAATCTATTTTCTATATCAATTAGCTGGTAGGCATAAGAATTTTTCTCTTACCTACTTCCTTTTCAGTTAAAGGAGCAATAAACCCCAGAAACCAGTAAGACTGATGGGGCTAAAAACAAGGTAAAGACAAAAGGGAGACATATTTATTTATATTGGAGAAAATGGAAAGATATAAAAAAAGAACAAAACTGCTACTTAGGGTGAGTTGGATGTGATTAGATGACACAGAGAAGAAAGAACTATTTGTTTCCTAACATTTTAATTTTCTCTTGCAAGAAGAACATTTTAGTCAGTTAACTGGAAAGGGCAGAAGAAAATTGTCTAGTAAAGAGTTGAAATCCTTATTGGGTTTCATTAGGAAGAGAGTTAGAAAGAGAGAACTAAGGTACTTATGACAAGTTCAAATGCACAGTTCCAGATAAAATATATACCTAAAAGTTTAAAGATGCAGTTGCTGAAACATTATCAGCAATCTTCAAAAGATTGTGGAGAATCAGAGATATGTCAGGTGTCTGAAAAATAGAAAAATGTTCTCTTGATGTTCAAAAGAAAGAAATATTGTGGCAAGTATATATACTAATGAGGTTGGAAACTATCTTTTACATATACAAATGATTTATAACTCTAGCAAAATTTCATGCTGTACTATTCAAAGTATAATTAACAAATATCTAGAAAATGAAATTGTGGTTACAAAGAATAATCTCAGCTTCACCAAGAAAAATTATGTCATACTAACTTAACTTCCTTTTTTAACAGGTGTGGTATACCAAGGTAATTCTATAGATATACCTTACCTAGATATAAGCAAAAAAAAAAAACCAAACATTTCACAAAATTTTCAAATTGTCCTTTTGGACAAGATGAAGAAATATGTATAAGATGATAGTAGTGTTAGGTGGATTTGGAATTGGTTAAATGATTAGACACCAAAAGAGCAATAATAGGTCAATAGCAATATAGAGAGAAGGCCCTATTTTATATTCTTAAAGACTTGTCCATTGTCCTTGTGCCTCATATGAAGGTATAGGAGTCATGCTTATTGAATCTGAAAAAAAGCAAAAAAAGAGGAGAAATTATTGACAAAATATCTCTGAGCATGATCTAGTAGGGTCAAGGTTGCAAAATATCCCTGTAAATTAGAATATTGGGTCAAATATAAAAGAGTAAATGTAGGAGAGAGGTGTCTAAATGGTAACTTATCTGAAGAAGACCTGCAATATTTAATAGAATGCAAGCCCAAAATGATTAATCTGTAAGTTCCACTATCCTAGCCTACATTGAGTGGAATGGGGACCAGAAAGAGATAGGGTATATTTGCAATGTACTCTGTCCTGGGCACATCACATAGGAAGTACTAGGTACAGTATGGCAGAAAACAAGCTTAAATATGGCCAGGAGAGTAAGGGAACTTAAGGCTATATAATTGGAGGAAAATTTGAAGGAAGTGAGTGTGTTTGGTCTGACCATGAAAAGACTTGGCATTGTGAGTGAGTGCTTTCTCCAATAGTTCAAAAGACTGTAATTTGCAAGTGCAATTTGATTAATTTTGTCTCCAAAAATATAATTAATAAGAATGAGTAGTAGTTGCATTAGGAAGATTTCATCTCAACTTATAAAGAAACTCCTATGGAAACATACTAAATCCTTTCCTTTCTCCCTTACAAATGTCAAAAATCACTTTTTCTTCAGTATCCTAGTTTGAGGTTTTGGAACTAATCTGAGTGAGAAACTTTGGTAGTTTGTCTTTATCTTTAAATGCCAAAATGATATCCTGCACTGAAATATCTTTATATCATTTTTTCAAACACATATTCAATTTTGAATGCACCCTAGGATCCTCTGCCCTGATCAGCAAAGGAAGGAATGCTCCCTGAAGTGATGAGAATAATCTTCAGACTAAAAGAAGGAAGAAATTGTTGATTACTTCAGAGCATCTCAAGCTCACCTTTTGCCAGGTACAAAGGAAAATCCTTATAGTAGTAAAATAGGAATTGAATAGTTTTAGAAAATAAATTCTTTAGAACATTTGTTACTATTATTCTGACATTGTTACTTAAATTCTGGACTCTTGTACAATCTTTATAAAAAAATACAGTGCATAGATTATTGTAGTTGGAGTTAGGAAAATGAGTTCAACTCTGGCCTTAGAAATTTACTAAATTTTGTGACTCTGGCCAAGTCATTTAAACTTTCTGTACTTTAGTATCTTCAATTGAAAAATGGGGCTAATAATAACATATACCTCCCAAGGTTGTTATAGGTATAAAGTAAGATAATACTTCTAAAGCACTTTGCAAACCTCAAAGATCTAGTCTTATTCTTTGAGAATATTATACATCATAAGTAAAAAATGCCTTTTGTTAGAAAGATTTTCAAATATATGGGGTAACATTGCCCATTGTTTTACCTCTTTTTAAGTAGAAATGTTTATAATTAGTTTAATCTGAATTCATCTTTTCTGAACAATTTGTGCCTCAAATACTAAGAAAATTTTATTCCACACTTTCTAAAAATTGGGCAATATAAATGAGAAACTGAATAATTTGAGAGGAAACATGTTCCCTCTAACAAAAGGCAGGCTAAATACAAGACTGGATGAACGACTACTTGTCAAAAATGTTGTAGAGAGTATTCTTCTTTAGGTAGGGGTGAAAATAATTGGCCTCTGTTGTACCTTCACACTCTGAGATCCCATATTGCTGTATCATGTGCTTCTAGCTTCTCACTTCTGGATACAAGTTAAGATTCTTCTTTACTCTTTCATTCTTTTTTTTCTTTTATGTTTTCTCCTTAAAGCATTTACTCCATTTTCCCCTGGGACTTCTTTGTTTTACCTGACAATTTTGAAAGAAGATAGGGATTCCTTCAGGCCTTTCATCTTCTCCCCTGACAGAGTGCATTTTATGTACTTAGCTGTTATTTCACATAAGTGAATCTCTAATCATTAGTTCATTAAATATTTTACAAAAAAAAAATGCAGAGCCATGACATTGGCAAATAGGAAATACAGTAAAAAAAATAGAAATAAGCTCAAAGGAAATAATTTGGTAGCTGTGACTCTCCCTATGTTGCAAAGACCTTGGCACATAGAGCAAAGAATCTCCTTCTGGAGATTAAGTTCATTCTGCTCAAGTTTGAAACAACAAACAGATCACTAATATTTATGAGGAAAATGTATCTGGAGAAGCATTTCATCCCTAAGCCCCACTCCTAAGGAAGCTTTTTTCCCCCCTGATCTGATGGGATATGTTAAAGTTTCTGCTGTTTCCTCTAAAAGATCTATAGTAAAGGATTCTGCTGGACTTTAAAATGAAATATGATATATCCCATGGTTCTTATCAGAAAGGGATAGTACCCTATCTACCTGTCACATAGATATATGAAAACTAGGAGTATAGCTAGTCAGAGGAAAATGTTATTACCCCTGAGCTTAGTTTGGACCCCAGCTAAAGCCAGAAACTAGAAATATAGGACAACTTCATAACCCAGAAAAGTGGAGATAATACAAAATACTATTTAAAATAACAAGATATGATGAAAAACATAAAAAAATAAGCAACAAGCCAGTGCATCCACAATTGGCAGTAAGAGCAAGAAACCATGGAACCACTGAACAATGCTCAACAACAGCTGCTTGAGAAGGAGGAAGGCCACACCCAAAAGGTCATATATCTAATATGTGAGAAAATAATTATTAGTGGTGTATTTCTAAGAGAAACCCAGACTTAGTGTAAGCTGCTATCTCCCCCTCCCCAGCCTGAGATGAGCCTTCAGCTTAACAAATGGAATGCAGATCAGCCTTTCTGATTACCTAGGGGAGGAAGCACACCTTGACCACCCCCCAAGTCATGTCAATCAATGGAGCTGAATGATACTAACCAATTAGCTTAGATCAATGTATAGTAACCTGCCTCTACATAAAAGAGGATAAAAATCTTTCAGGACATGAGGGTCCTCTTATGCTTTTCTCTTACTCTCTTACTCTCTTACTCTCTTACCCTGGGCTCTCTCTCCCTGGCCCCCTTCGTGGATCTCTTCATGCTAGGCATGTAACTGTTCAAGCCTACAAGGCCTGTAACAAGTGGGTAAGTCAGGTAGACACATGGTCAATATTTTATTAATATGTGATCTTAATTAGTAATAAATGCTGGGGGTGGAGCCAAGATGGCGGAGGAGAGGCTGTGACTCCCACAAGCTCTAGATAAACCCGTCCATTCACACCCAAATAATGCGGTAAAAAATCAAAGCCCAGAACAGCCTAATGCACATAAGAACAGAGTGAGACTATTTCTCCTCAAAAGAGGGCAATTCTGATTACCTACTGCTCAGGCTGAACATCTCAGTGCACAGTCCAGACCCAGCCAGGGACATTGCTTCCAGCGCATGTCAGAGTCATCAGCACCAGCAGCTTCTGAGGCTCTAATCATGAACTGGTGAGGGGGTTCGGCGGTAGGCTGGGGTGAGGTGAAGGCAGTATCTACTGGAGTTGGGGCAAAGCGCCCTGGGTCTGAACCAGTGGACTGAATCGAGTGGTAGTGGCCCAGTGGGGTGGGGCAAAAGCACACCAAGCTTCTGACCATAGAGAATCAGAGCACAGTCAGACTTTTGTTTCTGAGTCAAAGAGAAAGTGGCTGTGATTACTCACAAGCCAGGCAGGCTGAGAAGAAGCCCAATCACCGCCTGGGCCATGCTGTAGCATGAACAGTGTGACCTAGAAGCAGCGCTACACTTTAAAAAAGAGTAAAAAGCCAAGAAATAGTAAGTCAGGATGAGTAGGCAGAGAAAGCAGAAGACCATTGAAAACTTCTTTGGGGGAAAGGTAGACCACAATACAACCTTAGAAGAAGAAAATAATAACAGGGTCAAAGCTCCAAAGCTTCCAAGAAAAATATGAACTGGTCTCAGGACATGGAAGCTCTCAAAAGGGACTTTGAAGAGAAAGTAGGAGAGATAGAACAAAGATGTAGAGAAAGAGAGGAAGGAATGGAAAGAGAAATGAGAGCAATGCAGGAGAGTCATGGGAAAAAAGTCAACAGTTTGAAAAGCCAAATGGAAAAGGAGATTAAAAAACTGTCTGCTGAAAATAACTGCCTAAGAATTAGGATTTAACAAATGGAAGCTAGTGACCTTATTAGAAACCAAGACAGAGTAAAACAAATCCAATTGAATGAAAAAATAGAGCGCAATGTGAAATATCTCCTTGGAAAAACAGCTGACCTAGAACATAAATCTAGGAGAGATAATTTGAAAATCATTGGACTACCTGAAAACCATGACCAAAACAAGAGCTTAGACACCATCCTCCAAGAGATTGTGAGGTAAAATTGCCCTGATATTCTAGAAGCAGAAGCCAAAACAGAAATTGAAAGAATCCACCAATCAACTCCTGAAAGAGATCCCAAAAGGAAAACCTCCTGAAATATTATAGCCAAATTCCAGAACTCCCAGGTCAAGGAGAAAATATTGCAAGCAACTAGAAAAAAGGAATTTAAATACTGTGGTGCTCCAATAAGGATAAAGAAAGATCTAGCAGCTTCTACATTAAAGGACCAGAGGGCACAGAATATGATATTCCAGAGGGCAAAGGAACTGGGACTACAGCCAAAAATCACAAACCCAGCAAAGCTAAGCATCATCTTTCAGAGGAAAACATGGAATTTCAAGGAGAAAGAAGACTTTCAGGCATTTGTTATGAAAAGACCTGAACTGAATAGAAAATTTGACTTTCAAATGCAAGACCCTGGAGAAGCATAAAAAGATAAACACAACTTCATGAGGGATATTAAAAGATCAAACTGTTTATATTCCTACATGGGAAGACAATACTTTGAACTCATAAGAACTATCTCAGTAAGGAATTAACAGAGGACACAGGTCTGAACTGAATACAAAGGGATGATATCTGTAAAGCATTTATGTTTTGCTCTTTGTGGGGTGTCTTATGTCTGGGGCCAGATTTGGACTTGGGACATCCTGGGTCCAGGGCTGATGCATTGTCCACTGTGCCACTTAACTAACCCATAATGACATCTTTAAAATAGGGTTGAGATGTAGGAGAAATAGACTGGGGGAGGGGGAAGGGGAGAGATGGTCTGGGGAGAGGTTGTTCACATGAAGGAAACAAGAAAAAAGCTTATGGAGGGGAGTGGAAGAGGCGGAAGGAATTGGGGAGTGAGTGAATCTTAATATCATCAGAATTGACTCAAAGAAGGACTAACATACATACTCAAGCGGGTATAGTAATATATTTTTGCCCTGAGGGAGGGGAGGGATATAAGGAGGGGAGGGGAAGGAGGGAAGGGCAGATTGGGGGAGAGAGCAATAAAAAGCAAAATACTTTTGAGGAAGGTAAAGATGTTCTACATAACTGCACAAGTATGACATATTGAATTGCTTGTTTTCATAGGGAGGATTGAGGAGAGAGGAAGGAAGAAAATTTGGAACACAGAATTAGCTCAAAGACCTTAAAGTCATCAGAGTTGGCTCATGGAGGGAATAACATTCACACCAAGTTGGGAGGAGTAATCTATTTAACCCTACAGGAAAGTATGAGAGGAAGAGGAAAAGGAAAGAAGGGTGAAAAAAAAGGGAGTGCAGGGGCAGCTCGATGGTGCAGTGGATAGAGCACCAGGCCTGGAGTCAGCAGGACCTGAGTTCAAATGTGACCTCAGACACTTAATATTTACTAGCTGTGTGACCCTGGCCAAGTTAAAAAAAAAAAGGGGGAGTGCAGAGTAGGGGAGGGGACAGTCAGAAGTAAAACACTTTTGACGAGGAATAGTTTAAAAGAAGATAGAAAATAGAGTAAATACCATGGGAAGGGAAAAGGATGGTGGGAAATAGTTATCATGATTGAATATAATGGCAAAACATATGGTACCTACTTTGCTGGGCTAATATGAAGAAAATTCTTTGTCAAGTTTAAGATACTTTATTTAGGTTGTGATGAACAGGATACTATCAGAAAAACCTGGAAAGTCCTACATGAACTGAAGCAGAGTGAAATGTACTGTGTACAAAATAACAGCAATAGTGTAAGATGATCTGTTGAAAATCATGTGGTTATTTTCAGCAAGGCAATGATCCAATATAACCCTGAAGGATTTATGAAAATGGCAACCCATCTACAGAGAAAGAAGTGATAGTATCTGAAAAGGGATGGAAACACATTTTTTCACTTTTTTCTTTTTTCTTTTTTTTTTTTTTGGTGAGGCAATTGGGGTTGAGTGGCTTGCCCAGAGTCACACAGCTGGTGAGTGTTGAGTGTCTGAGGCCGGATTTGAGCTCAGGTGCTCCTGGTTCCAGGGCCGGTGCTCTGTCCACTGTGCCACCTAGCTGCCCCTGGAAATACATTTTAAAAAAAATTTTGTTTTCTCTTTGACAATTCCTCAATCTGAACTTTTGGGGTTTTTCTTGACTGTTTTCTCTCACAACCTAGCTAATATGGGAATGTTTTCCATGACTACTCATGTATAACTTATTTTGAAATGCTTGAGTTCTAGTGGGTGGGGGGGTGGGAATAAAGGAGGAAGAGAAGTTGGAACACAAATTTTTAAAAAATTGATATTAAAATTTGTTTTTACATATATTTTGGAAAATAAAATTCTATTCAATAAAAAATAATAATAAATGCTTACTGTCAAAACTGGTGCAATAGCCTTTAATTTATAAAAAGCAATATTTTTAGAGTTATCCAAAATGGGTAGATTATAGTAGAGAATTCTTTCAAAAGGTGATCTTCTGGAGAAGGAAATGGCAAACCACCCAGTATCTTTGCCAAGAAAATAAGATGGACAGTATTAAAATGATACAAGATATGACACCAGAAGATGAGCCCTTCAAATCTAAAGGTATCCAATATGCTGCTGGGGAAGACCAGAAAAGAACTACAATTAGCTCCAGTACTAATGAAGCAACTGGACCAAAGCTGAAAAGACCTATAGATGTGTCTGGTGACAAAAGAAAAGTCTAATGTTGTAAAGATCAATATTGCATAGGAAGCTGGAATGTAAAATCTTTAAACCAAGGTAAGCTAGATGTGATCAAATAGGAAATGGGAAGATTAAACATTGATATCTTGGGTCTCAGTGAACTTACATGGATAAGAATGGGTGAATTTAACTCAGGTGATAACCACGTATTCTTCTATGGGAAAGAATTTCTCAGAAAAAAAAACATGTAGTAGTCCTCATAGTCAATAAAAAGGTGAAAAAAGCAGAATTTGGGTAAAATCTCAAAAATGGCAGAATGCTATATTTGAATCCTATGCCAGCTGTTCAAGATCATAGTAACGGAAGTCTATGCTCTGACCACTGATGCCAAAGAGGCCAAAGTTGATCAGTTCTATGAAAACTTATGACATATTCTAGAAATAACACCAACAAAAAATGTCAAATTCATCCTAGGACATTGGAATATTAAAACAGAAAATCAAAAGCTATTTGGAATAAGTGGAATTTGGCCTTGAAGTACAAAATGAATGAAGACAGAGACTGGTAGAGTTTTGTCAAGATAACTCACTGATCATAACACTTTTTCAATAACCCAAAAGGCACCTCTACACATCAACATCATCAGAAGGCAAATAGGAAAAACAGACTGATTACATACTTTGCAACCAAAGGTGGAAAAGATTTATACAGTCAGTTAAAAAAAAAGACCAAGAGCTGATTATGCTAAGAGCACAAACTTATAAAATTCAGACTTAAAGAAAGTAAGGAAAATTATCATTTTCTACCTTTGGCCATTTGATGAGGCTTTACAAATAGGTGAGGAAAGAAGGAAAACAAAAAGTAAAAGAGAAAGGGAATGATGAATGCAACTGAATGCAGAATCCCAGAGAATAGGAAGGAGAGGTAAGATTTTCTTAAATGAGCAATGCAAGGAAATAGAAGAAACCAATAAAATGGAAAGATAAGATGTCTCTTCAAGAAAATTAGATATCAAAGGAATTTTTCATGAAAATGGGTATTATAAAAGATAAAAATAGTAAGGACTTATAGAAGTACAAGATATTAAGAAGAGATAGCAAGAATACATATAAAAACTATACAAGAAGGTTATCATCAATAACCACAATCGTTTGGATACTGATCTAGAGCCACACATTCAGGAAAATGAAGTCAAGTGGGCATTAGGAAACATTGGTAAAAATAAGTGTATGGAATTGATGGAATTCCAGCTGATCTGTTTAAAAGCCTAAAATATGATGCTGTTAAAGTGCTAAACTCAATATGCCAGCAAATTTGGAAAATTAAACAATGGTCATTGGATCAGAAAAGATCAGTTTATATACAAATTTGAAAGAAGGGTAAAAGCGAGTAGTGTTCAAAATACTGAACAATTGTGCCTGTTTCATATGCCAGCAAGGTTATGCTAAAGATTCTGCAAGCTAGGCCTCAATAGTATATGTGTGTGTGTGTGTGTGTGTGTGTGTGTGTGTGTTTGTTTAATGATTTCCAGTTTATTTATTCACTGTTTTCCAGTTATATGTAAAAATAGTTTTCAAACATTTGTTTTCATAAGAATTTTAGTTCCAAATTTTTTCTCCCTCCCTCCCTTTCCTCCCCCTCCCCAAGAGAGAAAGCAATCTGATATAAGTTATATAGGTACAATCACATTAAACATTTCTGTATTAGTCATGTTGTGAGAGAAGAATCAGAACAAAAAGGAAAAACATAAAAAAAAGAAAGAAAGAAACATAGTAGAAACAGTATGGTTTGATTTGCATCTAAATTCCACAGTTCTTTTTCTGGATTTGAGAGAATTTTCCATCATGAGTCCTTTATTGGATCATTGTATTGCTAAGAAGAGCTAAGCCGGGGGCGGCTAGATGGTGCAGTGGATAAAGCACCAGCCCTGGATTCAGGAGTACCTGAGTTCAAATCCAGCCTTAGACACTTGACACTTACCAGCTGTATGACCCTGGGCAAGTCACTTAACCCCCATTGCCCCACCAAAAAATAAAAAAGAAGAAGAGCTAAGCCTATCATAGCTAATTATCACACAATGTTGCTGTTACTGTGAACAATTATCTCCTTCATTCAGTATCAGTCCACTTAAGTCTTTCCAGGATTTTTTGAAATTTGCCTTCTCATCATTTTTTACAGCACAATAGTTTTCCATTACATTCATATACCACAACTTGTTCAGCCATTCCCCAATCTATGGACATCCCCTCAATTTCCAATTCTTTACTACCACAAAAAGAGCTGCTATAAATATTTTTTATGATTTGGGGGGGATGCAGACCTAGTAGTGGTATTACTGGATAAAAGGGTATGTACAGCCCTTTAACACTTTGGGCATAGTTCTAAATTGCTCTCCAGAATGTTTGGATCAGTTTACAACTCCACCAACAATACATTGGTGTTCCAATTTTTCATGTCTTCTCCAACATTTATTATTTTCCTTTCTGGGCATATTAGTTAATCTGTTGGTGTGAGGTGGCACTTCAGAGTTGATTTAATTTGCATTCCTCTGGTCAATAGTGATTTAGAGCATTTTTTCATGTGACAAAAATAGCTTTGATTTCTTCATCTGAAAACTGCCTGTTCATATCCTTTGGGAATTTTTCAATTGGGGAATGACTTGGATTCTTTTAAATTTGATTTATTTCCATATATATTTTAGAAATGAGGCCTTTATCAGAAATACTGGCTGTAAAAATTGTTTCCCAGTTTTCTGCTTCTCTTCTAATTTTGGTTGCATTGCTTCTTTTTGTATGAAAACTTTTTAATTTAATGTCATCAAAATCACCCATTTTGCATTTCATATTATTCTCTATCTCTTGTTTTGTCATAAATTATTCTCCTCTCCATAGCACTCAGAGGGAAACTATTCCTTCCTGTTTTTTAAAAGTATTTTATTATTTTCCAGTTACATGTAAGGATTCTTTTCAACATTTGTTTTCATAGGATTTTAGTTCCAAATTTTTCTCCCACCCTCGCTTCCCTCCTTCCTTCTGAAGAGAGAAAGCAATCTAATATTGTTTATATATGTACAATCACATTAAACATATTTTTGCATTAGTCATATTGTGAAAGAAGAATCAGAGCACAAGGGACAAACTTCAAAAAAGGAAAAAAATGGCCCAATAGCAGAAACAGTATAGTTCAATCTGCATTAATAATCCACAGTTCTTTTGTTTTTCTGGTGTTGAGAACATTTTCTGTTATGGGTTATTTGAAATTGCTTTGGATCCTTGCACTGCTGAGAAGAGCCAAGTCTATCATCATTGTTCATCACACAATGTTGCTGTTACTGAGTACAATGTTCTCCTGGATCTGCTCCTCTCAGTCAGCATCAGTTCATGTAAGTCCTTCCAGGTTTCTCTGAACTCCTCCTGCTCATTTTTTCTTACAATACAATATCCATTTTGCATTTCATAAAATTCTCTATCTCTTGTTTAGACATAAATTGTTTTCCTCTCCATAGATCTGAGAGGTAAACTACTCCTTCCTCTCCTACTTTATCTATGATAGCACCCTTTTTGTCTAAATCTTGTACCCATTTTGAACTTATTTTGGTATACAATGTAAGCTGTTGGTCTATGCCTAGTATCTGCCATACTATCTTACAGTTTTTGCAGCAGTTTTTGTCAAATACTCGGTTCCTATGTCAGAAGCTGGAGTCTTTGGGTTTATCAAATATTAGATTACTATAGTCATTTACTACTGTGTCCCCTGTGCCTAACCTATTCCACTGATCCACCACTCTATTTCTTAGCCAGTACCAAATAGTTTTGATGACTGCCACTTTATAAAATAGCTTCAAATTTGGTATGGCTAGCCCAACTTCCTATGTATTTTTTTTTTCACTAGTTCCCTTAATATTCTTGACTTTTTGTTCTTCCAGATGAATTTTTTTATTATTTTTTCTAACTCTATAAAATTATTTTTAGGTAATCTGATTGGTATGGCACTGAGTAAGTATATTAATTCAGGTAGAATTATCATTTTTATTATATTGGCTTGGCTTATCCATGAGCAATTGATATCTTTCCAATTATACAAATCTGATTTTATTTGTGTGAAAATTGTTTTGTAATTGTGTGCATAGAGTTCCTGTGTTAGTCTTAGCAGGTAGACTCCCAATTATTATATATTGTCTAATGTTACTTTAAATGGCATTTCTCTTTCTATCTCTTACAGCTGATGTTTTTGGTCATGTATAAAAATGCTGATGACTTATGTGGGTTCACATAAGGAACATATCCTGCAACTTTGCTAAAGTTGTTAATTTTTTCAAGTAGTTTTTACTTTATTCTTTAGGATTCTCTAAGTGTACCATAATATCATATGCAAATGGTGAAAGTTTTTTTTTCCTCTCTGCCTATTCTAATTCCTTTAATTCCTTTTTCTTCTCTTATTGCTAGAGCTAAAATTTCTAGTAAAATATTATATAATAGAGGTGATAATGGAAATTCCTGTTTCACCCCTGATCTTATTGGGAAGGCCTCTAACTTATCCCCATTGCATATAATATTTGCTGATGGTTTTAGGTAGATATTGTTCAATATCTTAAGGAAAGCTCGACCTATTCCTATGCTCTCTAGTGTGTTTAATAGGAATGAGTGTTGTATTTTGTCAAACGCTTTCACTGCATCTATTGAGATAATCATATGATTTGGGGTAGTTTTCTTATTGTTGTGGTTGATTATGTTAATAGTTTTCCTAATGTTGAACCACCCCTGCATTCCTGGTATAAATCCCACCTGGTCATAGTGTATTAGAATTTTTGCATTAATATTCATTAGGGAGATTGGTCTATAATTTTCTTTCTCTGTTTTTGCTCTTCCTGTTTTATGTAGCACCATATTTATTTCCTAAAAATAATTTGGTAGGGGGAAACTTGATGGTAGATTGGATAAAGCATTGGCCCTGGACTCAGGAGGACCTGAGTTCAAATTCGGCCTTAGACTTGACACTTAGCTGTGTGACCCTGTGTAAGTCACTTAACCCTCATTGCCCTGTAAAATAATGATGGTGATGATGATGATGATAATAATAATTTGGTAGAATTCCTTCTTTACCTTTTTTATCAAATACTTTACATAGTAATAGAGAGAGTGAGAGAGAGAGAGAGAGAGATCTCATCAAATACTATGTGCCAATCACTACACTTAAGCATTGAGAATACAAATTTAATTAATTAATTGGTTGATTAACTTAGAACTATCACTCAAAAAGTTTATATTCTGGTATTGGAAGACAGTATATAAAGTTTTGGATTTGGGGTGTAGAACGGATGCTAGCATGCACAAAGAATAAACACAACATCATTAGGGAACAACTAATATTATTGTTTGGTTGAAAAATAAAAGATGAAACAGAGTGTGGCATGTTAGAAGTATAATGAGGTTGTAAAGATAGGTTAGAAACAAACTGTGAGGGTCTTTGAATTCCAGGTTAAGGAAATATCATTTTCTTTGGTCAGCAGTAGCATTTACAGTTTTTAAAGAAGGAATGGCACAGTCAGTCAGACCTATACACCATAATTTTAGAAGTATTATTTACATATTCTTATGAGTGAAATTTCGAGAAGTTATATGTTTCAACTCTAGCAAACCTTCTACCACATGTAAAATTGTTAATCAAAGGTATGTCCATCAATTGGGGAATGGCTAAACAAATTGTGGCATATTATGGTAATGGAATATTACTGTGCAGTAAGAAATGACAAACAGGATGACTTCAAAAAAGTTTGGGAAGACATATATGAAATGATGTATTGGGAAGTAAGCAGAACCAAGAGAACACTGTACACAGAGATAGCAATATTATTTGATAAAGAATTGTGAATGACGACTATTCTCAATACAATAATCCAAGATTGTCCCAAAAGAATATTGATGAAGCATACTATCCACCTCCAAAGAAAAAACTGATGTTGATGGAAGAGAATGAAGCATGCTATTTTTTACATTCTTTCATTAAATGACAAATATGGTGCTGTTTTGCATGATCATTTTTGTATAATCCATATTGTTTGCCACCTCAGGAAGGGGGAGGGGAGGGAGGGAAAGAGGGATAGAGATTGGAACAGAAAAATAGAAATAAAAATGTTTAAACTGAAAAAAAAAAGATGGGGGAGGGGTGTGCTGGGAAGGTTACGGGATGTATATAAGTATCTATATACACACACATAAATGTATATGTTGTGCATATATGAGTTATTTAGGTCTTATATAGTAATTATCTTTAAACAAATTTGTCATATATATTATTTCTATAAATTGATATATATATATATATATATATATATACACGTTATTGATTTATCTATCTATTTATTTGTCCATTTATTTATTTGTTTGTTTGAGGGGCAATGAGGGTTAAGTGACTTGCCCAGGGTCACACAGCTAGTAGGTGTCAAGTGTCTGAGGTCACATTTGAACTCAGGTCCTCCTGAATCCAGTGTTGGTGCTTTATCCACTGTGCTACCTAGCTGCACCTATGAATCCATTATTTATAAATCAGTTATTTATCTGTATAAAAGAAAAGTGCCTGTTTAGGAAAAAAAGGAAGAGGAAGCATTTAAAATACTAAGTTAGATGTACTATAATATATCTAGTTATATCTAAATGTAATAACATAGAAAATATACATTATATATGTCATAAATGTGTGTATGCATGTATTATATACATATTTGTTATATGTATAAAATTTAATTATATATAACAAATAAAATTTTAAAAAGAAGATAAGTAGCATAAGGGCTGTACATTATTAAAAAAAACACCTAACATTTATATAGTCCATCACTGTTTTGTTTTGTTTTGTGGGGCATGAGGGTTAAGTGACCTGCTCAGGGTCACACAGCTAGTAAGTGTCAAGTATCTGAGGCCAGATTTGAACCCAGGTCCTCCTGAATCCAGGACCAGTGCTTTATCCACTGTGCCACCTAGCTGGCCCCCATCACTGTTTTACAAATGACTGACATATTATTTCACTTGATCATCACAATAGCTTTGCAAATTAGGTAGCAAAGTTATCATTATTCCCAACTAACAGATGACAAAATTGAGAGGGTTATTTTAGCAATATGAGATATGGTACTCACAGAGGGATTTAGCAAAGTATGTCACACTATATTTCATTGAATGAAGGAGAATTGTGCCCTGGTTATTACATGAAAGAAATTACTTGGTCAGTAAATCCTAAACTTTGGAGAGCTATTCTGATTGTGATATAGAAATATGATATACTACTCTATGTCATTAAGGCTTAATCAAATTACTATTATCTCTTATTATGTGAGTTTAAACTCCATAGTTCTATTTAGTGTGCTTTTGCACTTTTGTAATTCTTTCACCACCCACTTTTGTTGTTTCTATTCACTCATTCAGGCACTTCTATCCTCCACTATTTCTTAAAGTCTGTCCAAGTTCATGTTCATTTGTTGTTTCCATCTATCTATTTGTGTATCTCTGCCACCAAACCATACTTTTGTAATACCTAGATACCCTGTGGTACCTAACCTCGCAACTACTGTCTCTTCTATATGCTTGTGAGGGTACCTGTTTTATGGTGATAAATTTGTGCTCAACTTTCTTTAGCAATCTTATTCGCCCAGGTACTTAGTACCTATTTGCCTTTACATGGCGGGAGACACAGTGGACATAGATTTATATGCCCCAGGAGTGTTGAAATCCCCACCATATTCTCTCACATGCTACAGCAAGACTTTGCTTCAATCGTCCCCTCCCTTTTTTTTTTTTTTTTACATTTTTGGAGGCAAACAGGGTTAAGCAACTTGTATGGGGTAACAAAGTCTGGGATCTGAGGCCTGATTGACCTCAAGTCTTCTTGACTCCAAGGTCATTGCTTTATCCACTATACCACCTAGCTTCCCCTTCAATCACTTTTAAAAGCTATACTCTGGTTCAGTATGTGGATGATCTCCTACTAACTGCACCTACTATCAAGACTTGTCAGGAGGACAGCCATCATCTTCTACTCCAGCTTCTTTATAAAAGCCCAAAGTCTCTAGATCAAAGGTACAGTGGTGCCTCCCCCAGGTTGAATATCTCAGTTTTGTTTTCTTTATGGGCGCTTGCTCTGTTTCCCTTGTGTGTTCAGGCTCTCTAGAACTTGTATGTGCTCAAGGACAAGAAGCAGTTATGTACTATTTTAGGAGCAGCTAGATATGAGATTACTTGAACAAAAAGACTGTTCCAGAACCTTTATAGCTTGAGCCCTAGTATCTTGTTGCCCTTGGGGTCCTGAAGAAGATTTTGTTATCAGCCTCTGTAGTGGAACTACCAGATTACAGTAAACTCTTCATTCTTTTTATACATAAATGAAGGGTGTGATTTCTGGGGTCCTTAACCAGACATTAGAGCCTGCTTATCTATTATTCAGTTCAAATGTATCCTGCTACACTCCACCCTGCTTATAGGCTGTGGATGCCACTACCCTTTTGGTGGAGAAGACTTCTGATTTAATTCTTGAAGACCCCTTAACAGGGCAGTGTTTCAATGAGTTTGAGGCTCTCATAATCTGCCACGAAACTCAGACTTTTTCTGATCAATGATGTGCTAGATTTGAAGTCACTTTTCTGGATAAAGAGAATGTCACTCTCAACAATGTACCGCCCTTAATCCTGCTCCATTGCTACGTGATCTATTAATTTCTTGGGAGTTATTACATGACTGGCCTCTTTAGTGAATTTGATTCAAAAAAAGAAAAAACTGAGATGCTCTCTCAGAAATCCCCTTGTAAAATCCTGATTTTATTCTTTATACCAATGGATCTTCTTTTATAAGGAATAGCATTCATTACACCAGTATCATTGTGGTCTCTGACCATGACACCACTGGGGCAGCATCCCTGCAATTGGATATTAGTACTTCTTATCCAGGCATGTCACTTTTCTAAGGAGAAAAGTGCCACAATTTATACTGTCTCCTGATATACATGTGGAATCTGTCATGCTATTGTGATGCTTTGACTGAAAAGGGATTTTTCTGACCTCTACTAGTACAGTCATTACATGTAGGTTTCATCAAAGACCTTTTATCATCACTGGGGCATCTTAAAGCTTTGACCACTATCCACAGCTCTACTCACACTAATGGAGCTGATGACACTGTCCCACTAGGAAATAACTGAATGAAGACAACGGCAAAATTAGCTGCATTGGAGGAAACTACCTACATATTCCATTTCTCTTCCTCCTACAGCAATGAACTCTCCCTTATCTACACTGATTCTGCAATGCAAAAATGAAAGCAGCAATATAATGCAAGGCAGGTCTCCTCTAGGAGAAACAATTCTGCAAAACTGTTTACTGTTAGGTATTCTTACTTATTAATCAATCCTGGTGCTCTTTAATCAGTCAGGTGAAATTGTTACAAATATTCCTGAGCTCCAAAGAATCAGAAAACTCATCAAATTGTAACAGAAATCCATGGATGAGTCAATTCATGGTGGCATCCCTCTTCTCAGTTCTCTCGGATGTTTTCCTTGCTAGGAGGAGCTGGTTCAACTAGCTACCGTAGTTAAATATGCTTTCTTGACCTTAGGCCTCATAATTTTTTGCTGGTTCTATATTAATCTTTGTATTAACTGTCATACTACTTGCAGTACCAAGATTCTCTCAAAGTTAATTAATGTGGTTTTACATACAGATTTAACTTAACATTTTTGATTTTGTAATTGTTACTTTACCTTTAAATAATGTTGATAGAACAATGCAAAGAATCCTACAGGGTTCATTAGATAGAGATGATTTTTCTTATACTTTGATTTATACCTTGGATAATTGCTTATATAAATGATCCAATGAAAAGCCATGCCTCCTTAAAGGATCAAAGAAGAGAACTGTTATATTTAAATTTTACATACTTCTCTATTTCACTGAAGTTTGAACAACTGCAGGTTTAAAGTACTTAGTTCTATAAATTTAGTTCCATATTGCACTCTAATATGTAACTTACCACAAAATTTTAAGATATTACTTAAGATACAGGTCAAAAGTATTCCATGAGGAGTTAATGTAAGATATTACAGGAAATTCAAATTGTTTTTATTGCCCTGGACTGTGCAAAATCCCCCTTGTGTGATTGTTTAGTTAATTGTAACTTGATAATTCCCACATTGCTACAAATTGTGTAACTTTCTTTGCCTTTTTTAAGTTCCTCTTTTATGACTACAAATGCTCTACTTTTCCTGTTGAATGGGGTCCTTAGTTACCAAAGAATCTTGGACCCCATTTATGGATAAATTCTAGCTTTACTAATAGATTGATTATGCTCGGAACTTTGTTGTCTCATTTTATCTTTTCACAGATTTTAATTACAACACTACATACAAAAAAAAAAAACAGTTTTGGAGATTCCCTGTTCCCCCAATCAGAAGAATTTTGCTATTATTATTTATCCAAAAATCTACAATAACAAAATAAATATTATTAATTCAGTAATACTTTTAAATAAATTTGCATTTTATTCATCACAACAATCTGTACATTTAAAAAATTACATATTCATTAGATGTATTATTTATTTGGGATTCTAAAGATATATTTGCTTATTTATTATTCTGTCATAAGATTGCTGTTATGCATAAATGGGTTTGTGAAACTCATACAAAATTTCTATGTCCTTCCTCCTACCAGGAGTTATTGATACACACATTGAGAACCAGTATATTAAATTAAATTGAGTGCTGATTAATAGGTGAATGTCAGGTTAGAAAGAAGTTGCAATTATCATTGCCCAATTCTACTACCATTCTAACAGTTCCTGATACCATCTGCTTCATTGGCAGCTCTTAGTTATGGTGCCGTAAATAAAGAGCTGGGCTTAGAGTCAGAAGAGTTGAGTTCAAATCCAACCTCAGATACTTGCTAACTGTGTGACCCTAGGTAAGTCATTTAACCTCTATGCCTCAATCCTCAATTAGAAAATAAGCTAATAATAGCATCTACCTCTGAGGCTTATAAGTATCAAATGAGATAATATTTGTAAAAGCACTTAGTATAGTGTCTAGCACATAGTAGATGCTATGAAAATGCTTATTCCCTTCCTTTTCCCTAGTTCAGTATTTTCCCCATTCATCATAAAATTTATGAGATGATAGAAAAACTAAATCTATTCTGACATGCATCCTATATTTGGAGAGATTTGATTTCTAAGTGTACAGAAAAAGGATAAGCAAAGCTATTATTTGTCAATGATTAAACAAACCACTCGGGGAGGGAAAAATTATCTCTGCCTGATAGAGAAAGATTCAAAACATGAAATGAAAAGAGAAAAAAACAGATTAAGGTTTTCCTAGAGTATCTGTGTAATATTGAAATCCAAAAGATTTATTTAAATGAAAAAAACAATAATATAGGCATAGATTTGGGGTCAGATAATCTGGCCCCAGCAGATCTCTCATGGTCTTAAAGCCATAGATTCAAAATATATATTCTAAAAAAATACATTTGGGGTAATTGTTCTCATGTCTGTATCTGTCTATGGGCCACCATCCTACCATTCTATTGGATTTTAAAAGCATTATTCTGTGAGTTGAGTATATACTGAAAAAAAAAATATTCTTCCTCTACATCTAAATTTGTCAGTGGTAGCCACAGTCTCAGAGGATATAATATGTTGTGGCTGATGTGAAACTGTTATAAAAATAGCTAGAATAACATAGGTTTGATGTAGAATGAAGACAGTAACTTGAGCCAGGATGGCACAGAGGAATGTGCAGTGTAATTGGGAAAAATAGGTCCCAGAGATCCTATGTGTACAGCTACAAGACCAGTGTCAAAACCCAGAAATCTTTATCAGCAATCAGCGTCTACCATTCTCCTTAAAACAAACATTCACTATACTCCACTATCAGGAAGTAATCATACTGTATCCCCCTTTCTATCTCAAACTCCTAGACAAAACTCTCTAAATCTGTTGGCTCTATTTCCTCTCTTCTCATTCCTAAATTCTTCACAATCTGGCTATATACTTGGTTGCTGACCTCAAGAATTTCCTTTTAAGTGGGAAGATATATAGTATGGGTTTAGTTGGATATTATATGCCTTTACAGAATGACTCAATCTGAGTTGAAATGGGCCTCAGAGACCCCTGGTCCAAGTCCACATCCAAGTACCCTCAAGAATACCCTCTGTACTTCTAAAATCTTCTGACAAATTGACATCCACCTTTTTATTGAACACCTCCAGTGATAGATACCCCACTGCCTACCATGGCAACCCATTGAACTTCAGCAGAATTTCAATTCTTAAGATGAATCTCCACCCCCCTGTCCCAATTTTGCATCTAAAAACAAAAGACTTTCCAGCAAAATCTAAATACTGCACTGACTGGGCCTCAGGTCCCAATCCTGGAGATGGATAAACTAGAATTTCTGACAAGTGTGTATGTCACATTCTTCTGACTCAAAAATTGCATTTTGATCCTTTTGACCTTGGTTTGAATTCTCTCCTTTGAGTCTTTTTTGTTTTCTTCCTAGACAATACTTATGATCAGTAATTATAATATCAGTCTGCCTAACATACTTTTGCCCTCTCCCCCCACCCCCCCACCACATGCACACAACTAAATATGGCTTAGAGAAAATCCAAATGAAATCTATAATGACACTATAAGTAATGTAGATCTTGTGAGAAGATAAGGTAAAAGACAGAATAACAATGAAAGTGATAACAGTTAAGAACAGTGATGAGGAAAAAGAATAAATCATCTTTATTTGGATTGAAAGAAATATAAGAAAAACTTTTATAGTAATTATATTTTAATATGATAATTTTGTATAATTAGTTTTTGTTGCATAACTTTTTTTGAAGGCATTTCATTTTAGCCACTCAGCTGCAATCAGCAAACATCTGGGAAATGGCCTTGCTGAAGAATTCTAAACTCCCTATGACAGCTAGCTAACAATGCTTATTTCAGTCTTCAGCAGGCCACTGGGTTTTTCTGATCAGGTGTTCACACAAACTTGGAACTATTTGAGGAAAAAAAAATTACTTTACCTCCAGTCACCCTGGCAGCCGTTCTTCATGTAGAAGTAGGACAAGGCATTGTATAGGCAAGAATATAAGTCAGGCTCTTCAGCTTTCACAGCATGGTGTCAACTCTTCCTCCCACAATCTAGTTTCTAAAGCACATGGATCCATCCTTCATCAAGAACACATCAGCCCTCCTGACACACATCAGAAAATACAATCAGAAATTGAATAAAATGCAGTACTTGCCAAAAGCTCCCTTGAAACATCTGATACCATGCTAGAGAGACAGCCTAATGGACATATCAGCTATCCATTTTTCTTGGATATAGAAATGGTTTTACTGAGGCAATTTGATGTTATGACCTCAACTTTTATAGGGGTCAGTGTAAAAACACACATATGAAGAGCATTTCTGTATTTTGTACAATATCATAGTTAGAGGCATTGACCTTTTTTTCTCTTTCTTGCTCTCTTTCTTTTTCCCTTCCTCTCCTTTTTCTCTTTTTCTTTTCTTCTTTCTCTTCCTTTCTTCCTTTCTTTCTTTGTTTCTTTCTTTTTTCTCTTTCCCTCCTTCCTTCCTGACTCCAAGGTCAGCCCTCCGCCTTATCATGCTGCCTCTCTTTGATCTCTGATTACATCACTATCAGTAAGCATCACTCATTTGTATAGCATATTATACTTTTCTAAGTACTTCCCTCACAAAATGCCTATTAGACACATGTGGAAACAAAGGCTTTGTGACAGATGTTTTTAAATTTTTCTATCTCATGGACTCATTTAACAATCTTGAATTCTATGAAACCCTTCTTCAAATAATAGCTCTAAATGCATAAATTAAAATGAGCAGTATTATGAAGGAAGTCAATTATATGATCACTAGTATAACAAGGATTTAGTGTATCTCCACTCTCTGAGGGATAGTTATGTTACTTTTTACTCTCCAATCAGTGTTCTCCTTTACCCTGAATGGTTATGAGGGTCCTTGGTTCTCTGTCAATTGCTAGGACCCTCCAAAAATTTGCTTCTCCAATATTAAGGGTACAAGTCATACCCCTCCTCCATAAACTCCAATGGCTCCCTATCAGTTACAGGTTCAGATACAAAATCCTGTTTGGCATTCAAAGTTTTTCATAACCTACCCCTGAATACCTGTCTGGTCTTCTTACACCTTACTCCTCAACCATGTATACTTTTTGATCTGGTGACACTGGCTTCCTTACTATTCCATGAATAAAACACTCCATCACTTTGCTCTAGGAATTTTATCTGGCTGTCCCCTATGCCTCAAATTTTTTCCCCTACTCATCTTTGCCAAGTAGTTTTCCTGGTTTCCTTTCAGTCCCAAGTAAAATCCAATCTTCTATAGGAAGTCTTGCCTTCTAGTGCCTTCCTTCTTTTATTTCCTACTTATATAATGTACACAGCTTATTTGTACATATTTGTTTCCCTTTTGTCTCCCTCAGTCGATTGTGTGCTCCTAGAGGGCAGGGATGATCTTTTGTCTCTTTTTATACATTCAGTACTTAACACATAGTAGTAAGCTCTTAACTAATGTTAATTGACTGATTGATGGAAAACAAAACCAAAAACATACAGACATTTCACCCAACAATTCAGGAGCATAATCCTCCACAAAGCAGCTAGGTCTTTGGGGAAACAAGGAACTAGGAGGTTTAGGCTCACACATCTTACCTTAACTCAGTTCCTACATAGTTTTAGTCACACTAAATTCAATTAAGTTCAAAGTTCCCCTCCTTGTTTAGTATCTCAAGAATCTGGCTTCTCAACAGCTTCCTTGCTGAACTGGCTGCAATGGCCAGCTTAGGATTCTGAACTCTAAAAACTCTGTCATTTGAGCTTCTTTACTCCCCTACACCTAGAACTGAAAGGGTAAATGAAACAGACCAAAAGCTCAAGCCATTTTTTTCTGGGCCACATGGGCTACTAGGAAAAAATGATGTCCCACAGGTTATTCCCCATTTAATGAATAGAGTCGGGGCAGCTAGGTGGCACAGTGGATAGAGCACTGGCCCTGAATTCAGGAGGACATGAGTTCAAATTCAGCCTCAGCTCTTGACACTTACTAGCTGTGTGACCCTGGGCAAGTCACTTAACCCCAATTGCCTTACAAAAAAAAATGAATAGAGTCAATTATTATGAATAAGTGAGTCCTTCACCCCTGATAAAGTAAAATTTAGATTCCCTGTTTCCAGAGCTAAAGCCCAGAAAGCAAGCTGCATCTTGAGTTGGGAAGGAAGTTTTAAAGATTCTACATATTGATGCTATGCTTCCATTTTTGCTCTCAACTACATGGTAAGCTGACAGTATATTTATAATTGTGCCAGTCTTCCTTTCTTCCACAAGCAGATTCCCACATGAGTGATAAAATTTTGGGAAGTCTGAGCAAATATCAAATCCATTTTCATTAGGATTTATATCACACATTATATTTATTACATTTGAACTTTGTTATATTACACTTTAAGGTTTGTAAAAACACTTTATAAATTTTATCTCATTTGTTTCTCACAACAACACTGTGAGGTAGGTGATATTGTTATCCCAGTTTTATAAAAGGGAAACGAAGACTAAAAGAGTTTAAGTGGCTGTCACAGAGTCACACAACTAAGTGAGTTGCTGAGACTGGATTTGAATTCAATTGGTCCTGACTACAAGTTCAGCACTATGTCTGTTAAACCACCTAATTCCTATATTGAAATAAATATTGTGGCATTTTTTTGTTTTTTTTTACATATCGGATACTCATAATGGACCCCTTGAGTGTCTCTGTATCCCATGGTAAAAATCAGTGTTCTGAAAGGTTAAGTGGTTTATAATTTTTTTTTGGGGGGGGGGAGTGGCAATGAGGGTTAAGTGACTTGCCCAGGGTCACACAGCTAGTAAGTGTCAAGTGTCTCTGGCTGGATTTGAACTCAGGTCCTCCTGAATCCAGGGCCAGTGCTTTATCCACTGCACCACCTGGCTGCCCCCTAAGTGGTTTATTATGATCACACAAGTACTAAATGTCTGATCTCACAACTTAATGTGTAGTTTTCATTTCTTACATAGGGGCATACAAGATAAATGTGTCCTCTCCCCTTCCTCCATAGCTGCCAGGGATCTCACAAACTCAATTCTATGCTCAACTGTAATAACCAACTCATCCCGAGAGGCTGTTTGTAAGGAAAAAAAATTTTTAATTAAAAATGCAAAACTTTGACAGCAAAGCTATTGTTTACCATGCTCCTTTTAATGGATTTTTTTGCTTCTAATTTTAGTTGTCCTGTATTACAGTTTAGCTTTATAACCCACCTTAGATGCTTTTGGCAAGTTGGTGAGATAGAAAGCTTAAATAATTATAAATGAAACATTCACATTTTAATGACAATTCGATTCACAGTAAGTCTTTTATCACTATGATTTTGATAACCTAGTGCCAACTCTGCCTCCGATCATCTAATAACTAACATATATGAACCTATTAGGAAGCCAAGTAAAGACAACAGTACCCTCAGGTTGGATGCTTCTACAATCCAACTGGCTTTGGAGAGATAAAATAATGTTTACTTGTGTAAGATGACTTAAATACTCTTTGCAAGAAAGCTGATCACAAATCCAATATAATCTGCTCATATATGTTATTTGTTATTTTCTCTTTATATTCTAGGGAACATAAAACATACCTTAATTTTTATATTTTACATAATTTTGGGAGTAATCCATTTTATTATTGGTATTCTGAGCATTTAAATAGCAAAATTACTGGGTTTTTTTTAAATACGTACATTTAAAGACTTGTCATTTCTTTTTCTGATTTCCTTAATTAAAAATTATTTATTAAGGTCATCCCCCCACCAATCCAATTTTAACTGGAAAATAAGTTTCATTAGGTACACAATACACAATATAATACACAGTACACAATATAATAAATGTCCATAGTACTTTCATGTTTGAAAAATACAAAGATTCAAGCTTTTGGGACTAGAACCTAATTTTTGACAAAACTTCCAGGAAACCTGGAAAGCAGTTTGGCAGAAACTGTACATAGACAAACATTTCACACAGCAAATGGAGATAAGGTCAAAATGGTAACATGAATTAGACATAAAAGGTGATACCATAAGCAAATTAGGGAAGCAAAGAGTAGTTTATTTGTCAGATCTATGGATAAGGGAAGACTTTATGAACAAAGAAGACATAGAGAGCATCATGGGATATAAAATGGATTTTAATTAATTTTTTTTTTAAAGAAAAGGTTGTGTACAAACAAAATCAATATAGCCAAGATTAGAAGGAAAGCACAAAATGGGTGGGGTATTTAAAGTGTGTCTCTAATAAAGGCATTATTTCTCAAATATATAGACAACTGAGTCAAATTTGTAAGCATATGCATCATTCTCCAATTGACAAATAAACAAATGATATGAACAGGCAGTTTTCAAAAGAAGAAATTATATATAATCATATAAATATATTCTAAATTACTATCAATTAGGGAAATGTAAATTAAATCAACTCTAAAGTACTACTTCATGCCTATTAGACTGGCTAATAAGCCCAAAAAGGAAAATGACAAATGTTAGTGGGGATGTGAGAAAATTGGGAAAGGAATACCTTGTTGGTGAAGTTGTAAACTAAACTAACCATTTAGACGAGCAATTTGTAACTGTCCCAAAAGGGCTATAAAACTGGGCATACCCTTTGATCCAGCAATACCATTATTATGTCTGTATCCCATAGAAGTTTTTTTTTTAAGTACCTCTATGTGTGTGTGTGTGTGTGTGTGTACATATGTATGTATGTATGTATGTATGTATGTATGTAGCTCTTTTTGTGCTAGCAAAGAATTAAAAACTGAGGGGATGCCCATCAATTTGGAAATGAATGAACTGGTTGGAGTATTTAGTTGTGAAGAAATACTATTTGGATATAAGAAATGATTAACAAGATGCTTTCCCCAGAACCTGGAAAGACTTAGATGAACTGGTGCAAAGTGAAGTAAGCAGAACCAAGCATACATTGTATACAGTAACAGCAATATTGTATGATGATCAACTATAATGACAATTTTCAGCAATACAATGTTTCGAGATAATTTCAAAGGATTTATGATTGAAAAGAAAAAAATCTATCTACCTCCAGAGAAAGAACTGGAGTATGAATGCAGCTTGAGGAATGTTTTTTTATTGTTTTGTTTGGGTTTTTTTGTCTTTTTTTGATCTCTCTCATACATCTGTGTCTTCTTTCACAACAACAGCAATAAGGAAATAGATTTTGTGTGACTGCATATATATAATCTGTATCAAATTTCTTGCCTTCTTAAAGAGAGGGGAGAAGGAGGGAGAGAATTTGAAACTCATTTTTTAAAAAAAAATGAATATTTAGGGGCAGTTAGGTCATGGATAAATCACTTGCCCTGGATTCAGGAGGACCTGAGTTCAAATCCAACCTCAGACACTTGACACTTACTAGCTGTGTGACCCTGGGCAAGTCACTTAAACCTCATTGTCTCACAAAATAAAATAAATAAATAAATGAATGAATAAATAAATAAATAAATAAATATTTAAATTGTTTTTATGTGTAGTTGGGGGGGAAATAAAATGTTTTTTAAAAGAAATAATAAAGCATCGTGTAAAAATCTTCTCTGTCAACTTTCACTAACCTCACCTAAATTCAATGAATTAACATTAAATATCCACAATGTGGTCTGGATCTGTGGACTCTTTGATGGGGAAAATTATTTCTCCCATTACTGAGCAGTAGCTGCCCTCTAAAATACAGTCTTAGAATTAATTACCTAGAGCACCAAGAGGCTCAGTATCTTGACCGTTGTTCCACAGTAAGGCCGAATTAAGAGCATGTCTCAAACCCAAATCTTACTAGCCCTGACTTCTATGAAAACAAAAGTGAAATGTGAATATATTATTAAGCATGAAATCACTGAGAACAATTCACTGCTGCTTCTTTTGACAGAATCTGACTTTTTAATTCCATTTCTTTTTTTTTTTCTGTGCTCTGATTCACTTCATCCTAATTGGGACATGAGGAGGAGAGTGGGGGGATAGAAATCATTCACACTCAAAGAAATTTCTTGATAGGTGAGTGCTACTAAGCAGTCTTAATCTTACCATCAAAGGAGGAAGGGAGGAATTAATAATAGAACTGTAATAGAGTGGGGAGAAGTTACAAACGTTTTTAAAGCTGGGTGGAGGAGTTTATATTTGACCCTAGAATTAATACAGAGCCACTAGAGTTTTGAATAGACAGATGAAAGTCAAACCTACACTTTACAAAAATCATTTTGTTACCTAAGTAAAGGATGAACTGGAATGGGGAGATTCTTGACTTAGGGAAGTCTTTTAAGAGGCCATTTTGATAGTCTGGGAGAAGGGAGACCATGTGAATGGAAAGAAGGGTTGTGTTTGAAAAATATATTGGAAAACAAAATGATAATATTTGTTCAAAGACAGAAGATTGGGGAAACAACAAAGTTTAATACATGTGAAAAGCAAAGAAACAGTGAGAGAGAGACAGAGACAGACAGAAATAGTCAACAACAAAGAGAAACCTAAACAGAGAGAATGGGGAGGAAGAGGGAGAGGGAGAGGGAAAGGGAGAAACTACAGCAAGAAAAAAAAAACCTAGAAAGGAGAGTACTAAGGAAACACAGGAAGAATGTATCTCAATAGAAGGGGATAGTGAATAATGACAAAGAGATAAAGGAAAATGAGTCAATGTCAGAAGTATGTATATTGAAAAACCAGAGGTAGAGTATAATGCTGGTATATGAAAAACCCATTATGCAGAAGGTTGAGTATCAGCTTTGCTCTGTAAAGCAAAAGGACTAGAGCACCAGAAGAAAGTGCTAATGATTTGTAACATGTACTATTTAACACTTGCTGGGGATGTGATAACTGACACTCTTTCCTGCCAAGAAACCATTCATGTAACCAGAGTGAATTCTATAATTAATAGCATGAAGCTCAGTAGAATTATTTAGCATGAATTCACTATGTTGCAGTGAAAAGCACATTATCAGTGAGGCAGGAGGCCTGAATTCTAGTCTCTGTTTTCTTAATAAGTAAATATGTCATCTAATCTAAATCACTAAAACTCTCTGGGTATCTGTTTATATAACCAGAGAGGGAGAGAGGGAGGGGGAGGGAGAGAGGGAGGGAGAGAGAGAGAGAGAAAGAGAGAGAAAATTGACTCAGGTGCTCTCTAAGGACATTTCTAACCACTATGCCACATCTATTCTCTTATTTTGGCAAATTCAGTAGAATGTATATCATTAATAGTAGCAGATACACTTATACACATGCGCACGAAGCACATACATACACATATTTAAGGTCTTTAGAGAGTCACTGGAGTTTGAGTAGGTGCATGGAATGGCTTTACCCAAGTTTTACAAAAATCACTTTCGGATGTAAGTAAAGATTGGAATGTGGAGAAACTTGAGTTAGGGAAGACATAGAAAGTCATAGCCTAAACTTCCCAGAGTATTGGAGAAGAAATCATTCCTTTTTCATTTTAAAATCTATGCATATTTGATGGGAATTGATTGCATTAATGGTTGCATCCTATTTTTAAGTGAAAGATCAGTTTCCAAGTCATGAAATCCTAGCCTATTTGCAAAAAAAAGCTGTCATTCTTATGAACCATCATGGCCACTTTTTTGAATGCTACTCTTTTAACAAAAGCCTAAGCATGTGTATAAAGGGATGGGGAATGAGATCATTATTATGCCATCAATTAAATTACTATATATTTCAACTAATAAATATGATATTACGGATTTCTTTACAACTAGGAGCCAAGAATCCAAATGTTCCTCAGCTGGTCTCTGCATCATCAATCTCTCTCTCTCTCTGCTTATAAAGGGAATTAATGGGGGAAAATGTAAGAGGTGGCCTAGCTATACCAGATCTCAAACTATATTATAAAGTGGCAATTATCGAAAGTATAAGGTATGGGCTAAGAAATAGGGTGGTAGACCAGTGGAACAGATTAGGTATATAAGACATAGTAAATTATCATTGTAATTTAGTGTTTGATAAACTCAAATACTCCAGCTTCTGGGACAAGAATTCACTAGTACAAAAAACCTTTTGGGAAAACAGGAAAACAGTATGGCATAAACTATGTATAGACCAAGATAATATCAAAATAGATACATAATTTAGACATAAAGGGTGATACTATAAACAAATTAGGAAAGCAAGGAATCATTTACCTATCAATTTTATGGACAAGGGAAGAATTTAGGACTAAACAAAAGATAGAGAGTTTGCATGATGTAAAATGGAGAATTTTAATTATATTAAATTTGAATTTTTTTGCACAAAGGCAATGCAATCACATTTAATGGAAAGCAGAAACATGGGAAACATTTTTTATAAGCATCACTGATAAAGGCCTCATTTCTGAAATATATACTGAATCAAATTTATAATATATGTCATTCCCCAACAGAGAAATGGTCAAAGCTTATGAACAGGCAGTTTTCAGATGAAGAAACCAAAGGTATCTATAGTCATATTTTTAAAATTTCTCTAAAGCACTATGGATTAGTGAAGTGCAAATTAAAACAACTCTGAGGTACTTCCTCACACCTATTAGATTGAATAATATGACAGAAATGATATATATCGGAGAAGATGTGGAAAAATCAGGACAGTAACATACTGTTGGTAGAGTAAACTAATCCAATCATTCTAGAGAACAATTTGGAACTATGCACAAAGGGCTTTAAAACTGTGCATACAGGGCAGCTAGATGGTGTAGTGGATAGAGCACCAGCCCTAGATTCAGGAGGACCTGAGTTCAAATCCAGCCTCAGACACTTGACACTTACTAGCTGTGTGATCCTGGGCAAGTCACTTTACCCCAATTGCCTCACAAAAAAACAAAAACAAAAACAAAAACTTGTGCGTACCCTTTGATCCAGCAATACCAATGCTAAATCTATATCCCAAAGACATTTTTAAAAAAGGGAAAAGGAAGAATGTATTTGTATAAAAATATTTATATCAGCTCTTTTTGTGGTACCTAGAAATTGGAAATCAAAGGGATGCACATCAATCAGGGAATGGCTAAACAAGTTGTGGTATGTGATTATAATGGAATATTATTATGCTATTAGAAATTACAAGTAGGCTGATTTCAGAAAAACCTGGACTTATATGAACTGCTGCATAGTGAAGTGAACAGAAGCAGGAGAATGTTCGTAGGATTCAATGATTCACTCTTAAAAGCGATGGAATTAAAAAAAAAAAAAGCAAAAACAAACAAACAAACAAAACACAATCAGCCTATAAACCCAAACAATAAAGGCTCACATATTAAAAAGCTGCAAGGTTATTGGAGTTAGGGTCTGAAAAGGTAAGGTTAAATGTAAACAAAGTTCTTATTTGTGCTGATATAATCAGTTTTACAAGATAAGAATAAAGGATCAGTGACTAAACAACATATTGTGTTAAAAACAAAAGACTTAAAGGTATTAGTGGACTTCAAGTTCAAAGTGAGTCACTTGTAGGATCTGCTGTCCTAGGATACCTTGTAAGATAGAGTAATTTAGTGATCAAAGTGGTAATCTTATAGTATTCTGCCCTGGTCAGTAAATCTCTACAATATCCTATAGGGTTTTGGGTGTCATGGTTTAGGAATAACACTGACAAGTTTAACCATGACAAAGATGTGGAGTTGAAGAAATTAGGGTTGTTTAGCCTGGAGGAGATAGTTGAGTGACATAACAGCTATCTTCAAGGAGTAAAAAGGAAGTAATGTTAAAGAGGAATTTAATTGGTTCCTAATGGCAGAAGTAGGAGCAATTAATAAAAGTGATGGAGAATTAGATTTATTCTTAATGGGAAAGAAAAATTCCAAATGAGGAAGCTATCTAATGAGGCAGCTGGTTGATCTGTGTGTAGAGTACTGGGCCCAAAATCAAGACCTGAGTTTGAATTAGATGAATCACTTATTATCTCTGTGACTTTTGGCAATCACTTAACCTCTGCTTACTTTAGCTTTCTTACCCACGAAATAGTACTTACCTCATAGCTGTGAGGACCAAATGAGATTATATTTGTCAAAAGCACTTAGAAAAGTGCCTGGTATATAGTAGATGCTATATAAATTTTTATTCACTTTCTGTTCTAATAATTATAGCTGTCCATTGGACATGTAAATTGACATGGTTGAAATAGATGATGTTTTAGGGCCCTTCTATCTCTAAATATGTGATCCCATGATCCAATGTAGAAAATACCTGCCCACTATAGATTTTCAAGCACATTCTGCCTAACTGTTTGTTGGCAATGTTGTAAAGAGGATTCCTTTTCAGGAATTCATAGAGGGACTGAATGAGGTCTGAAGTTCCTTCCTACTCTGAGGTTTGGTGAAATTGTTTCTCTCAGGCTGCCTTTAGACCTGTAAAAAGTTGTCCTTGTCAATCTCACTGTCAGAATGAATAAGGAAAGACTATCTCTGTGTTCCTGAATCCTGTGAAATCTGACATCAGCTCAAGGGACTCCAATATACAGTGACTTCCACTCAAATATCCCCTAGGCAACCAGAGATATGTTCATTATGGAGTGTCCCTGGGAAAAGCTTTTGAAAAGATAGAGTAATTGGCTCAGTATATTTGGTAATCCCTTTGGGTTTCTGTGTAGGCTTCAGCAGTGGGTGAAAAGGTGCATCAGAGACCCCCTAGTGTGTGGAGACAGATCTTGATTTGAACACAAGTTTGTTTTCAATTTGACACACAATTTCAATATGTCCTAAGGAATGTCACTATGTCAGGAAAGATGAGATGTCCAGACTGACATTTTGCCTCTAGTCTTCTGTGCCTATGGAAGTGTCCCTCTAGTTGTTCTAACTACCTGCACTGAACAAACCCAAAAGAACTGTTATAGTGACCCTTAAAAGAGCTATAGCGCTACGGGGTTTTAGGATAGATTTGATCATGCCTTTATGTGGCTGAACACCAACTGAAAAGTGAAAATTCAAATTACTTGATTTCCATATATTTGAATATTTAAAATGATATAGTTCACAAGTCAGCAACATTTATGCAGTATGAGTGCCTATACAAAACATTCTTTAAGTGAAGTTGCCAGTGATATGTCTGATGTCAAATTCTTCCCAGCAATACACATTTCTCCCATCTCTTTCTCTTTTTTTGATTTCTACTTATATAGTTTTCCTCTCTACCTCCCATTATTTTTTTCTGCTTTTCTCATTTTTTTACCTTCCCAAGACTTGTGGTCTGCCAATGGAACCCAAAGACACTTTTTAGCTGTGCTAATAATGCTTGGGGTTCTTGCCCCTTGTGCATAGGTAATCATAAATGCTTGTGATTTAGAATTGAATGTATGTGTTTTACGTATTTCACTTCTCATTGGTGTGATTGTATATAATATTAGGCATAATCTCAAGGCTTCTCTTTCAAAGTATCCTACCTTTGTATGTCCACTTAACCTCTGCAAGACTTAATTTATATGCAAAATGAGGAAGTTGAGCTAGAGACAGTGATAGAAAATATTTAGTAACTACTTAATATGTTCTAGGCACTGTGCTAAGTGAAGAGTATACAAGAAAAAAGAGCCAGTCCTTGTGCTTTAGGAGCTTATAGTCCAAAGGAAAAAAAAACAATACATAATTAGGAGCTCAAAAGTGTAGGTTGGGAAGCAGGGAAAATATATCTGCAATAATGCAAGGTGGAAAAATGGTCAGGAAAGTCAATTGAGTTAGGTTATAAGCAAGCATGGCTAGTTTGGGTGCTTCCTCAAATGAAAACTTTGAAGGTCCTAGGGGAGGGAGGAAATATACTCACCAGAAGAGGAGGAGTTATGAGAGGTAAATCATTGCCAGTGTGAGAAGGCTCTGGAGACAGAAGTAGAAAAATAATCTGGGGAGATGGAGGCTATAATCCTATGATATGCTTTCTTTGAACACACGGAATTATTGAGCAACAAAGAAGGCAGTTGTACTATTCTTGTGTAAATTAACCTGCTTCTACTTAAGTTCATGTTTGAGCTGGCAGCTATCTCTTCAATAGTACTGAAATATGGTAGCACATTCCTCATGGAATAGCAAGTCATGTCCACTGAGACTGAAATGTTATTCAGATATGAAAGGAAGGGAATTCATCATGAACCATGATCCAAGAGAACATGGTTATTTTTCTGGCATGGAATCCTCTGGAAACCTCATTACAGAAGACTGAGTATATGATGACTCTAAGTTAGAAGGTTAAACTTAGATGTTGTTTTCTTTTTGTTAAATTAGTCAAAATTTTGACTTTATGGATGATAACAGCATTAAATAACCCTAATAGGATTCCTAAAACATATATTCTATTTAGATTTAATTTATTTTTATTTTAGAAAGTGACTTATCAGTGAGCATAATTGTAACTGTGGCATGCCAAATAAAATCCCTGTTGCAGAGGAATATGAAATTCCAACATACTATTCATTCACGAAGAAAGAAGTGAGGTCTTTATAGATTAAAGGAAATGAACACGGTAGAACTCAAAAGATAGATTCTGCAAAAATAACAATAAATAACACAACGAGAGGTATCAGTTCTTATGCTACCAGTCAAGGAAGGATGACATACATTATTTTATTTTTTTTTTAATTTTCAATGTTTAGCTTCAAACTTACATTTATCCTTGCAGATGTCATCAAAAGAGAAATTCTTTCCATGGAATTTTACAATTAATTCTAATAACCTTGAACTAAACACATAAATTTTTCCATTCCTGTGTATGCAAATGTACATGGTACACTTTTTTGAACTTGCTCTTATTAAAGGCAGATAGGATCTCTCCTTGAGGCTCAGCATTTTGTTTTTAGAATATAAAAGATTTTGTATGTTGTTTTCTAGATGACTTGTTCCATTAAACATTATCTATTTGGACAAGTTATGTAGGAATACTCACTCTGATTGCATAATTTATAGTCCTAGAATCAGGATTTGAGTATGAGCAAACTTTTTTTGTTGTTTTTGTTTTTGGTTTGGGTTTTTTTGGGAGTTTTGGGGTGTTTTTTGTTTTGTTTTTTTAGTGAGGCAATTGGGGTTAAGTGACTTGCCCAGGGTCACACAGCTAGTTAAGTGTTAAGTGTCTGAGGCCGGATTGAACCCAGGTACTCCTAACTCCAGGGCCGGTGCTCTATCCACTGCACGATCTAGCTGCCCCATGAACAAACTTTTTAAAAGAATAAAGGTCATTATATTCAGTCTAAAGAGGAAAGTCATTATTAAGCCACCACACAATCCCATCTCAAAAGAAACAAACAACACTACTCAGAAAATATAAGTCATATATGTGATAGAATTAATTATCTGAAAGTGGTGAAGGGCTTTCAGTATTTAAGCATCTGTAGCCTTGTTTTATTTTATTTTCATTTATTTTATTGGGGGGGGGTGTTGGTTTGCAGGACAATGAGGGTCAAGTGACTTGCCCAGGGTCACAAAGCTAGTCAGTGTCAAGTGTCTGAGGCCGGATTTGAACTCAGGTCCTCCTGAATCCAGGGCCAGTGCTTTATCCAGTTTGCCACCTAGCTGCCCCTGTAGCTTTGTTTAAAAAAAATCCTCTAAATCACATAAAATGGAAATTCTATCCCAAATCTAGAAAGTTGAAAATTAAGCAGATTTCCATGTCAACATTTTCATTTCAAGAAAATGAAATTGTTTCATAAATAGACATTGAAATTTCCTGGGTGGGAAAGGTGAATGTATCCAACAGGACTTACAGATAAAACATTTGAATTTGAACTATCTACTATGTACCATTTTGAAGTATGTAGTGGGGTCCAAGGGTTTGGTCATTTAGAATAACTATTAAACTGATTTTCTCCAATTAATAATATCTCCCAAATGTCTATTAATATTACAAGAGATTTAAATGGGAGTTATGTAACTTTTTGGAGTTATTTAACTATTGGTGGAGCAGAGGTGGAGTCAGGAAGACTCATCTTCATGCACTGGAATCTGGTTTCAGATACTTACTAGCTGTGTGACCCTAGGCAAGTTACTTAAGCCTGTTTTTTTTTTTCCTTATCTATAAGAGGAGATAAAGAAAGGAATGGCAAACTATTCCAATATCTTATCCAAGATAACCCCAAATGAGGTCATGAAGAATCAGACACAACTGAAATAACAGAACAATAAATGTACCTCATACAGTATCTGTCCACTAAACCTGCCTTTATACTATACCCTGAACTGAATTTAGTTAAGTATTATGGTACTTTTTCAGATATTATCACTTTTGTCAAGAAATGTGAAGAACTCATTAATTTAAAAAGTGATTTCAAAAGACTGAAAATGACAAATATGATTCAAACCAACAAATTCAAAAATTTCCAGAATGGTAAACTTTGCTTCTCTACCTCACAAAAATTTAGAACAAATTATTAGACAGATGACTTCTGACAACTTAGAAAAGAAATTCATAATAGCCAGTAGTTATATAGGTTTGTGTGATAGGCAAATTTCTTGATTTTGTGTTATTTTTCTATTTTAACAACTGTTCTTGTCATCCTTGAGAAATACTTTTTTAATATTATTAATTTTCTTTGATAATTTTAGTCTTCAAGAGTTTTAGGTATGTTGGGTGTGTTTTTTTTTTCTTTGCAAATCTGAAGATGACACTTAAGTCCACTGTGGGTCTCAACAATGATGACACATATTCACTATACTATCTCCAGTGTATTAGATTTTGAGTGCTTCCTTGACAGGATCCTGTGTTTAGTATTTATATAAAATAGTTTGATTTTTGATAACTTTGAAAAAAGGTCTTTGACAATGTTCTGCAATGCATTCAGATTCACTGATTTTTTCTTAAAATTTCTATGATGTTAGCAATCCCATAATTGCTATATTGTGATCTAACCTTCACAAATGGAACTTGATTCTGCATGTTTTCCAATTCTTTGAATATTTCAGTGATATTATCTATCTACTTCCTTCCATTGATATTTGTTGGTTGTAATTCTTTTTTTTCTCCTGTAATAAATTTGCTGTTGGCTGAGTCTCGTGATTTATTTCAGTTTCTCTTTTTAAGCATTTTTTAATTTTAGCTTAAGGTTCCCTTGTGATTCTCCCTGCACCCTTTAGACACTTCTTTATTTGGTCTGTGAATTTTCTAATTTTAATTCTTGCTTAATTTCTCTGAATGTATCATTGATTTATTTGAGGACATTTAACAGGATATATTGACTTTTTCTTTTCTGATTGAGTTATTTCTGGTATTTCAGCTGACTGTTACAGAGTAATATAAATATTGTCAGATGGAAAAATCCAGTGATCCTGAGAGTACAGCAGAAAATCATCTCATTTCATTGCATTAATAAGGCTATTTGATGCTTTCAAAAACTTTCTTTTCAGTACTTCGGTAGCTGTGGTTGTTAAAAAGAGAAGTCCGGGGCAGCTAGTTGGCCCAGTGGATAAAGCACTGGCTTTGGATTCAGGAGGACCTGAGTTCAAATCCAGCCTCAAAACACTTGACAATTACTGGCTCATTAGCCTTGGTAGGCGACCCACCTAGGGGAAGGAAACCCTGATTTTAAACCTCTGCTGCCTTGCAGCTATACCCATATATGGAAAAGGCTTCAGGAGTTAACCCCAAGGAAAAATCAGGAGTCAGAGTACCTTAGGCAGTTGGATGTTGGACATCACATCCTTCTGGCAACTCCCGCGGTGGCACTGGTGCTAAACTGTACTGACTCTGCCTCTCCTTTGGATCCACCAATGTCTCAGAGAGGTAAAACCTGCTGCGTGGGCAACAGCTTCTTTTCCATATTGATCCTCCCAGGCCAGCACTCTGGAGAGGACACTCCAGCTACTCCTCATAGGGTAGATACAACACGGCAGTTACCAGCTATAAGTCACTCGGGAGCTGCGGCTCCCATATCGGACTGCACAGCCACACTGTGGCCTGTGGCTCTTCAAGGCGCTGATCCATGGTCATCCGCAACTGGTGGAGGCCTACTGTACTATTACAATAGATTTCCAATTAATCCTCATGGTTCTTATCTTTCCCCTCCCCAATTCCTCCCCAATGCAGCTTTCGAAATCATAGTTCCTAAAGCATTTCTGATTACCTGGCTTCTCTATTCAGAAATTTTCTGTAGCAACCTGTTTCTTATAGTATGACATTTGAAGCCTTCCACAATTAAGTTTCTAACTCCAGGTCCAATCTTATTCATCCTATTCCCCTTCCTCCTCTTGCTTTTACAGCAAAACTCACCATTGTTTCCTTTCTTTTTCTTGGTTCATCACATGCTAGTTTCTTCACAATCATAAATTACCTTCTATTTATTTTCTTTCCTCACTCCTATCTATTCTCTTCTCAGATCTTAAATTGATCTTCCTGAAGTATAAGACTTACCATGTTACACACACCCCACTTAGTAAACTTCAGTGGATCTGCATTACCCTCAGGAAGAAATATAAAAATGTCTTTAGCATTTAAAGGCCTTTAAATTGAAACCTTTAACCTGGTCTGCACCTAACTTTTTAGACTTCTTATACTTCACTCTTTCCTTACTCTTTGATGTAGTAATACTTTCCTCCTGGCAATTCCACACAAAGTATTTCATTGCCCAACAACAGGAATTTTTATAGGCTCTTCCCAATTCCTAGAATTTTCTCCTTCCTTATGTATGTCTCCTGGTTTACCTGACTTCCTTCCTTTTTTATGGTGACATTTTTTTTTCATTTTTTTTGTTTGCTTATTTTCTGTTAAGTGACTTGCCCAGGGTCACACAGCTAGTATGTGTTAAGTGTCTGAGGCCAGATTTGAACTCAGGTCCTCCTGACTCCAGGGCCAGTCCTCTATCCACTGCTCCATCTAGCTGCCTCTCATTTTTTTTATTTTAATTTTCCCCAATTACATGTAAAAACAATTATTAACATTCACTTTTAAAATTTTTGAGTTCCAAATTTTCTCCCTTCCTCTCTCCCTCCCCCAACATACATCATGGTTTCTCAAGCCAAACAATCTTAAGTCCACAAGATCCTAAAGATCCCAAGTTACTTACTAGAAAGGATAGGAGATCAAATCTCTCAAATATTTTTTTTAAAGGGACTGATGTTCAAATTTATAAATATAAGTTTGATAATTTCCATAATAAAACATTATTTTTACAAAAGTTTAAAATTCCATAAAACCTATAGACACATGAAAAATACACTGAGCTAAACCCTATCCAGGTATACACTGCATGGGCAAGCTCGCCAATGTTGTGAAGTATGTGGGGATCAATTTTTAATTGGGGAGGGTTAGCTAAGCGGCTTGCCTCAATATTGGGGCAAGGAAGGAAACTGGCAGCCTCCCTCAAAACAGAAAAGGATTTATTTTAACAAGAATGAACTTATAAAAAAAACACAAACAGGATCAGTAGGATCAAGGGAAGGGAAATAAAATGGGGAAAGGGAAATTATACAACCTGAAAAAATACCCCTGACCAAGAATCAGCCGAGAATACACAGCAGCACTCCTGTTGCCTTCCAGCTTCCAGCTAGTATGGAGAATTCTTCTCCCCATTCCCAGCAAACCCCACACAGCCCCCAGCCAATTGGCTGGCCACTCTGACAGTCACATGACTGCTGTCACTAGGCTTCCAATCATTATAATTTTGCCAGGCCAATGTAGGTGTCGGCGAGTGGTGATGAAGTGAGGTGCCAGCGCCATGGCAATGGGTACAACCAGTGGGTTGAGCACCATGTGGTTTGTGGAGCCGCAGGCTACTGTGCACAGAGTTTTTTTTTTTAATTCTAGCCAAATATGGGGTCATCAAAACCTCAAACAACAATTAATTCTTTACAAGTAGAAATTTTTATTGCAGGCATCAAATTGCATAACATATTGAAACAAATGGCATTTTTAGTATCTTGATGTCTTTGAGAATTAAAATATTCTATCTAAATATACTTGGCTCAATATTTTAATCAATGAAAAATGCATATGATAACAGCTTTCTTTTCCCAATTTTCCTTTTCCCATCTGACGTGTCTGAAGCTACATAGATGATTGAGCACTTCAAAGGTATTGTGTTTACAATAAATCATAGGATGTACCCAAGAGCTGGCTGCTTGGGAAATGTTATTTATCTTTCTGGCTAGTAGAAAATAAATAAATTTAACATGCAACATACCGATAACTTATAATTTCTTGATTTTTATTTTAAAACAACATCTTCCCTATCACCTTCACTGCCCTATGAGGACTTTTATTGGTTTTTGTTTCTAAAAATCCCTTATCCTTTCAATATGTTTACTCTTGAAATGAAAATTAACAGAGCTACCTTTCTGCAGTATAGCTTATAAATTCTCTATAGCCCAACTTGAAATGAAGATATGGGTATCACAAAAGCCTTGCAAGAAAGGTTTGGTGTTTTTTGTTGGGTTTTTTTTTTCATGCAATAAATATTTATTTTCTACTTTAAAATTCTCCACTAAATGCTGAGGAGGGTGTAAAGAATAGATGGCACCTGAACTCAAGAATCTTATAATCTAATAAAGGTTATAAAAGCCTACTTTCTACCTTTCTAGATCCAAATATTGAGGTTTCCCACTCTGATCAGAACAATATTCTAAGAATCTACCCCACACAAGCTAAGCTATTTCTTCCTTATTTAACACTTGAAGTTCGGAGAGGAAGAGGCATCACAACTATTATAAAGTTTTCAACTTTTTAATTGAGAGGGTTGATACACTTAAAAGTTACGGAAACTATCCTTGGAATATTTTCTCTCTCAGTTGTCTGACTGGAACACCAGTATGGCCAACAAAGAGATATGCAAGCTACAAATGAATCATTTTTTCCTATGCCAAATATCCTTTTCATCTTCAGAATGTTCTCTCTTTTCTATGTCTAAGAAAAGCAAAACTGCAAAGAAAAATACAGTCAGAGTTGGAATGTTGAGTTCAGCAACTAGCTAGAAGGTCAGTTTAGCTGCAATGTAAATTGTGTAAGAGAAAAGAAGCAATGTTCAATAACTATGGGATAATAGGCTGAGGTTTATTGTAAAAGGATTTAAATGCCAAGGAGAAGAATTTGTATTTTATAGTAAAAGCAAATTGAAGGGCAGCTAGCTGGCACAGTGGATAAATCACTGACCCTGGATTCAGGAGGACCTGAGTTCAAATCCAGCCTCAGACACTTGACACTTACTAGCTGTGTGACCCTGGGCAAGTCACTTATTCCTCATTACCCTGTCCCCCCCCCCAAAAAAAAAAAAAAGCAAATTGAACTACTGAAGTAAGATGTCATATTTTTGCTGTAGGAAGATTATTTAGATAACTACAAGGAGGAAGGATGAGAGGGAAAAAAAACATGGAGAGTTGAAAGTCCAAGTAAGAGCCTCTTATAATACTTTAAGAGTACCTGAAATAGAGTAGGAATCAAGTGAATAGATAAAAGTACATGGATAAAATAACTGTTATAAAAACATCTTCATGTCTACCTGTTTACCCATTTTAGGTGATTCTTTTAATTATTATTATTTTTATTATTATTATTTTGGTGAGGCAATTGGGTTAAGTGACTTTCCCAGGGTAACACAGCTAGTAAGTGTCAAGTGTCTGAGGCTGGATTTGAACTCAAGTCATCCTGAATCGCGGGAGAGTGCTTTCATCCACTGCGCCACCTAGCTGCCTGATTCTGCTTTTTTTTTTTTTTTAATAATATATTTTTTTCCCTATTGCATGTAAAACAATGTTTAAAATCCTTGGGGTTTTTTTGGAATTTAAGTTCCAAATTCTCTCCACTCCTTTGCCTATACCCTCCCTGAGATAGTACATACTTTGAAGTAAGCTATACATATGTAATCATGGAAAACTTATTTCCATATTAGTCATGATGTGAAGGAGACACAAAACACGGAAAAATAAAGTGAAAAAAAAAGATATCCATGTTCATTCAGACTCCATTAGTTTCCCCCCCACCCCCACCCCCAGAGGTGGATACCATTTTTCATCATAAATCCTTTGGAATTGTCTTCAATCATTGAGGAGTTTTTGGTTCTTTTTGGGGAGGGAGGGGCTGGAAATGGGGGTTAAATGACTTGTCCAGGGTGACAAAGCTAATAAGTATCAAGTGTCTGAGGTCGGATTTGAACTCATGTCCTCCTGAAGGCAGGGCCCATGCTTTATCCATTGTGCCACCTAGCTGCCCCTCTCTTCAATTGTATTGCTGAGAACAGTTGTTAGTCATAGTTGACCATCATACAATATTGTTGTTGTTATATGCAGTATTCTTCTTGTTCTGCTCATTTCACTTTGCATCATTTCATATAGGTCTTTCAAGATTTTTTCTGAAATCATCCTGCTCATTCTTTCTTAGAGCACAATAGTATTCCATTACTATCATACACCACAACTTGTTCAGCCATTCCAAAAGTGATGGGCATCCCCTCAATCTCTAATTCTTTATTACCACAAAAAGAGCTGCTATAAATATTTTTTATACAAATAGGTCCATTCTTCCATTTTACAATATTTTTTGTTATACAAACCAAGTAGTTGAATTGCTAGTCAAGAGGTAGGCACAGATTTATAGACCTGTGAAAGAGTTCAAAATTGCTCTCCAGGAGACTGGATCAGTTCACAATTCCACAAACAGTGCATTAATGTCTCAATTTTCAATATTCCCTCCAACATTGATCAGTTTCCCTTTCTTTTATATTAGCTAATCTAAGAAGTGTGATCTGTTACCTGAGTTTTTTAAATTCCATTTTTAATCAACAGTGATTTAGAATGTTTTTTATATGACCATAAAGAGTTTTGATTTCTTCATATGAAAACTTCCCTTTCATATCCTTTGACCATTTATCAATTAGCAAATGACTTGTATTCTTATAAATTTGAATCAATTCTCTGTATATTTGAGAAATTAATCCTTTATCATAGAAACTTGCATTGTAATGTTCATTTATTATTGTATATTGTGTACCAAATCTATTCCACTGATCCACCCCTCTTTTTCTTAACCATTACCAGATTATTTTGATGACTATCACTTTATGATACAGTTTAAGATCTGGTATAGCTAGGCAACTTCCTTCACATTTTATTTTATTAATTATCTTGACATTCCTGAACTTTTGTTCATCCAGATGAATTTGTCATTACTTTATAAAATAATTATTGATAGTTTGATTGGTATGACACTTAATCAGAAAATTAATTTAGATAGAATTTCCATTTTATAATATTGGCTAAGCTCACTCATGAGCAACTGATTTTTTTCCAATTGTTTAGTTCTGACTTTATTTGTATGAAATGTGTTTTGTCATTGTATGCACATAGTTCCTGGGTTTGTCTTGGCAGGTAGACTTCAAAGTATATTATATTGTCTAGAATTATTTTAGATACAATTTCTCTTTCTCTAGCTTGCTGTTGGACATAGTAATATATAGAAATGTTGATGACATATTTTTTAATACTCTCCTACTTTGTTAAAGTTGTTAGTTATTTCAATTGTTTTTTTCTTAATTGATTAGCTAGGATTCTCTAGGTAAAGCAAATAGTTATAGTTGTTACCTTATTACCTACTTTAATTCCCTCAATTCATTTTTCTTCTCTTATTGTTATAGCTATTATTATTATTATTATATATTTCTATTATTATTTCTATTGTTATATCATTTCTAGTACAATTTTGTGATAATGGGCATCCTTGCTTTACCCTTGATCTTATTGCAATTCCCCATGACAGGTAATGTTTGTTGACAATTTTAGATACTGTTTATCATTTTAAGGAAAGTTGTTCTTATTCCTATGATATCTAGTATTTTTAATTAGAATGGGTTCTTATTTTATTAAAAAGCTTTTTTCTGAAACTATTGAGATAATCATATGATTTCTCTTAGTTTTGTTATTGATATAGTGAATTATGCTGATAGTTTTTTCTAATATTAAATGAGCCTTGATTTTGAGTATAAATTCCATGTGGTCACCATGTATGAAACTCATAATGTCTTTCTATAATCTCCTTGTTAGTATTTTAATTAATTTTTAAATCAATTTTCATTAGATACATAGGTCGATAGCTTTCTTTCTCAGTTTTGGCTCTTTATAGTTTAGGTATCAGCACCATATTTGTGTCACAAAAGAAATTTGGTAGGACTGACAATTTTTTCAAATACTTTATATAGTATTGGAATTAGTTTTGTCTTTAAATGTTTCATAGAATTGACTTATGAATCCATCTGGCTCTAGAGATTTTTTTCCTAAGAGTTCATTGCTTTTTAATTTTTTTCTAAATTGGGATTATTCAAGTATTCTATTTCCTTTTCTAATCTGAGTAATTTATATTTTTGACAAGGGTCATCCATTTTCTTTACAATGTCAGATTTCTTGGCCAATAATTGGGTAACATAGTTACTAGTAATTGTTTTCATTTCCTCCTTATTGGTAGTGAATGTACCCTTTTCATTTTTGATACTGGTAATTTGGCTTTCTTCTTTCTTTTTTAAATCAAATTAATCAAGTATTTACCAATTTTATTAGCTTTTTCATAAAATTGACTTTTAGTTTTATTTGTAAGTATTTTTACTTTCAAATTTATTAATATCTCCTTTTATTTTCAGAATTTCAAATTTTGTACTTGATTGGGGATTTTTATTTTGTTATTTTTCCATTTTTCTTTACTTGCACACTCTATTCATTCATCTAATTTTTCTCCATGTTACTTATAAAATCATTTAGAGATGCAAGTTTTCCCTTAAGTTCTGCTTTGGCTGTGTCCCATAAATTTTGGTATCTTGTCCCACTGTTGTCATAATCTTTAATCAAATTATTAATTGTTTTCATGATTTGTTCTTTGACCCACACATTCTATAGTATTAGATTATTCAGTTTTTAATTCATTTTAATCTTTCTTCAACTTTGAAATATAATGTAACTGCAATATTATCTAAGAACAAGCAGTACTTTTGCTTTTGGGGGGGCTGGGCAATGAGGGTTCAGTGACTTGCCCAGTGTCACACAGCTAGTAAGTGTCAAGTGTCTGAGGCCAGATTTGAACTCAGGTCCTCCTGAATCCTGCCCCCTTACATTATTATCTGAAAACAATGCATTTAGCATTTCTGCTTTCCTGCATTTTATTTTTTTTATTTATTTATTTTTGCAGAGCAATGGGGGTTAAGTGACTTGCCCAGGGTGACACAGCTAGTGTCAAGGGTCTGAGGGTGGATTTGAACTCAGGTCCTCCTGAATCCAGGGTCAGTGATCCACTGTGCCACCTAGCTGCCCCTTTCCTGCATTTTATTGGGATGTTTTTATACCATAACACATCATCAATGCTTTTTTCTATGTGCAATATATCCTTGAAGAAAAAAGTGTACTTCTTTCTATTCCCATTCAATTTTTTTCAGAGATATATCATTCCTAATTTTTCTAAAATTTTATTCAATTCTTTAACTTGTTTTCTTCATTTTGTTTTGGTTTTGGTTTGGTTTGGTTTTGGTTTTTGGTTATATTTATCTAATTCTGAGGGTGGAAAGTTAAAGTTACCCATGAGTATAGTTTTACTGTTATTTCCTCTTATAACTCATTTAACTTTTCCTTTAGAAATTTGGATGCTATACCATTTGGTACATAAATGTTTGATAACACTTCATTGTCTATGATACCTTTTACCAAGATATAGTTTTCTTCCTTATTTTTTAAAATTAGAACTAATTTATGTTTGCTTTTTCTGAGATCATAATTTCTATAGATTCTGTTTGCTAAAGCTCCTTATCTTTACTCTTTGTGTGTCTCTCTACTTCAAATGTTTCCTATAAAACAACATATTGTAAGATTCTGTTTTTTCATCCACTCTGCTCTGTGTCCATTTTATGGATGAATTTATCCTATTCACTTTCAAATTTATGATTACTGTGTATTTTCATCCATCCTCTCTCTCTGTGTCTCTGTCTGTCTCTGCCTCTCCCTTCCTCCCTCTCTCTCTATTTCTCTCTCTGTCTTTTTCCCCTTTCTCTCTGTCTCCCTCCTTCCTTCCCCTTCCCTTCCTCACAAGAGTTTTACTTCTCACCACCACCTCCCCCACTCTTCCCTCCCTTCCACCACTACCTCAGCTCTTTTTGCCCTCCCTTATATTTTCCTATAGGATATATAGATTTATATAATAACTGAGTGTGTATTTTATTATTGTGTATATTATTATTTTATTACTATTTATCTCTTTCTGATAATTCAAATGAAAGTAAAGTTCAAGTATTATCTGCCACCACCACCCTATCTTCCCCTCCACTGTAATAGCTCTTTTGTTCCTCTTTTATGTGAGATAATTCATCTCATTCTACCTCTCTCTTCTTACTTCTCCCAGGGCATCCCTCTTTCTCACCCCTTTGTTTTTAGGATATTATCCTATTATAATCAACTCACACCCATAACTTCTGTCTATACTCTAACTATGATTCTAATTGCTCTAAGAGTTACAAGTATCTTCTACCCATGTAGGTATACAACTATTTAAACTTAGTGAATCAGTTGTGACTCTTCTTACCTGTCTACCTTTATACATTTCTCCTGAGTCTTGTATTTGAAAATAAAACATTAATTTGAACTCAATCTTTTCATCTGGGATGCTTAAAAATCTTCTGTTTCATTGAAAATCCATTTTTCCCTCTGAACGATTAGACTCAGTTTACTTGGGTAGGTGATTCTTGATTTCAATCCTAGCTCATTGTCTTTCAGGGTGTCATATTGGGAGCCCTCTGATTCTTCAATGTAGAACTTGCTAAACCCTGTGTAAACCTGACTTTAGTTCCATGATATTTGAATTGTTTCATTCTGGCTGCTTGCATTATTTTTTCCTTGGCCTAGTAGTTTTGAGAAATGATTATAATATTTCTGGGAGCTTTCATTTTGGGACCTCTTTCTGAAGGTGGTCAGTAGATTCTCTTAATTTCTATTTTATTATCTGGTTCATGGATATCAAGCCAGTTTTTCTTGATCATTTCTTGAAATATAATGCCCAGAAGCTTTTTTTATCATGGCTTTCAGGTAGTCCAATAATTAATAAAATATATCACTTTAATAAATTTTCCAAGGCAGCTGTTTTTCAGAAGATATATTTCAAATTTTCTTCTATTTTTTCATTCTTTAGATTTTGCTTTATTGTTTGTTTTCTTGTTTCACTTGAGATCTCTCACCAATTCTAATTTTTTTAAGAATATTTTTTCAGTGAGCTTTTGTACCTTTTTCTATTTGGCCAATTCTACTTTTTAAGGAGTTGTTTACTTCAGTGAATTTTTACACACCTTCCATTTTTTGCTTCTTTTATCAAGCTGTTAACTATTTTTTTATGGTTTTTCTCATCACTCATTTCTTTTCCGAACTTGTCTTCTACCTCTGTGATTTTTGAATTCTGCTTCAGCTCTTCTGGGAGTTCTCTTTGCCTGTGTGTGTATGTGTGCTTGTATGTATGTGTGTATATGTATGTATGTATATTTTCCTGCTTAATGTGTAGCCATTTTGAAATTGCTGTCCTCTTCTGAATTTATGTTTTGATCTTCCCTGTCACCATAGTAATTTTTTACCATTAAGTCCTTTTTTTTCTTTTGCTCATTTTTCAGTCTATCTCTTGACTTTTAATTTTGTGTTAAAGTTGGGCTCTCTTCTTAGGGGAAAGGGGCTATTGATCCACATTTGAGGTTTTTTGTGCTGCTATTTTCAGAGCTAATTCTGGGTATGTTTAACTGTTTGGTTCTTCCAAGGTGGTTTGATCTTAGGAGAGGTGTGATCTTTACTCTCTTGGCCTGTGCTTTGGTTTGTGAATGACCAAAAACATTCTTTTCTGCCCTGCACCTCTGACCAGGAGCCACCTCCTCTGGATCCTTATGTAAGTAATACAACAGTCCTGCACCTAGTACCAGCAAAGTGTCCCTTGTAATATTCTTCAGACCAATTGTTAAGTCCCCTTAAATTCTTTGGGCTGAGAGTTTTGGAAGCCACCATTGCTGATTCTGTTGCCACCAAGGCTTGTTGAAGTATGGTGTGCTTTTAGCTTGCCAGGGCTGATTGTGCTGGAGTGTTTTCAATGAGGCAGACCTTCTGTGTCAACCTTCTAAGTTGTCTTGGACTAGAAAACCATTTTACCCCATCCTTCTGTTAGTTCTGCTACTCCAGAATTCATTTTGAGGTGTTATTTTAAAGTTTTTTGAAAGGGAATTTGAGAGAGCTCAGGTAAGTTCCTGCCTTATTCTTCCATCTTAACTCCACCTTTCTCTATTTACCATTCTTTTTTTGTTTGTTTGTTTTTGTTTTTTTGGTGGGGCAATGGGGGTTAAGTGACTTGCCCAGGGTCACACAGCTAGTAATTGTCAAATGTCTGAGGCCAGATTTGAACTCAGGTACTCCTGAATCCAGGGCCGGTGCTTATCCACTGCGCCACCTAGCCGCCCCCTCTATTTACCATTCTTAAAAAAGATTACTTCCAAGTTAATATGCCAATTATCTTGGAGTTCTAAACAACATTCTCTATAGGGATTCCATTTTTTTCTTTATCACTTAGATAATTTCAAAGGTGAAAACTCTGGATTTCACAGTGGGATCTAGGCAAATAATATAAATTAGTGAATTGGTTGTGTTTTTTTTTTTATCTTTAGACTAATAAATGAATAAATGTCCAGAATTCTAATTATAGAAAATACTAAAGCCTACAATTTAAGAATTCTTCGTAAAGTGCTTATTAGCTTGAAATAAGTATTAAAAAGGTAAAATGGCCTAATAATCATTATTAAGAGTATATGGGGGTGGGGCAGCTAGATGGCGAAGTGGTAAAGCACCGGCCCTGGATTCAGGAGTACCTGAGTTCAAATCCAGCCTCAGACACTTGACACTTACTAGCTGTGTGACCCTGGGCAAGTCACTTAACCCTCATTGCCCTGCAAAAAAAAAAAAGAGTATATGGGGGTGGGGGGAGACTATTGGTTTGCTTAGATGCTTTCTAACTGGACTGGATTACATTCCTCTTTTACCACTATGAAACAGACTTTTCCTGCCAGCCTTATAAGTTGCTTGGGGTGGAAAATTGTTTCATTCTGGCCTTTTTTCTACTCCAGAATTTATTTTGAGGCATTATTTTATATTTTGGGAGGTGAATTTGGGAGTGTTCAAGAGAGTTTCTGCCTTACTCCCCCCCCCCCCATCTTGGCTTCATCTTCAGTTCATTCATTCATTTTTTTTTAAAGCCAACTTATCTTTCCAACTTTAGTATTTTGTTCTTCCCCACCTACACTCTATGGTCTGATCAAATTAGTTTTCATGCTATGCTTCTAACATAACACTTTAAACCTTTGCACTGTATTTCTTCTATTCTGGGAATTCTTTCCTATTTCACTTTCATCTTCACTGAATCCCTTGTTTTGTGATCAAGTCTGTTCAAATGATGCCTTCTACATGCCATCTTACTGACTGTACCCATCTCCTGATGACATCTTTTCACAAAATGTAGCTTGGATTATTTTGTGTATATGTTTATGTGTAAAGAAAAGCTTGTCTCTAGGAAACCAGGAGGATCAGAAGTTTGGGGTGGAGTACTGTTGCCTTTTCTCTGGAAGTTTTCGAGTCCTCAATTTTTGGAGAGTTATACAATTTCCATCCATTCCTATACCAGTTGCCCACTTCACCAAAGGGAGAGAAAATTTTCACTGAGAAGTGAAGAATTATGGGGATGAGGCACTAACTAGGATCCTCTATGGAGAATTCCTGCCTTAGGGCCTAGGGAAGATGTTGGATTCTTCAGTCGGCAGTTAAACAGATTGCAGAGGCATGACAAAAAGATGGCCAAAGAGTAAATGATGGCTTTAGTGATTAATTTGTATTGCAAAAGTGTTATTAGACATGCCCTTTCTGGTCCCCCAAAGATCAAAATTAGGATTGCTGTGTGGAAATAAGAAAGAGGAAGACAAATCTAATCTTAGGGGGAAATATTGCTTATAATTAGAATGATTCAGTAATAAACTATCTAATGGAATATTATGCTTCTCCCCTTCCTTGAAGTCCTGAAGCAAAGGGTAGATGACCACTTATTGGGGTCATTGTAGCAGAGATTCTTTTCTATGGTACTCTGTAGACTTAATGATCTCTGCAGGGTTTTCTATTTTCCAACTCTGGGGTTCTATGAGGTTTTCCCTTGACTCAAGTTTATAAGAATTTTTTTTGAGAAAAATGAATAAAAATATATTAAAGTTACTCTCAAGAGGGTACCTGGGATTTACATACTTCTCCAGCAGATAAAACCTTTTCTTTTTTCATGCTCCCTAAAGGATGTGTAGTTTGTCAAAATGTATAGCCATATCCATTACAACTCATTGTCCACACAGAAGCAGAACTGACAAATCCCCAAAGAGAAGCCTGAATACATTTTTAAGTATAATTGAACTTCCTTACCCAGTGATTTTTACTAGTGACAATTTATCTGTCTTAACATTCAAATATTCAAAAACATAAATAAATATGAGATATTTCCTTTTTAATGAAGGAAAGTCACACCTCTCTCCATGGTACTGACAGATTTTCAGTATGAAGGCTATCTTTGCTACCAGAAGGACTGAACAGTGTATTTCAAAAGAAAATTTATAATCCAAAATATATCGCAAAATATAAGGAAAATACCTTCATCTAGAATCCAAGGATTTTCTACCTTCATGGCTTTCCATTGCCTCTTCTTATCACTCCTTTAGGCATTCATATAAAAAGCAGCAGGATGCTCACAGAGAGGTGACATTTCAAATCAGTAAATAACTGTATATTCAAATATTCTGACATCTATAGATTATTTTTTAAACATTCCAAATGAATACAATATTCTCTTATTTTTACTGCTTTACATAGAATTACACTGTTGGTTTTACACCAGAAATAATAAACATATAATTAATCATATTTCATATACCATAAACATCAGTTTAAAGCCATTTCAACTTGTTTGTTTAGTATAATATTTAAGTGCATGTATTTGATTTTCCCATTATGTTCCATTTTTATATAGATGCATCAAATATATGATAATATATTAACATATAATATCTTAGCAATTCATATACTTATCAATTAAATAATTAATTAACCTAACCAAAATTAATTATATCTTTTTAATTATTATCACTAATATATTATTAATTAATATGTTCTTGTAATATATACTATATTGTGTAATATATTACATATAAATATATATTAATAAACTAAAGTAAAAAGTAATAACCTTATTTTAAATTCAATTTAATTTTAAAAATATGTATTAAGCACCTGTCATAGTACTGAGATATGTTCTAGGATATATTACAGTTTAAACTGAGAGAGAGAGAGAGAGAGAAGAGGGAGGAGGAGGAAGAAGAAAAAGAAAAAGAAGAAGGAAGAAGAAGCAAGAGGAGGAAGAAGGAGGAGGAGAAAGCATAAGATGCTATTTTTATAGTCAACATAATTTTTCTTGGGGTTATCCTTTATTCTGGAGGGCTATGCCAGAAAAGTGCTAGTTCCATTGTGTTACTAAGATGGGAAGCTTTTGAGTTTGGGTTGGTAATAGAATATGCCCAAGGAGAATTTCTAACAATTATAAAATTATTGAGCCTTGAAATATTGAAACACACCTGCACATATATATATGTATTCATTTTTACACTTAATTAACTATTAAGTTACACATGAATATCCAGCAGCAAGAGAAAGAAAGAGAAATTCCATTTAAAATAACTGTAGACAACATAAAATATTTGGGATTCTACTTGCCAAAACAAATCCAGGAACCATATGGACACTATTACAAACACTTTTTCACACAAAGAAAGTCAGATCTAAACAATTGGAAATATATTAACTATTCATGAGCAGGACAAACCAATATAATAAAGATGGCAATTTTATTTAAATTAACCTGTTTATTCAGTGTTATATCAATCAAACTACCAAAAATATTTTATAGAACTAGAAAAAATGATAATAAAATTCATTTGGAAGAGCAATAGGTTAATGATATCAAGGGAATCACCGAAAAAAAATGTTAAGGAAGGCAGTCCAGACATACCAGATATCAGTCTGTATTATAAAGTGACAATCATCAAAACTATCTGGTACTGGCTAAGAAATAGAGTGGGGGGGGGGCAGGTGGTGCAGTGGATAAAGCACCGGCCCTGGATTCAGGAGTACCTGAGTTCAAATCTGGCCTCAGACACTTGACACTTACTAGCTCTGTGACCCTGGGAAAGTCACTTAACCCCAATTGCCTCATCAACAAAAACAAAAACAAACAAACAAAAATAATGAATGCAATCAGGGACATCATTAGGGGGCCCATTTCTGACTTACTTAACTTCTAGTCTTCTGATCTGCCTAGATTCTAGCATAAAGGAAGTTGGAACTAAGAGAGAAAGTAGCAAATTCACACACACAGACACGCACACACACACAACTATCAGATATGACAAGGCTTTTGAAAACTTGGTTAACTGATGCAAGTGTTGGCCTATAATAAGCTGAATAACCATACCAATAGAATGGTGATCATCAGAAACTGATTATATTTATGAGCAGGTGACTTAGTATCAATGAAATTAATTTTCCCATATTCACATCAGAATTTGTAGTTGTCAATGAAAAATTTAGAATCTATTTAAATGGAACTGACTTTCAAGATGGATAGGACCTAACATGATTTGATGAATACTAAATTAAGTGTTGTTTGGCAGAAGAAACCCAGACATCTATGAATTTAAAGACTATCAAGCTAAATTTGAAGAATGGATGGATATTAGTTCTATTAAGTTATATTTTGATTAATTTCAATTTGGATTATATTTACCAGAGATGAGTAGCCAGGGAAGATTAATGTCTTTACAAATACCTTTTCCCAAAGTCTAGGTGACACAGAGCTTATGGTGATACCAAGAGAAAAAAAAAATATATATATATATATATAATCTATGATACACAGAAATTGGGTTGAAGTTTAATGGCACTAAAACTAAGAGCTTGGGACTATCATCAGATAGTATGTCCACAGCATGTGAATCTTCTTTTACTTAACTCTCTCTTTGAGTCTGTTATTCTTGAATAACTGAAAGTGGGAGCAATTGGAATATGAGAAGTAATATCAGCCAAGAAACAAGACAATATTTCTAATGCACAAGTTCCAGTCCTCAGAAGAACTTTTACTTTTGGGACAATGGCAATATTTGGAGTATTGCAATATAATTATATACCAGAAGACTGTAATATTTATGCACAAAGAATATTTTCCATCAATGTGTAAGCAAGGGCTTTTTATTTGTGTTACTATATATGTATCTCCTCTGTCCCTAACACATCATTGGGCATATAGTTAATACATAATAAAGGTTTGATAATGAAATGTTTGATTGATATTTATTGACTTAGGAATTGGAATCTCATAAAATAGATAATCCCAAAAGTTACAATCTGTACATTTCTTGATCAATAGATCAGCTGAAAGAAGATTAACAACTAGTATTAACTTCATCTCAGAAGAGGTCTGACAGAAATAACTGAAGTTATGATTCTCAATTTCATTGTCAAGAATTCAGCAAGGTGAAACAGGGTTGATCTTGTTGTTCAGGAAATACATACTACAGAAAAATAGTGGAAAGTCATTCCATACCAAGTAATTGGTGGGCTAGTTAACTTGCCTATTTACAAAATATTACTGGGATTAGTAAGGGCCTTTCAAAGATAATTCACAGATTTGTGACAATGGCAAAATAACTGATCCTCAAGGCATTGAAACATGCATACACACATTTACACATTCAGAGGAGAGATTTAGACTCAATGGTGAATCAGATGAAAGAGAAGATGTACAATCAGCTAACAATATATTAAGAACAAGATAACACCTACAAGTTGTAGAAAGAGTATGAGAGCCAGATAATAATTCGGAAGATCAAGACACTCTATATTCTAACCACTGACTCTGCTTTGAACTGAGCAGGTCAGATGAGGAAAAGAATTGAACCCAAGGGAAACTTCTTTTTTGCCTAGGGCTTGAACCATTGAGAATGCTAGGGTATAGAGATAGTTCGATTTATTTAAAAATACTGATAATTATCTGAACCATCTGCAAGTTCAGATTTGTAAATTGGAACGCTTGTGTTTATTGAAGACTATTGTAATTTTTTAAAAAAGGAATAAAATAAAAGAACAATTGAATTGCTTAATAGGGGCAATAGCAATATTTATGATCATGATGATAATGTTAAAACTAATTTCCAGAAAATTTAAAATGGGCCTGTATGTTTCTTTGTAAGGACCTTGCCATGCAATCTATATATCATCAACCAGTTCAACTATAGGTCCAGGAAGGTCAGCAAATCATGAGTTGGAAGCATCCAATAAAACTAATGATAGTGCAAGAAAAGAAAGGTCATATATGGTCACCAAACAACAGTAATGCTTATTCATGTAATGTTTACAATAGAAATAAGTTACTATATGTTGTGAATATGTTAATTATTATTGCATTATTTTCATTTTCTAGGGTTTTTACTTTATTCTTCTTGTATTTTTGCTTATGCATAAATATTATGCTTAGCTTGCTACTGTTAGCATTACTTTTTTTTTTTTTTTAGTGAGGCAATTGGGGTTAAGTGACTTGCCCAGGGTCACACAGCTAGTTAAGTGTTAAGTGTCTGAGGCCAGATTTGAACTCAGGTACTCCTGACTCCAGGGCCGGTGCTCTATCCACTGCACCACCTACCTACCCCAGCATTACTTATTAACACTTGTGTCATAGTAGCTATCAGCTTTATTTCTATTAGCTACTATATTGAGTTGTACCTCCTCCATTTCAATAGTACTAATTCTTTCTTGTTAAGGATCTGAGGGAAAAGTAGAACTGAAATAAATATAATTTGTATTTATATGCAGGAACTACACTTGCCTAGGTATTCATGAGTACCAAACTATTTTAAAAGTATGCAATGTTTTATTCATCACTCCCTAATAATTTTTTTGTCAGCACAGCAATAATCCCTCAAAAATTAAGGTCCTGCAATGGCTACAATGTAAATATCACTAAAGTGAAGTCAAATTGAAAAATGGAAACATTAATAATAATTCCAGGAAATAGAAAATGAAACTCACCTTCTCATAAGAGAGGCAGAAGACTATGATGGAAGGATTTTATTCATCCCTCCTCAGCAGAGAGAAAGAGATGTATGGGGACAGAAAGATGTATACATAAAAAAATGTAGTCACAGTATTGCTTGTTTTTGCTAAACTGTTCTTCTTTACTAAGAGGAAGAGTTCAGTTCTGAGGTAGATAGTGGGTGTCTAGGAGTGGTCTATCCAGAAATGGCAATAATGTTAATACAAGAGTCATTAATAAAATTTATTTGGGAAAAAAGAAATTAAGACAATTTTATGTCACAGTTTAAGTACTAATTCTAACCAAGCTATCTGCATGAACTTATTATTAAAGAAATCGGTAGAAAGGTGAAACCATCAACTCTATCAACTGATTAATTTTCCTTCACTATGCCAGGACAAAAAAAAATGCTTTGACTCTATTTCCTTACCTTTAAAATGAATGCAGGGGCAGCTAGATGGCACAGTGGATAGAGCACCAGCCCTGGATTCAGGAGTACCTGAGTTCAAATCCAGCCTCAGACACTTAACACTTACTAGCTGTGTGACCCTGGGCAAGTCACTTAACCCCAATTGCCTCACTAAAAAAAAAAAAATGAATGCAGTTAGTTTATAGGATAGATGAATATCCTTTCCACATCCTAATCTAGGACATTATGACAAATGCTTCTCCACAAAAAGGACCAGCTATTCCTCACATATAACTTTCCATCTCTCAATTTTATGCCTTTTCCATGGTTGCCCATTATACCTTAAATACTCTTTCTCCCTTACCTCTCCCTCCTAAATTCCCTGGCTTCCTTTAAGACTCAATGAAAGGAGGCAGCTAGATGGTGCAGTGGTTAAAGCACTGGCCCTGGATTCAGGAGTACCTGAGTTCAAATGTGGACTCAGACATTTGACATTTACTAGCTGTGTGACCCTGGGCAAGTCACTTAATCCCCATTGCCTAAAAAAAAAAAAAAAAGACTCAATGAAAGCCCTGTCTTCTACAAGAAGCCATTTCAAGTCTCTGGTGCTATTAGTGCCTTCCCTCTAAGATTCTCTTCCATTTTATGAGGTCCATTATTTGTATATATTTCATTGCTTTCATGTTGTCTCTTCCATTAGATTTAAACTCCTTTAGGTAAAGGATCATGTGTTTGAACTCTTGCACTCAAGATAGTGCCTACAGTGCCTGTAATATAATAATTACCTAACAAATGCATGCTGAATAATAATGAAAAGAAGGGGGAGATGAGCAAGAGAGGGAGAGAGGGTGGGGAGGGGAGTGAAGGAGAAGGGGAGGGAAGGAGTGAGGTTTTGTTTTTTTTCATTTTGAGCCTCAGTTTCAATTAATTGTTCATTGGTAAAAGAAGTCGACTTGACCAAATCTTTTCGTGGTGTAATGAAAATTTCACAACAAAAGGTAAACTAGCTCATTGGTTGTGTAAAGATCCTCAAGACTTGACCTTGAACCAACAGGCTTGCTTGCTGCTTCCTAAGGCATATTATATGCTTCTTTGTTCTTTTTTTCAGAGGAATATAGAATGTATTAATCAACCTTTGAAGCAAAGATCTGAACAGTAGCAAGATAAGTAGATGATTGCCGTAATCATAAAACTAGCAAGGTACTAGCATTTAAGAGCAACAATCCAATCTAGTACCTTTCATCTCTTGTTGCCTACCCATCAAAATATCATTAGTTTTAGAATTCATGCAAGAACAAATAGAATGTCCTCATATAATTCACAAATACACTTCAACACACAAAGTCCTATCAGACTTCCGTGAAGGAGAAATGGGAAGCCATCTAAATGCAATGCAGAGATGGAGAGAGAAAAGTATAATAGGAAAATCTAATAAAATTATTTAAGACCAAAAATATAAAGATTTCTTTTCCCCCCTACTACTACATGACTATAAAATTCAGCCTTTGTATATAGCAGTGGAAAGTTGTATTTGGAGTCACAGGACCTATGTTCTTATACTGGCTTTGCTGCTTATTACTTTTATGACATTAGACAAGTCATTAAAACATGCTAAGCCTCAGTTTACTCAATTATAAAATGATAGTATTATATTGTTGGATTCTGATAAAAACTCTGAAGTAAATACAGAAAGTAGTATTATCCCCATTTAACAGGTGAGAATACTGATACTCAAAGACTTTTGTCACACAAATAGTTAATTGTTAAATCTAGGTTTCCTTTACTTCCAAAGCAGGACTTCATTAATTCCACCACACTACATATAAACCATAGGACAAAAGGGAAACATTTAACCAAACCTGATTTCCACAGAACATTAAAAATATGTGTAGAAAATTAATCAGTAAATTTCCCTGGTCAACTAAATGATCTCATAGGATATTTAGCTTTGATTTGGGGCTTCGTACAAATCTGAAGTTTCTGTAAAGTGTATGGTTATTCAGATTTATAGCTTCCATAAGAAATTTGAAGGCATCTACTCAGAGATGCTCAGTGACAATGCCATTGTATATGAGGACATCTGCTAATATCTTATCTATTGTAAATGAACTGATTGACTTTGACTGTTGCACACTGGAGCCTATGCTTTAGTACAAATGACTAAAGCATCTAAAATGAAGCCTTCATGGCAGAACTGGCTCTTTTTAGAGGACTGACCAAAAAGGCACTCGGGGTCTTAGGACTCAAAAACCCTTGAAGGCAAAAGTAACCCTAGGGTTACTCTAGGATGTTACTCTACTTACTTGGAGGCAAAGGAAACTGACAGTATTATGTTCTGAGACCCAGTAAGATATTTTTTTGACTGTGAGTATCTGGCCCCAGATAATGAAAAAGGCAGTATCTTAGATAGGCAGTGACTTAGACAGGCAGTGTCATAACTACTCATGCCAACAGATGGCAGCAGGGGCAGCTAAAAGAAAGGAGGTCCTGAAATTTAGCTTCTAGAATTTATGAATTGATCATTCCAAAGATCCAAGTGCTGGGACCCTGTCCTAGAAAAAGAGTGTCAAAGGCATGTTGTAGGTCTATATACTCACAACCATGTTACACTACAAGAGCAGAAAGATATAACCAAGTAGTCAGTCCCTGAACATCAGAATTCTAAAGAGAAAAAGGGAATTCCTATGTAATAATGAATGAATTGCACAATGAAGGTCAAATGGAAAAAGGATTGCTTTTCTAATGTATTAGTTCATTTTTTTAAATGTTTTATTATTTTCCAGTTACATATAAGAATAGTTTTCAAATTTGTTTTCATAGAATTTTTAGTTCCACATTTTTCTCCCACCCTCTCTTCCCTCCCTCCTCCCCAAGACAGAAAGCAATCTAAAACAGGTTATATATGTGCAATCACATTAAATATATTTCTGCATTAGTCATATCACGAAAGAAGAGTCAGAGCACAAGGTAAAAATCTCAAAAAAAAGAAGGAAATAAAAAGACAGCACAAAAGTAGAAACAGTTCTTTTAAACTACAGTTCTTTTTTCTGGATGTTAAGAACATTTTCTATTATATAAATAAATATTGAAATTGTTTTTGGCCATTGCATTGCTGAAAAGAACCAAGTCTATCACCATTGCTCATCACACAATGTTGCTGTTACTGTGTACAATGTTCTCCTGGTTCTGCTCCTCTCAATCAGCATCAGTACATGTAAGTCTTTCCAGGTTTCTCTGAACTCCTTCTGCTCATGATTACTTTTCACATTGATTTTTTAAAACTTTGTGTTCTAAATTTTCTTCTTCCTTCCCTCCTCATCCCTCCCTATGAAATCCAGCAATTCATCAGAAGTCATATCTGTGCAGTTATACAAAACATCTTCTCATTAGTCAGGTTATGAAAGAAAATAGACAAAATACCTTTAGAAAGAGGACCTGCTAGGTGGCACAGTGGATAGAGCACTGGCCCTGGAGTCAGGAGTACCTGAGTTCAAATCCGGCCTCAGACACTTAACACTTAACTAGCTGTGTGACCCTGGGCAAGTCACTTAACCCCAATTGTCTCACTAAATAAATTTTTAAAAAATAAAAAAAAGAGGACCTAACAAACAAAATTAGACTTCAATTTGTATTCAGATACCATCAGTTCTATCTCTGTTGATGGTTTGCATTTTTTATACATCCTTCTGATATCATCCTGCTCATCATTTCGTACACAGTTACTATTGTTAACTGTATTATCCTCTGTCTTAATACATCCCCTTGATATTTACTCTATTAGCTATCTTCCTTCACCCTATCCCACCTCAAAAGTATTTTGCTTTTTACTGCCCCCTCCCCCAATTTGCTCTTCCTTCCATTGCCTCTCCCCCCCAACCCTGTTATCCCCTTCCCCTCCCATTTTCCCATAGAGCAAGATATATTACTATCCCCTCTTGAGTGTGTATGTTATTCCCTCTTTGAGCCAATTCTGATGAGAGTTAGGCTCACTCACTCTTCTGCTCCTTCCCCATCTTTCCCTCTATTCCATAAGCTTTTTCTTATTTCTTTTATATGAACTACTTTTCCCCAATCTGCTTCTCCTTTTCCCTTTCTTCCAGTGCATTCCTCTTACCCCTTAACTTTATTTTGAAGAAGTCATCATAGGTCAGTTAGGTGGCACAGTGGACAAAGCACCATCCCTGGACCCAGGAGGTCCCAAGCTCATATCTGGCCCCAGACATAAGCTACCCCACCCTGCCTGCTCTAAAAAAAAAAAAAGAAAAGAAAAAAAAAGGATAAGGAAAAAATTAATGCTTTACAGATATAGTCCCTCCATATTCAATTCATACCTGTGCCCTCTAAGTATATTCTTTTCAGCTGCCCTAATACTGAGAAAGATCTTATAAGTTAGGAGTATTATCTTCCCATGTAGGAATATAAACAGTTTAATCTTTTAATATCCCTCATGATTTCTTTTTCCCATTTACCTTTTTATTCTTCTCTAGGGTCTTGTATTTGAAAGTCAAATTTTCTATTCATTTCAGGTCTTTTCATCACAAATGCCTGAAAGTCCTCTTTTTCTTTGAAGTCCCATTTTTCCCCCTGAAAGATTATATTCAGTTTTGCTGGGTAAGTGATTCTTGGCTGTAGTCCCAGTTCTTTTGGTCTCTGGAATAACACATTCCATGCCCTCCAGTCCTTTAATGTAGATGCTACTAGATTTTGTTTTATCCTTATTGTAACTCCACAGTATTTTAATTTCTTTTTTTCTAGGTCCTTGAAATATTTTCTCCTTGAGCTGGGATCTCTGGAATTTGGCTATAAGATTCCTGGAAGTTTTCCTTTTGAGATCCCTTTCAGGAGGTGATTAGTGGATTCTTTCAATTTCTACTTTACCTTCTGCTTTTAGAATATCAGGGCAATTTTCCCTGATAATTTCATGAAAGTTGATGTCTAGGCTTTTATTTTGTTGTTGTGGTTGTTTTGATTTATTTTTTTTATCATGGCTTTCAGATAGTCCAATGATTTTCAAATTATCTCTCCTGGATCTATTTTCCAGGTCAGTTGTTTGTCCAAGGAGATATTTCATATCACCCTCTATTTTTTTTATTCAATTGGATTTGCTTTATTGTGTCTTGGTTTCTCATAATGCCAATAGCTTGCATTTGATCAATACTAATTCTTAGGCAATTATTTTCTTCAGAGAGATTTTGTATCTCCTTTCCCATCTGGCTTTTCAAGCTGTTGACTTTTTTCTCATGGATCTCCTGCATTGTGCTCATCTCTCTCTCTCTCTCTCTCTCTCTCTCTCTCTCTCTCTCTCTCTCTCTCTCTCTTTTGGTGAGGCAAATGGAGTTAAGTGACTTTCCCAGGGTCACACAGCTAGTAAGTGCCAAGTGTCTGAGGCTGAATTTGAACTCAGGTCCTCCTGAATCCTAGGGCCAGTGCTCTATCCACTGAGCCACCTAGCTGTCCCTGAGCTCATTTCTCTTTCCATGGTTTCCTCCACCTCTCTAAAGCTTCCTTCTATCTTTCTTACTTTCTCTACAAAGTCCCTTTTAAGCACTTCCATGGCCTGAGACCAGTTCATATTTTTCTTGGAAGCTTTGGATGTTGGAACTTTGACTTTGTTATTATCTTCTTCTGAGCATGTGTTCTGGTCTATCTATCCCCCATAGAACCTGTCCACTGTCTGCTGTTTTCTTTGCTTACTCATCTCAGCCAAGAAGTAGATGTCTGAATGAAATCTGATTCTCTATGGTTGGAAGCTTGGCATGCCTGTGCCCCTCCCCCACTGAGCCGCCACCACCACTACATTCAGCCCACTCGTTCATAACCAGGGCAAATCACCCCAATTCCAGCAGAGACTGCAGCCACTTCACCCTGGTCAACCACTGAACACCCTCACCAGTCCGTGAGCAGAGCCTCAGAAGAAGCTTCTGGCGCAGAAGACTCTGAGCTTCTAGAGGTGTGGTTTGTTCCTGGCTGTGTCCAGACTGCATGCTAAGCTCTTCTCTCAGCCTGATCATCAGGTCATCCCAGTTGTCAAATTGTCTCACTATGTTGGAAAATAGTCTAACTCTGTTCTTATGTGAGTCTGTTTTTGTTGTTGTTGTTGTTGTTTGTGTTTGTTTTGTTTTGTTGTTGTTGTTTTGATTTGTTTTTATGGCATTATTTGGGAGTGAGTGTACATGTTTATTGGAAGCTTACAAGAGTTACTGCCTCTCCTCTGCCATCTTGGCCCTATTAGTTCATTTGTACACTAGTACACTATGTACTTTGAATTGATTGAGCTAATTATCCAGGTAACTAAGAAGAGCTGTATGATGACTAGCTGTATTGACTAAGGAGCATATCTGCTTGACAATCCCTTCCAGTGACTGGACATGCAGAAAGGTAGTAACTCTGAAGTCAATTAAGCTCATATCAGCTTTGAAGCAGATCCTCAGCCATTTGAAGGTAGTGGTTTATGGACCTTCAAAAAACATCTCTATCTTCAAAGACTTACCTGACTACTGGTTATGAGACTGAATATTTTCCATTTATGGTCTTTTTTGGAGAAAACCTCATCTTTAATGACTCCCCTAATGTTGGTTATGGGGCTCTCAGAAGTATCCTGGGTTTTTTAGAGATCTCCTTATCAAGATATCTCCTAATCAAGCCCTGAACTATGAACTACTTATCATCAAGGATGCCTTCTGATCTGTGTATTCAAAGTCCACATCCTTGTCCCCTGGAATTTTTCAATACCCCTGTCCTTGGGAATGGGACCCACTGACTCATTCCTTTCTAATCCCACCCTTCCCTCCAAAATTCCTTATCTTCTGTTTTTTAAAATGTTTATAAACCTATATAATCTATTACCTTGTGTCCTATTCAGCAATAGGCTGGATAGCACCCATATACCACGTTATTTTTCTTTTCTTTTCTTCCCTGATTAATAAAATCTTTCTTTAATTTCATGGGCATTATCTTTCTCTGGTTTCTTTCACCTTAAGGAAGAAGGAAATTTAAATCTCAAGAACTGTCCTCTGCATTTTGTGGTCTTTCCCTTTGGGAAAATAGAGATCTAAATTCCTTTAAGAGAGCATTTACCTCTGTTTACACTAGTAACTCCACATCAATGTTCCTTCTGGGATGGGACCTTGGGGAAATTCAAGACTTTGAGGTACTAAAATAAGGGTGAAGAATATGAGATGAAAATGGGATTCAACTGAATTTCAAGGGATTGTCTCTATGGGAAGCCTAACTTCTTCCTGCAGATAATAGGGCATTTTAGATTACTATACCTGAAAGAAAAATATCACTAATTATCTACCAATTAAAGTTTTAAATTGTGCTTACTGTCATATCAAATTTATAGGAAGGTATTGGCAAAGAGTTACACACGATGAATGGGCAGGGATAGATTGTAATCAGTATGATTGGAGGGAAAAAATTCAAATTGATGAGATCACAGATTCATTTCAGTATTTGAGTATGACCACTACTTTAATAATTTAAACAGAAAAAAGCAGCATCTTTTTAAGAAATTAAGTAACATCTTTATTAAGAAACCCATAGGGGGTGGCTAGATAGCACAGTGGATAAAGCACAGGCCCTGGATTCAGGAGTACCTGAGTTCAAATCCAGCCTTGGACACTTGACACTTACTAGCTGTGTGACCCTGGGCAAGTCACTTAACCCCCATTGCCCCCCAAAAAAAAAAAAAAAAAAAAAAAACATAGTTTCCCTCATTATTACTTTAATTACTTTTTTTTGGTGGGGCAATGAGGGTTAAGTGACTTGCCTAGGGTCACACAGCTATTAAGTGTCAAGTGTCTGAGGCCGGATTTAAACTCAGGTCCTCCTGAACCCAGGGCCTGTCCTGTATCCACTGTGCCACCTAGCTTCCCTGATTTAATTACTTTTTAAAGAAAGTCCAAACAATTCATTTTTTATGATTCTGACAAATCCTTAGTTTGAATTGAATGTACTTGTCCAGTCTCAGATCTTACATACTAATAACATAACACCCCTGGTGCCATATTAAGCAATAGTGAGATACTGTTAAGAGACTAAAAAAAAAGTACTGCAGCCAGGTGGAACTAATTTTAACATGATGAATACTTTTGAAAATAAAAATTAGTATGGAATCATTAGCAGACCTGTTCTTTCACTTTGGAATCTCTTGTCATAAATGTCAAGTTTTCACTAGAATTTATCCCAGAGGAATTCAATTGAACTGAAGGTTGACTTTGACTTTTAAGGTATTCTTCTCAGCCCTGACATCTGTCAGTGGGATTTAGTTTTATTCCTATCTGTGCCAATAACCACACAGTTTATCAGTGCATGTGACAGGTTTAACCCAGAAAAATATGCAATGTACTGGTGTGAACATGTGTGGTATCCTGTCTGTGCCCAGGGGGATCATGAATGAAAACCTGCATCATCCCCTTTGAATCAACACTCCTGCCACCTTCCCCCACCATCTGTATTGAGAAGACAAAATAATTATCCTTCAAGATAGACAGAAAAGACACTGAGCTACTCCACATCTCCCCTTCCCTTTTCCTTTCATTCTCCCATCTCAACCCTATGCTTGTGTTGTATTCCTTTACATATGTAAGGACAAGGGCAAACTTCCTTTCTGTAGAAATGGTGGTGAATTCTAACGAGGGAAGGTTCTTGACACAACCCAAGGCAATCATTTGGGGGCAATGTATTTGGTTACTGAACAGTAAATACCTGACCTAAGCTTTTATGAAGAGCACTTCAGGCAACAATATCAGAAACCAGCTGTAAACCTTAAATGTTTGCAGCCTCATTATTTGTGAAAGAAGGAGTTAATTGCTTGTCTCAAATTCCAAGCTTTTGATAAAGGCTTTATAAAACCTATAATGGTGAAGAAAATGTCATAAAAACAAGTATACATTGATGATTTAAGCCACAAAATAATGGTGGTGTTTCTATTAGGAAGTCCTTTCATAGGGGCCCAAACTTTTCAGGGCAATTGCTGGAAGGGATTGTGAGAGTATGGAAAAAGTATTCAGATAAACGGAAATCTGTGCCAGCAAAGATAAAACCTTTCTGGCCCCAGTGAAGCCATAAAATCAGCTGCACAGGCAACCATCTGCCCACCCTCCAGACTAGGGGAAAAAGTTTTTAAGTGGCCAAATAAGATCTCCAAGGTCCATTCCAGTTCTAAAATGCTGTGAGTCTAAATTATTTGTTTTTCATGAGCCAATATCAAGTGTCCCTTTTACACTCTTCAACTATTATTGTTTTGCTTCATCAAACAAACATGTTTTTGTGATGCTTTTCTTTGTGGAAGGTACAAATAAGAAACCACCAGAGTTATTCAAAGCTCCTGGCATAGTGCTGAGCATTCCAGGAGAACTCAGTAGGTACCTGTTGGCAGACAGAATGCCAGATCTTTCCAATTACATCAGGAAGTGATTCACCAGAACCCCCAAAGAATAAATGTAAATATAATTGAGAGGAGGTTATAGACTGCTTTTTTATTATTATTGAAAATAATGTTTATTCCTCTCATATACAACTGAAACACTCTGGGAAAAGATATGCCATTATACCCTTAGGTGCTTCTAGCAGTTTTAATAAATTATTTATATTTTTTGAAATTAGGGACAGGTTTTTTGTTTGTTTGTTTTTTACTGTGGAAAGAAAAAAACAGTATTTAGGACATAAGAGAAAAGAAAAATCTTCTGAGGTATGATAGTATGTTGAATTGAAATTTTTTTAATTGAATTGATTTTTTTTTTACTTTGCATATAGTGGTTATATTCCCAGAGGCCTTAAGAATAAGCAAATATCTGAACTTACAGCTAGATGAAGTTTAGCTAAAGATAAAACATGCCATTACTGAAAGGGTTAAGTATCTACAGAATGGGGAGAATAATGACACTCCAAGATAGAAGGTGTTTTTTTTCTTAAATAAGATTGAAAATGAATGTTGCAAGGCAGGGTCTAGGTAGTGGCAGGTAAACAGTTAAAAATAAAATAATAATTTTTAGGGGGCAGCTAGGTGGCACAGTGGATAAAGTACCAGTCCTAGATTCAGAAAGACCTGAGTTCAAATCTGGCCTCAGACACTTAACCCTTACTAGCTGTGTGAACCTGGGCAAGTCACTTAACCCTCACTGCCCCACAAACAAACAAAAACAAAAATAAAATAAAATAATAATTTATAAAATAATTTTTAAATTTTAAGTCTAATTTCTTATTAAGATTGCATACAACAACAAAAAATGGCCAGTGTCTTAAATTGTATCTAGTTTTGTTTTGACTTGGAAATATTGGGTTTAAATAGAATTTAGTCATTCTGAGTCAGGAATAGTTCAGTTGTAGGATGTTCTGAGTCAGAATCATATGATGTTACATTATTGACTAGAGAAATGCAAATAAAAAAACTCTGAGGTACTATGTCAAACCTATCAGATTTGCTAATATGACAAAAACAGGAAATGATAAATGTTGGAGAAGATGGGGGGAAATTGGAATAGTAATGCATTGTTGGTGGAGTTGTGAACTGATTCAACCATTCTGGAGAACAATTTGAAACTATGCTCAAAGGGATATAAAACTGCACACACCCTTTGACCCAACAATTACACTACTATGTCTGTAGCCCAAAGAGACTATAAAAAGGGGGAAAGACCCATATATAGAAAAATATTTATAGCAGCTCTTTTTGTGGTGACAAATAAATGGAAATTGAGGGAATGCCCAGCAGTTGGGGAATGGCTAACCAAGTTGTGGTAAATGAATGTAATGGAATACTATTGTGCTATAAGAAATTTTGAGCAGGCAGATTTCAGAAAAACCTGGAAAGACTTACGTGAACTAATGCTGAACAAAATGAACAGAACCAGGAAAACATTATACACAGTATCAGCAACATTGTGCAATGATTAGATGTGATAGACTTAGCTGTCCTCAGCAATATGATGATCCAAGACAATTCCAGAAGACTCATGATGGAAAATGCTCTACACATCCAGAAGAAAAAAAACAACTGTGGAATTTGAGTGCAGATTGAAGCATACTATTTTCACTTTGTTGTTGTTTTTTTCTTTCTTGAGGTTTCTCCCTTTTGTTCTGATTCTTCTTTCACAACAGGACTAATATGGAAATATGTTTAACGTGATTATACATATATAACAATACTAGATTGTTTGCTTATTGGGGAGGGGGAAGGAAAGGGAGGGTGAAAAATTTGGAACTCAAAATCTTATCAAAATGAATGTTGAAAACTATTTTTACATGTAACTGGAAAAAATAAATTTCGATTAAGACTGAATAAAAGTATCACATGATGTCATTAGTACCTTTCAAGTTCTTTGATTAGAAAAAATTAGGTCCAGAGGAACTTTTCCAAAGTGACAAATAACTCTCTCACTGTATTTGAAAAGTATCTTGGATAACACTTCACTAAAAGAGCATTCGAATATTCAAATCCACCTGTAATTTCATTGATCTCTAATGAAAATGATTACCCATTTATGGCCATCCATTTCTTGTGGCTCTTTTCCATGTTTTCTCATAAGTTCAGAACATAGTATTTTTGTTTGTTTGTTTATTTGTTTGTTTTTGGCAGGGAAGTTGGGGTTAAGTGACTTGCCCAGGGTCACACAGCTAGTATGTGTTAAGTGTCTGAGGCCGGATTTGAACTCAGGTACTCCTGAATGCAGGGCTGGTGCTCTGTCCAGTGCACCACCTAGCTGCCCCCACAACATAGTATTTTAAGGTTCTATTTACTTATTCCTGAGATCATAAAAATTAGCAGTAGATCACATTGTCTATCCATAGATTTTTGCTTATTTCCACCACATGACTGGTCTTTTTTTTTTTAACATATATTTATTTGATAAAATCTTGTATATAATTTTTTATTATTGGGAATGAGTTACAGTGCATAAATATCCACCTCTTTCCTCTCTTTCCATTGTCTTTAGGGTAATAGTGTCCAACAAATAGAAATGGAGACACTAAATAATAAAGAGATCCCTATAAGCACATATTGACTTAGAAAATAACATCTTACCCAATAAGAAGAGATACAGAAATTCCATTTAAATTAACTGTAAACAATCTAAAATATTTGGAAGTCTACCCAAGACAAACCCAGGGACTATACAAACACAGTTACAAAATATTCTTCACACAAATAAAGACAGATCTTTACAATTGGAGAAACATTAATTGATCATGGGTAGGCTGAGCCAATATAATAAGTGACAATTATATCTAAATTAATTTATTAATTTACTTATTCATTTCCGTACAAATTAAACTATTAAACAGGGGCAGCTAGGTGGCACAGTGGATAGAGCACCAGCCCTGGAGTCAGGAGGACCTGAGTTCATATCCGGCCTCAGACACTTAACACTTACTAGCTGTGTGACCCTGGGCAAGTCACTTAACCCCAATTGCCTCACTAAAAAATAAAAAAAACAAAACAAAACAAAAAACTATTAAATAATTATTTTATGGAAATAGAAAAAAATAACAACAAAATTCAATTTGTTGAACAAAGGATATCAAAGTAATCATTTTTTAAATGTGAAGGAAGGTAATCTATCAGTACCAGATTTCAAATTATATTACAAAGTAGTGATCATGAAAACAATCTAGTAAGAGCTAAAAAAATGGAATTATGGATCAGTGAAATAAATTGGGTATACAATACACAGTAATAAATGATCAGTCATCTAGTTGTTTATTTGTTTTTTTAACAAACCAAAAGATCAAAACTTTGGGTGAAGGGATTATAACTCATTATCTGAAAAAATACTGGGAAACCAGAAAACAGTTTGTAAGAAACTACATATAAACCACAATCTCATAAAACACACCAAGATAAGTTTCAAATGCATAAATGGTTTAGTCATAAAAGGTAATATAACTAAAGTAAAAGAACATGGAAAAAATTTACTTGTCATATCTATAAATAAGGGAAGATTTTATGATCAAATAAGATACAAAAAAGATCATGGGAAGTAAAATGAATAAGAAATAAAATGGAGGTACTGATTATACATATGTTTTTTCAGGGAATTTAGTTATGAAATGAAAGAGAACTATGGGTTGATAGCTGGTAGGGATGAAAGATCAGTGGAGTTTTTTAATGATGGGGGAGGGAAAAAAAGTTAGGAAAGGAAAATAAAGTAATCATGACAGTCTTCAGGCAAAAATGGAATAGCAGAGGGAAATATAGAATGACAAAAAATTTGATCAAGTAAAGGAATTTCAGTGTTCATGTATATTGGAGTGGAATACTACTTAGTGATGGCAAAATGAAATTTATAGCCATCACTGTGTGTAACTCAGGTGAGGGAGAGAAGGTCAGGAAGAAATTAATAAATTGAAGAAATGAGACATTAAAATTGTTGAGGCACTATCAATATGTATGTTGAAATCTTCTAGTGTGAGAGCAGGAGTTTTGGAACAAATACCACAAGCCAGGCATTGAACTCATTGAGGGAGGAAGAGGGTGTCCTCAAATTTGGTGGATAACTGTTACCAAAATCTGGGTTAAGTGTCAAATATGGATTGAATAAAGCTCAAAAGAGGAGAGGTTACTGAGTGATGCTGATAGAGTCTGAAAGTGACACTGGGAGAAAAGTATATTCTGACTCCCCATCAAAACTAGTATGAGTCATAGATTATCAGTAAAAGTGAAACGTTGGTTAAAAAGAAAAAAAAAAGGAAGCCAAGAATGCTGTACCCTCATGAGGATGCAAGGTCTCAGTGAGTTAAAGTAGATGGAGGGAGAGAGAAAACAAAAGGTTAAGAAAACAAGTTTGTTACCTATGGATAATGTAATGCAGATAGTACAATGGAAGGGATAGATTGATTGAGGGGACTGAAAATAAGGGTATAGAAAATGAGGAATAGAATGTGTATAATTGCATCCAAGACATCAGATTCCCTGGAATGAACCATGTATAAAGGGAAGGGTAGATTGTAAGCAAAAAACAATGAGTTTCATCCTTAAATTCTGGAAGGATTTCTGCTAAGGTCTGTCAACAAGCTTTTTATATGTTGTTTTCCTCCCTCCACTCTCTCTCCTCTTTCTTCTCACTCTCTCTCTCTCTCTCTCTCTCTCTCTCTCTCTCTCTCTCTCTCTCTCTCTCTGGCACTACTGTTCCTAATCTTCTACCATCTTCCTCTGTATATTTTTCAGATTAATTTTTTATAAATCTGTTTTCATTTGCTATTATATATCACCATTTTTCAAGGAGATCAAATAATTCCTAATGACATTTTAAATTCACAGTTTGCTCTCAAGAATAAAGAAAGAAAGAGGGAGAAGAGGAGGAGGAAGAAGAGAGGGAGGGAGAAGGGAGGAGGGGTAGTATTTCATGAGAGGTAGTGGTGAAGTATGGTCCCATGGAGGTGAATATTACTCTGGAATCATCATGGGATCATCCCTATGTGTAAGTGAAATGGCATGAAGGAATAAGTCATAGGATTTTAGGACATGGAGGAATAACATGGAGGAGTAATGACTGGAATGACACCACCTGCTGGAGACTTACTATAGAAGAGTTCCGCCCATGAGGTGAAGGTCTGAGGGCAAGACCATGTGTCTTTTCTTTGGCGTCAGGAAGTGATGTTTGCTTGTGGGAGGAAGAAGGGGGAGCCAGGCGCTCTGACTCGGGCTCTTTCCTGAGGACTCTGGCGGAGAAGGGAGCTAGGAATTCTTTCTCCCTTTAATAGATAGATGAATGTAGGCCTTTCTCTCTCTCTCTTTACCAAATTCTTATTCTCCTTAATAAATGCTTAAAAGTCTAATTCTTGCTAAAGCTTATAATTTATTGGTGACCACTCAGTAGATGTTTTAGACAGACTAGCTAGAATTTTAGCTTTAACAATAGGAAGGCTAAGGAGTTTGAGGGAGCATCCTCCTGGATGTTGAAGACTCCTAGTCTAAAGATAGGAGTAGGAAAGAATAAGAAAACATCGAACTACATATTAAATTACTTGAGAAAGTAGAAGAGGACTCTCAAGGCCTTATATATCAGCCAACAATATTCCTATAGATATTTTGGTATGAGTGGAAAGTTTCTTGCTATTGTTATCCTCCTTGCGATATACTACTAGTAGGAGGATCTTTAGGTCAAAACTAACATTTTAGTTTTTTTTACAACTGATCTTAGATTGCTTTACAGAATTATGGGACCAATTCTGTTCTAAGAGGGCACTGGTCTGACTGTCTTTCCACTACTCCACTTTCTACTATTCCAAATGGAATGAACATTATGAATATTTTTAAATATATTAATTTTCATAGCCAATAATTCCTAATTTAGCTAGTGATGATCCCATTAAAACAATATACCTTACATACCTAAAACATCCTAGTCTAATACAATTCAGTTCTAGAATTTGTCATTTGTTATATTCATCAAGTCCATAGATTTCCATCTAAATTATCTCTCCCATCTTTGCTTCTATCTCTTCCCTGATCTTTCTGTAATTAAATACGATGATGGTGTTGGTAGCAATAGCACTTTTAATCTCTTTTGTTTATGACTAGTTTTGCCAAAAATCTCTTCTCTGTTCAAAAATAAAACCACTCCAACTTTGCTTATTTATAACTACTTCTGTACCTCAAAAAATTCTCTCCCATAATGGTATAGATATAATCTTGCAGAAGCATAATTGGAGAGAGCCTTGGTTTTGGAAAAGAATAGTAGCCTTTAATAACCCAGTATTTTTATAAAAGAGAAATGGTAAAGAAATTGATTCTATTAAAATTTTACATTCAGGATCATTCTTGGATATGCTTGAGCATGATTATGGCAATAGATAGTCGTGTTCTTTGGGCTCCCAGCCCATGGCTACCACTTGCCATCACTGAAACTATGCACACTGAGTTCCACACTGGATATTTGCATATAATAAATATTTAATAAATATTTTTTTATATTCCTTTTGCTTTTCCTCTTATCTTTTTTTCCAGACCGATTTACCTCATTTCTTATGTTTTCCTTGGTTCCAATAGCTAAATAGTGCAATGGGGCCCTTTCATCAATATTCTCTGTCAGGTATATGTCCATAAGAATTAGTGATTATGACTATGATAGAATCAAAATTTCTTATAAAAAGAAGTTATTTGTTGGTGGTTGGTTTGAATTGAGCTAAAACGTCAATCAGTGTCCTTACCTATAAAATGAGGGAGTTGGCTATGATGGTCTCCTTCTAGACATCCTTTCCAATTCTAAGATTCTGTCTATTTCATTCCATGATTGATGTCTACTGTTTATCTTATTTCTGTAGATAAGATGTGGAGACCATTACCATTTAAGTACTCATTTGATCCTTGTCAGAAATTATACTGGAGAGAATAACATATAGAAAACATGGATTCTATGTCTTCCAGAATCAAATGTTGGCTAGAATTTTGTGTCAGCTTCTAATAAACAAATGACAATTGACAATTACTTAGAAATAGAAGCTTTACAGTTCACCATAACAAGAAAACTTTCCTCAGAATAACCCAATGTAAATATCATTATCTTGATTGTACAGATCATGAAACCAAAACCCAACTAGATTAAGTTCCAGGTCACATGACTAATAACCAGTATTGTTCTCATAAATTATTAATAAGTGGCTCTCTGAAAGTGCTGGGCATACTTTTGAGTTCAATCTTCATTATTAAAATTTTCTTAAATTTATACAATAAGCAAAATAATAAATCAAGCACAGATTTATAGCATTTACCTGTTTCTGAAGTGTAAATGCTCACACTGAAAAAGTAACAATTGCCTTGAGCCCATTTGAACTGGCTCCAGGACAGTTCTCGTAGTAACTCAAACCTAAGTATTCAATCCCCAGATCTAATAATCTTTCTGCTTCACCACAGTGCCCCTTGGGAAGACAGAACATTTGGAGATTTAAGATTAGATGATTGCAGATTTATATAACTGCACTAGCAGTTGGGATTAGGATAAGGATTGAATTTGTGGTTTCACTTTTATAAGGAACATCTAGATAAGGAAGCATCCTCTGTCAATGCAGGTTGACTGTTTCTCTGCAATTTATAGACTTTGAAAGGTGCCTGGGGGTCATGAGTAAATAAATGACTTAGGCAAGGTCACAAAGACAATATGTGTCAGAGGAAGAATTTGACTGTGATTTTGCCCAAGGTTGCTGGAATATCACAAGTATGGTTCTGTGTGCAGGGATTGGGGAAGAATTAGGCTGCTTCTTCCAAGGATCCCTTCCAGGACAATAAATCTTATGTTGATAATATGACTCCTAGATTTATCCCTGCTTGCATCCTTTCTTTTTTCTGGTTCTGTTTACAAGTTTGCACTAACAATGACCCTCTTGTCTCTTTCCTGGCAATACTATTCCTGACAATTCTCTCTAAAGTTGGAGTTTGTCCCTGTTCCCTTATCTGTATCACTCCCTTTCAGCACCACTTGCTGAGGTAGAGTGTTGCTTTACAACCTCAGCACTCAGTTTTGAATTGTTGGTTGTGATGAATAGAGCTCATTCATATTATCTTTGAGGCACAGCAGCCTCCAAATTTCAAAAGATTTGTACAGAATCTGTAGACCTTTTCAGTGGGTGCAGCATTAATAATATACGGAGAAACATCCTTCCTTTTCAATATACATCAAAAGTGGGTCTTATAAAACATACAAGTACACCAGATGAGCTGCTCTTTGCTCATTATTAAACATTAGATTTAATTTTTGAATGGTAGCTCAGCAGTTTCACTAAGGCCTACTACAGCTTGAAGTTTCAATTTATTCTAAAGTCTGCTTTTTATTTGTCTTTATAGTTTTAGTGATACTTTTGTTTTTATATCATTTCCTCACCTTCCCACCCAGAGAACCATGAGCCATAATAAAGAATGAAAATGAGAGGGAAAAAAAGTCTGACAATATTCTACACACAAAGTGCCTCCCCACCACATCGTGCCTGTTTTTGTGCTAGTACCGTGAAGTAATGTTTTGCAAATGTACCAGAATATTGCTATACACATACAGTCACCAAAGATTACCTGCTATCAAATTATTGAATCTTTTGTTGTTATTATTGTTGTTGGGCAGAAATAAATAGCAACAAAAGAAGATGTTAGTTCATTAACAAAATTCTCTTTGATCATAGAAAAATGTATCAATGATTCCTTGCAGATTCAGGCAACAAGGTAAGAAAAAGGCAAGTTTAGAAACAAGTCAGCCAAGAAGAGAATAAAGATGAAAATTACCAGGCAAGAAGATCAAGATCAGACCAGTCAATTAAACAATAGTTCTCAAGATGAAGGGAGAAAGCACTAGCTTACAGAAGAGATTTCTTTAACGCTCCACTGAAATCCCAGAAAGAAAATATATTAAATCATACATAGAAGCTACTAGATATATAGATATAGAAGCTACTGATATAGAAGCTACTGCAGGAGAAAAAAAATTATCATTTAAGGGAAATTGTCTTTTGCTCATTGCTGTAATGGGTCAGGCTGAATCACTGAACTACTCAGGACCTACTCCTGATAGCATTAAGATATTCTTACCTGATCTAGCTTGTTCACCAGGTATTTGGGAAAAAGTATGTTAATTTCTTCGCTGCTCTGACTCAAATGAAACATAGCACACGTTGTTTGGACTGAACCTCTTTTAAATAAAAAACTGAATTTGGGTTTTTTCAATCTTTTTTTTTTCCCTTTTGGCACTAGGTTCAATGTTATCCCTACAGATGGACTGCTATGTAGCTATTGGGACATTTTTCCCACTCCTTCTTACCTCTTAATTGACTCTTCCTAATGAAATTGGAAAACTAATTACCTGATTAAAAGTGTTTGTGAGAATACTTCAATGAGGTACTCAGTGAACATATATTTCCAGAGACTTAGACTATAAGGACTAACAAGAGTAATGAATTCATCATTACCTGCCTTCCAAATTCCTTGTTGATCTGTCTACTCTTTTGGATCACTTCCTGGATACCCTTAGATTGATTTGATGTGATATGGGAAGCTCAGTTTTCTTCAGAAATTTCTTCAGAGGAAGAGTTCTCTGAGAATCTACCAAATAATGAATAATGATTTCATTGTTGATACATTCCTAATGAGAATTTGACTAGGCTTTTAATTGGACAGAGTGCTCTTTACAGTACTTCTCATTAATCTCCAATATACACTTATGTTCAGTGCATATTTCCCAACCTCTCCTTGTGCAACCACTTTTTTTCCTATCTCCCTATAACTCATTTCTTTTTTTTTGTTATGGGCCAATAGCACCCCAGAAGTTCTCTGGGAAACATCAAAGAAACTTCTCCTTGAGACACTAAACCAGAGGACAGACATGTCTAGAGAGATAAGTGGAACTAGATAGGACTGGGCAGCTAGCTCTGGGACCCCCACCCTTCAATCTAGTCTCCCTCAACCTGGGGTGATAAGATTAGGTTCCTGTTTCCTTTGTGTATGGAGAAGAGAGATAGCTTGAGAGATCTGCAGCCACCCCTCACCCAACTCCTCCAGCCACCACCAGTGGGGGATGGTCCTCCCTCACTAAGGGAACTTTCCACAGTCAGATGGTCACCCCCATCAGTCCTCTATAAATGTAACTGCCAGTCTCCTGCTCGAGGAGACTGGTATCTCAGAGCCACACTCTGTGCCATGCCTTTCTCCCAATGAGAAGAAATCCGATGATTTCTCTCTTAGTTTCCCTTCCCTTCCCCTGACCCTGAATAAACTCTATCTTATTATAATTGTTTTTGTGTGCAAGAGGTTGTAATTCTTTGAAGAGGAATTCCCAAGGACCCCAAACCCCTACCCCTACCCGAACCTGAACCCCCTACCCCATCTACCCCATTTTCCCCATAACACTTTCTTTTTCTTTTCTTTTTTTTTTTGAGGCAATTGGGGTTAAGTGACTTGCCCAAGGTCACACAACTAGTAAGTGTCAAGTGTCTGAGGACAGATTTGAATTCTCATCCTCCTGACTCCAGGGCCTGTGCTCTATCCACTGTACCACCTAGCTGCCCCTAACTCATTTCTTCTAAAGCTCCCTTCATCCTTAATTTCTTTTTTTTTAAACTCTGTTTTTAAACTCTGTCAGTGCTATATCCACTGTGCCACCTAGCTGCCCCCTCATCCTTCATTTCAATTCCAACTCTGCCCTGCATTCACTTTCCTCCCCTTTAGCTAATCAATTCTACTTTATATTGTCCTCCATTATTGAATTCCTTGCTCCCTTAACTGGTTATCTTAATCCAAATCTCTACTTCCTTGTTCTTCCTTGTATGTTGCTGAATGGTGTTGGAGGAAGTAAAAAAACACACACTCTGAATCATCTACAGATTTGTGTTATCTAATCTCAACTGGACCTACCCCTGCAGCATGGTAGTCTTATCATTGTTCCCTAATTGATCTTTTATCATGTGCTCCATAGTTTTTTCTTTTCTTATTTTCTACACTCTTATTCCCCTTTTCTTTATAACAGAAGACTCCACCTAATATTTTACTGAGAAAACTGAGGTCATTTCCTAAGAACTCCATTTTCTCCTGTAAAATGAGTCAAATTTCTCTTAAATGTGTTATGGGCCCATAGCACCCCAGAAGTTCTCTGGGGCACATCAAAGAACCTTCTCCTTGAGAAACTAAACCAGAGGACAGACACACCTAGAGAGATAAGTGGAACCAGATCAACTGAGCTAGCTCTGAGACCCCCACCCTTCATTCCAGTCTCCTTCAACCCTTGAGCTATAAGATTAAGTGTGGCTGCTTCCTTTGTATCCTGAGGAGATGGCTTGAGATCTGCAGCCACCCCTCACCCAATTCCCCCAGCCACCACCAGTGGGAGATGGTCCTCCCTCACTAAAGGAACTTTCCAGTCAGATGGTCAACCCCATGAGTCCTCTATAAAAGTACCTGCCAGTCTCCTTCTCAAGGAGATTTGTATCTCAGAGCCATGCTCTGTGCCATGCCTTCTCCCCATGAGAAGTCCAAGGACTTCTTTCATGGTTTCCCTTCCCCTTCCCCTTCCTCTAAATAAACTACCATCTTATTCTAACTGCTTTTGTGAGCAAGAGGGTATAATTCTTTGAAGAGGAATTCCTAAGGACCCCAAATCCGTACCCCTACCCCTACCCTATTTTCCCCAAGACAAATGGAATTTAAATTTCTCATTCCCCAAAGGAGAAGACTGGAGAACACAAAGGCTAGTTCTCCAGAAAAGGCAAAGGTCAGTTCCTGAGATTTAAATCCCCTTCTTCCTAAAAGGGAAGGAATATCAGAGAAAGATAATGCCTGTAAAAATTAAAAGAAAGTTTTTATCAAGCAGGGAAATAAAACTAGCATGATCATGGGTACTATTCAGCATATTGCCAAATAGGATGCCATGCAATAGATTCAAAAGGTTTTTATATAGTTTAAATGAAAGCAGACAAGAAATCTGAAGGAAAGGGGCTTAATAGATAGGTCTACTCCCAAAGGGAGGGTGTGTGTGTGAGGAACTCCAAGGGTGGAGGATGTGGCCTTTGATATACAATGGGTTCTTCCTGATAGGCAGTTTAATTCAAGGCTTGATTATGCAGATTTCTTCAAACAGAAAAGGATTTTTCCAAAGTTAGATAATTGCTAAAGATAAGGCCCATATCCATAGTCACACATCCTGCAGTCAGATAAATCTTTGTTCAGTTCCAGGGTTACTGATTCCTCCCATGTCCAGCTGACTTTATTCTTAGTCAGGAAAGGGCAAAGGATTGTTTGTGAAGACAGTTGTTCTGATTACCTGGATAATTGGGTAGGGAAAATCTCAAGCAAATCAGGGTACCCATTTTCACACTCCCTTAGCCTATACCTTAACTATTTTTTAAACTCATTGATACCATCCTCACCATCTCTACCTCATCCTTATCTGTCTTTGATATCAACCTTTCCTTTTTCTTTCCATCTACATTCTCAATAATCCTCTTTGTCTCTGTTGCTGTCTCTGTCTCTCTGTCTCTCTCTCTGTCTCTCTGTTTGTGTGTGCATGTCTATGTTTCTCTGTCTGTCTCTGTCTCTCTTTGTGCCTCTTCCCCTAACTACTGGCTCCTTTCTGCCTAGTTATAAACATATCCAAATCTCCCCTACCATCCCCAAGCAATAAACAATTCTATATCTCTCCATCTTTTCATAGACTCTGAGGAAAAAAGAAAAACCTATCTACTCTTATTGTTTCTAATTCTTCTCTTGTTTACTTCTTAACCCTTTGGAGTCATCTATCTTATAATAAGCCTGATATATTTAGAGATAAAGTAGTCATTGCCTGATGAAAAGATAGGTCATACCCCTGGTAACCATTTTAGTAGTAAGACATACTTTCTAGAAGAAGCTCCATGAATACAAAAGAAAGACAGCTTTTGGAAAACAATACACCTCTTGAGAAAGAATCACATCTTACTTCATGAGATGGAAAGAAATTTCTTGGATCAGATAGTTCACTGGACTCCATGAGTCAAAATAAGAAAGCAAAAAATATGTATTATCCTTTGTTGCTAGGAGTTGAGATAAGGAGAAAAACTAGGCCATTAAGTCCATTTGAAAGATGACCCAGGAGTGACACCATACTCAGGGGAAGCAACAAAAGGACACCATGAGAGAAAGAAAGATATTTGGGCCCCACAGTGCTAGAGGTGAGAATTACCTTGGCTACATGCATTATTTGCATTTGCCCTGCTCTTGTAGTGAATTGTATTTGTGTTCTCACTCTTCTCCTTGATACATTTTGAATTCAAGGAAAAGTATGACTATGTTCATGAGGAGAAATGTTATTACACTTATTCTTACTATACCACTTCATCAAATCTTTTGCATTGAGCTAATTGTGTCAACTGGATGACTATTAAAGTTAAAGGCATCAGTAGGGGCTTATGAGTTTCTGGAGGCAGCTGGGTGGCAAAGTGGATAAAGTACCAGTTCTGGAGTCAGGAAGACTTGAGTTCTAATGAAGCCTCAGACACTTCCTAGTGTTATGACTCTGGACAAGTCACTTAACCCCTGTTTGCCTCAGTTTCTTTTTTAAAATACCATCTGCCTCCTGGGGTTGATGTGAGGATCAAATAAGATACAAATTGTAAAGTGTTTACTCAGTGCTTCATCTAAGGACTGTTCTTTAAACCCAAATAATTGTGGCTCTTATTGATTAGCCAACAATAGGTCCCAGCCTAGGCCTCATTTGACTATTGTATGGCTTCTTAGGCTCAGAGCAGGAATAAATAGCAATTGTTTTTCTTTTGGCCAGAAACTCTGAGGGTCTTCTCCCCTCCGATTTATATATATATAAGTGGCAATATATATATATATATATATATATATATATATATATATATATATATATATATATATATTGGTGAGGCAATTGGGGTTAAGTGACTTGCCCAGGGTCACACAGCTAGTAAGTGTGTAGTGTCTGAGGGCGGTTTGAACTCAGGTCCTCCTGAATCCAGGGCCAGTGCTCTATCCACTGCACCACCTAGCTGCCCCAATATATTTATTTTTTATTGATTTGAGGCCTTTCTTTGCTTCATTTCTTATCTAGCCTTAATCACTGAATGGTCATTGCCTTCACAAACTGAGACCTATAAAAGGCCTTAGCTCAAAAGATGAAGGTCTCCCGCTGTGTCCAGGGCTATCTCCAGTCTCCCAGATGTATATCTTGCCACCCAATGGAGATGACTCAAGAGGAGACAGTGAGACTGGTCATTGCACATCCCTTCCTCACTTAAATCCAATTCATTACAAGTCATGCCATCACCTCCCTCATGTCATGTTCCTCTTTGAGAGTGAAGGAACAACAAAGCACAGTGCTTGGCACAGATTAAGCATTACATAAATATTAGCTGTCATCATCATTACTAATAATAATCATTAATAATAATATTTTAGAAGTATGGACCCATAAAGTACCTTGAATATAGTGTAGTTAACCCATTAGTGACAAAATTTGTGGGTAGGAGCAGCTCAGATGAGGTACTACTCTAATAGAAATCATTATGAGCCTTTATCTGCCTAGCATTTTAGAATGTGACAGGGAATTCAATGTTTAGGTGAATTGAAGGTTATCTTCAAAACTTACAATTGCAGAGAATATGAGAACTACTTTGTGGGAATAGTAATGTGGATGCCTCATCAATAAAATATGGATACTAATAACAACTCCTTCCTAGGGTTTTTGTGAGGATCAAAAAAATATAAAGTTCTATATATATTATGAGCTATTATTACTAATACTATGTATATTCTAAGTAGGGTCTATGGAAAACAGTAGAAACCAATAAAAAGAAAAACATGGTAATACAATTATAGGGATATTGTCAAAGTCATAATGAACAACTTCATAAATTTTAAAATATTGTTTGGATGGCAACCATAAGTATTGGCTTGGCATTTATATTCATTTTGTTATTGACACTGTGAAACTGGATCTGAAACTATGACTCTATCAAAGAATTAGTCCCACACATGATCCAATCAAAATTTCAGTAAAAGTTTTTATTATTTCGCACAAGGGGATATGGCCAGGAGAAGTAGTCTAAACTTCAACTCCTGGGGAGAAAGAGATTTATGGCATGGTCCTCAATCAGTCAGAGTAAAGACAAAGCTTTTGTAGGGGGATAGAAGAGGGTGGGGAGATGGACTTAGAACTGAAAAGTTATAGCTGTTTGGGGAGTGAGGATGCTAGCTATTGGGGAGTGGGATGCATGAAACAGTAAATATGTCATATTCCTAACTTAAGATTATTGTCACTGCCTGGTCTCAATCACGTAGCAAGTACATCTGGCCCTATTAGGCTCCTGCTATAAATTTCAAGGCACCTGACTTTCTGGGTGCCTATGACATGTCTGCTTTGTTATCTGTTTGACTTACCACTATCTGGTTAATTAACTGCTTTGCTTTTCCTAGGAAAGGGTATCCTCTAACTGACCCCAGCAAGCTGATCAACTGTATTATTTGTATTATGGTCAGAATGTCCTCCTCATGGTCAGTGTATCTCTAACTAGACCCAGACCTACTAGGCCTATACTACAGTTATCAAATGGATTCCTTCTCAATTACAATTCCTAGGTTGATTTTTTTTTGAGGGGGTTGGGGTAAGGGAAACAGAGAGTGTATCTTCCATTTCAAATGAAGATAGAGTTTGCTGCCAATGACAATTTATATAGCTTTATTTCTCCCCCAGGATTTGAACAATAACATTGTCTAAAATTCAGATACCTGGGGATGTCAATAAAAGCTGTAATAACAATTTGGGAATTATATTCTTAAATTTAAAGGCATTAGTAAAGGAAGATATATTGCCACTTCTATTGCATTTATGTACATTAATTTCTTTCTCACTCCTAAGTGTTAGGGCTAAATTCAGTATGGGGAGAGTTAATTGGGGGGCTTGCCATAAATTGGAGTTCAGAAAATTATGAAAGACCTCTAGGTCCAGAGTTTCCCCTTGTCCAAACTGCCTCTTTTTCAGTTATGTTTCCCAGACCAATAAGAAAGGAGATTAACAGCCTCTTTTCCACAAATAAATCAGGTTTTATTAATGGTAACAAAATTTACAACACAGGTGGAGTTAATAAAGCCAGGTCCAATGAGAAAGGGGATAGAGAAAGGGAAAAAATATGTCCCACTTCCCAGATAGTTAGAATCCAAATCTCTATGAGTAGAAATGCCCCCAGGTACCTCGAATAAGTTCTACTTCCTCAACTAGGGTCTGGAAAAAACTAAATCAAACCTTAAACTTGTTTCTAGCTCAGCTGACCTAACAAGCCGGCCTCACTTCAATAACACAAACTCACCACCACCTGGAATCTGTAGTTCTAAGAAGAATCAGCTGTGCAGTCACTCCTGGTTAGGTCCTAAGATCAAACACCACCAGCTCTTCTCTCTCTCCCTCTCCCTCTCTCCCTCTCTCCCTCTCTCCCTCACTCCCTCACTCCCTCTCTCCCTCTCTCCCTCTCTCCCTCTCTCCCTCTCTCCCTCTCTCCCTCTCTCCCTCTCTCTTCTCTCTCCCTCTCTCTTCTCTCTCCCTCTCTCTTCTCTCTCTCTTCCCCTCTCTCTCTCTTCCCCTCTCTCTCTCTTCCCCTCTCTCTCTCTTCCCCTCTCTCTCTCTTCCCCTCTCTCTCTCTTCCCCTCTCTCTCTCTTCCTCTCTCTCTCTCTCTCTCTCTCTCTCTCTCTCTCTCTCTCTCTCTCAACCATCCTTCCCCAGTCCCTTTCTGAGCCCACTCCCTCCCCCTTCCTGCCAGGCTGAGTCTCCAATTGGTTTTAACATACTGCCTGGGCTGTCCCCATTATAATTTGGCCAGGCCCATGTGGGCATGGGGGAACTCCTATGTGGGGGTTAGGTACTTCATTGAATACTTTGACTCAATAAATGGTTTTGTGCGGTTTGTTCTATAATCTCTTAAAGTACACACCCATCTTCTCTTAGGCTTTTAAAGCTTGCATCTTTTCAGTCTGACCATGATGAAGCAAAGATGTGGTTATAAAAACATTAAGTCAAAATTAATTCCTTACATAAGTTTTCAGTGATCATTGTTAATAACCATATACCTTACTAATATGTAAACTGAATGTATATGTTAAAATCTGTTTTACAATATGAAGGGAAAAATCTTTAAATCAATATTTTAAAAAATCAGAATAAGAATATAAGGAAGTAAATTAGATCAAAGAATTTGGAGCAGGAAAGTATCTAAGAAAGAATCTAATCCATGCCCCCTTTCCATTCCCCATGCACTCACTGTTTTACAAATGAAGAAACTAAGGTTCAACAAGGCAGTGACTTATCCAAGGCCACACAGCCAGAAGCGCCTGAACTCTGAATTACTCAACCTCCTTTTTCTTTAATTCATTTAATTATTCCCCAAACATATTATTTTCCAGGAGATCTTTGAGGAGACTTCCTACAGGAAAATAAATTAAAAAGAAAGAAAGAAACCATTGAGGCCACTGAATGTTTGGGTATTTCCAGAGAAGCCCATGATTTAAATCCATGAGTAGCAAGTCAAGTGTCAATATGTCTTTGAGTAGAGAAAAGAGAAGTAATTCAGTCTGAAGGATTTTTAAAATAATTAATATAATAAAGGAAAAAGGGGCAATTGTCTTTATGAATAATCAAGTGAATGTGTTACAAAGAATTCAAGGTGATTGAAGTAATGAACTCTTTCACCAACCACTTGATCATGATTTGATTGCATTTTAAAAACTTGATGTAATTTGAAAATAGAACTGAGGAAACATTTGTCATTCAAGGAGACTCAAAATGACAAGTATTTTACCTTCTACTTCAAACATTTTTCCCAAAAGGTTAATCAATATGTTTGAAAAGGCACCCAACACAAAGTTCCCATGAAGTAGATATCTACCTGAAGCACAACATCTGGAGACTGAAACTGGTTTTTCAAAGCAACATTAATGTATATTAAATATTATCACAAAAATGTGTTTAAGACTAATACTTCATAGTTTCTTGGTCATTGACTAAATACTGAACATAGGTGAATTTCCTCAATAAAGATGTCATTTAGAACTCTCATAGTTGCATTGTGAATCATTATTACTAATTTATTTGTATAGGGATATGTCTTTATTGTAAAGGTCATAATATGAAAATTCTGACTGAGCCTAAATCTTGCTATGAAATGCAAAATGCGACATAAAGAAATTCAGAAAAATTGTTTATGACTGAAAGTCATGACAAGGGAGTTAAGTAAAATTTTTTCATCATTCTTTTATCCAAAATAACCTCAACTATAATATTACATACTTATAAAAGTAGAGGAAGGATAGAAAAAAAAGGCCAAAATATTTGTCTACCTACTCAAAGTGAATGAAATCTAAAGTGTTTTCTGATAAGTCCAGGGCCACAAACACATTCAGTTTATTTATTGATGGACTATTTTCATCATAAGCTTGACCATGTCAACTCAGAAAAGAAAGAAAAATAAACAAATATCTGCTTGTCCTATGTTGTCCTTTTATCTTCATCTTCCTATAGAGCAACTATCAGAAATGGGTCCAGAAAGTGCCAATGATACATTAATGACTATAAACTTTAACTTAGACTGGATAACATGAAATACTGTCAGAATCTTATTAAGGACTAAGTGAATTGTACTGATAATTGCATTCACTCTATAAGTATAATAAAAAGTATGAAAGTAATTAAATGAAAGAATGACTCACAAGATATAGGGGAGAAGACTTCCATGGATAGAGCCAAGATGGCAAAGAGAAGTCAGGAAGCTGCCTGAGCTTTCCTGTGTTTCCTTCAAAATCAACAGTAAATCAATCCTCTAAACTGATTCTGCAACTACAGAACCTACAAAAAGACAGAGAGACACAATCCTCCTACTTGAGATAATTTATAAGACCTCAGGAAAGTTCTGTTTCACCTGGGCAAACAGGGAGGGCCGTTTAGCTAACTCACCACTCATTGGTTGCTCATGCAGCTACAGCTTAACACACCTGCAGCTCAACATTGCTGAGTGGGGCAGCTGAGAGTGGGGCACCTGAGAGTGGTAAGAAGCTACAAAAGTGACTCCTGTGCCCCAGGAGCCGACTTCATCTTTATAAGTTTAAAAATAGGCTACAATATGAGTAATAAATTAAAAAGGACCTTTAATATTGACAGCTTATATGGTGAAAGGGAAGACCAAATCTCAAACTCAAATGAGTTTGTCAAAATGCCTACAAGTAAAGACTCAAGTGGAAAGATGATCTTGTATCAAGATCAAAAAGCCTTCTTTAAAGAGCTCAAAAGGGCTTTTAAAACCAAATGAGAGAGATAGGGAAAAATGGAAAAAGAAATGAGAGAAATGATAGTTACTCTGGAAAAAGAAGCAGAAAAATTGACTGAAGAAAACAATTTCTTAAAAAATACAATGGGGCAAATGGGAGAAAAAATTGGCCAAATGGAAAAGGAGGTGCAAACGCTTACTCAGGAAAATAATGCCTTAAAAATTAAAATTGGACATATGGAAGCTAATGACTCCATGAGACACCAAGAATCTGTCAAGCAGAATCAAAAGACTCAAAAAATAGAAGAAAATATGAAATACCTAATTGGAAAGACAACTGACAACTGACAAATGACCTGGAAAGTAGATCCAGAATACAAGTCATTTCCCAGTTGAGAAATGGTCAAAGGATATGAACAGGCAATTTTCCAATAAAGAAATCAAAATAATTTATAGTAATATGAAACAAATGCTCTAAATAATTGTTGATCAGAGAAATGCAAATTAAAACAACTTTAAGATATAATTTTACACAAATCAAATTGGCTAAAATGATTAAAGGAGAAAGCAACAAGTATTGGAGAGAATGTGGAAAACTGGAATATTTATTCATTGTTGCTGGAACTGTTTTGGAGAGTAATGAATAAATATTCCAGTTTTCCACATCGCCTCCAATATTTGTTATTAAAAGTCATTAAACTGTCTATATACCTTTTGACCCACCAATATCATTACTAGGTCTGTTTCCAAACAAGAAAAAAAGGAAAAAAACCTATTTGTTCTAAAATATTTATAGCAGTTCTCTTTGTGGTAGCAAATGGAAATTGAGGGGATGCCCATCAAATGGGGAATGGTTGAACAAATTGTTGTATATGATTGTGATGGAATTGTTGTTGTTTGTCCTTCATTCTTGAAAAGAACCATTACATTGGGAGATGATGTCATGATTTGCAATGAATTGGATTTAAGTGAGGGAGGGTTATGAAAAATCACCAGCCTCACACTACTCCAGAGGGTTTCATGATAAATATGCATCAGGACAACTGGAGACTGCCCCAGATGTTTCAGGCAATCTGGGTTAAGTGACTTATTCAGGATCACACAGCTAGTAAGTGTGAAGTGTCTGAGGCCAAATTTGAACTAACATTCTCCTGAGTCCAGGGTCAGTGCCCTATCCAATACACCACCTAATTTCCCCTTTGTAATGGAATACAACAGTGCTATAAGAAATGATGTGCTCAATGATTTTACAAAAACATGGATAGACCTTCAGGAAATAATGAGGAATGAAATAAGCAGAACCATGAGAACATTGCATACAGAAAAAGCAATATTGTTTTAAGAACAACTTTGAGTGACTAGTTCATTTTCACTATTATATACATATATGTACAATATGTATGTATATTAAATATATATATAACATATATAAATACTTTTTATATATTATACATATATATGTTTATATTTGTGTCTAATGGTAGACATCTCTAGGGCAAGGAGGGGAGGGAAGAAAAAAATTGTTAAAGTTACATAAGTTTAATGTATATTTAAAAGGAATATCAAGTTGCATATAATAGATTTGGAGTTTCATGTACGATCTTTTTTTCTATTCCACTCTTTTGTGAAAATGATTTTTTTTATTTCTTAAGTTGAGAATTTTTTTTAAACAAAGATCTCTTTGCATTTCTTAGTTGAGTAGAAGCAAAAGCATTAAATTTAGTAAATCAAAATTGCTGTCTTCTGACAAGGTTTCCTAGTAATATATTAAAATTGTAAAAGTCCTTGAAAAATATAACAAATGAGATAACCTATAACCTATTGATGACTCTGTAATCCTTAATAATTGGAGGGATAAAACAAGGGAGGAGGGAACTTGTCAAAGGAGTATCAAGGAGAATATGAAGTAGAGATTCCAAATCAAATAAGGATTTCCTATTGGTAATCAAGCATTGCTTGCAAACAGAATTGTTCTGATTATATCAAACCCTGAAAAACTCCAAAGCTTCCTGGATGAGATCTATAACCATTCAAAATAGTGTAGAGTAATCATCTGTAGAGCAAAAGCCAAGAGGATGAACAGTGCTTATTGCCCAAGCTATGATAAATACTTAGAGGTACAACACCTATAGTTCATCCAGTGTATGTTTGTGGGTGTGCACGCAATGTATTTATGTAATCTATATGTAAATTTATGTATCTGTATGTAAATAAATACATATGTATATATACACACACACACACACACACACACACATATATAGGTATATATAGGTATCTATCTCTATTAATAATCTTTCTATCGCAGACAGAAAATGTAAAAGGACAAGGAGTTGAAGTTGAACTAAACAGAAAGAGTAGATTGTGTTGGATTGCCTTTGGGAAATTACAGTTTTTTTGATGAACCCCAACTTCGTGAAAACAACACCTATTCTTTTAATAGCAATATTCCACCAGAGTTGTACAACTGCTATTCATAAATCAATATAGCATCTAAATAATTAATAATGAGAGATAGTGAGTTGAAGCAAGATATAACATATTCCAAGCAAGAAATTATGCCAGAGAAGATGCCATTAAAAATATATGAATGAGAAATAGAGAGGTAGATCAGTGGAATAGAATAGATAGAAACTATACTATAGTAAGTGACTAACATAATCTAGTATATGATAAACCCCAAAATACAAGCTTTTTGAAAAAAAACTCATTATTTAACAAAAACTCTTGGGAAAACTGGAAAAAAGAATGGAAGAAATTAAGTTTAGACCTACATTTCACACTGTATACTAAAATAAGGTCAAAATGGGTACATGATTTTTACATAAAGGATGATACTGTAGTACCAGCCTGGTGGGCCTGGGTCCAGTTAGGGATGCTCTGGCCCTAAGAAGGATACTATGACCATGGAGAAATGCGGTTGATCAACTTGTTGTAGTCAATTAGAGATTATTCTTTCCTTGGAGAAGCAAAGTAGTTGATTCACCAGGTATTGGTTGGTAAAAACAGATACTAAAGCAGCCACCCAGAAAGCTGGGCTCCTTGAATTTATAACATGAGCTTAGTTGGGAGCCAGTCTTGTTTGCTATGTGATTAGGAGCAGGTACTGACAATAATCTCAAGTTAGAAATGTGGAATTTATATTATTTTTATATCCAAATAGCTAACATTATTTTCAAACTGCTATTAACTTTTCAGTCTTAGGTCTCTACCCCCACCCCCTTCTCACTTCTAAAAAATTGTAATCTTTTCCTTTATTCTGGGAGTTGAAGTTAGGCTTCTTCTCCCAGCCATATCTCTATGGCTGTCTGATTAAATCTCCCCAAGAGTTGAAGTTACATTTCTTCTCCCAGCTATATCTGCATGTGCTATCTGATTAAGGAAATGCCATAAACCTGTACCTCCCCAGGAGTTGAAGTTATACTTCTCTCAGCCATGCCTCTGTGTGCCAAATAATAAAAAAAAAAAAACCATTTATTTAAATTTTGAATAGATTGTCTGGGCAAGTAATTCTTTGAAAGAGGAATATTTTTAAGAACCCATCTAGCAGTAACAATAGCATAGGAAAATTAAAGGACTATGGAATTGTCTATCTGTCAGATTTATGGACAGGAAGAATTTAGGACCAAAGAAGATATAGAGAATTAAATTAAATGTAAAATAGATCATTTTTGATTATATAAAATTTTAAAAAGCTTTTTCAAAAACACAACTAATGTAACCAAGATTACAAGGCAAGTAGAACAGGAACAGAATTTTTGGAACAAATATCTCTGATAAACGTCTCATTTCTCAAATATATAAAGAACAGTGTCATTTTTTTAAAAATACAAGTCATTCCCCAATTGATAAATGGCCAAAGGATTTGAACAGTTTTCAGATAAAGAAATCAAAATTATCAATAACCATATGGAAAAATTCTCTAGATCATTATTGATCAGAGAAATGCAAATTAACACAACTCTGAGATATCACCTTATACCTATTAGAGCCGCAAATATAACAAAAATGGGAAATATTGGTTGTTGGAGGGCTTGTGGGAAAACTGGGATGCTAATCCACTGTTGTTGGAATTGTGAAAAGATCCTACCATTCTGGTGAGCAATTTGGAATTATGCCCAGAGAGATATAGAATTGTGCATACCCTTTGATTCAGCAATACCATTACTTGGTTTATATCCCAAAGACATCCCCAAAAAGAGAAAAAAGACCTATTTGTACAAAAATATTTATAGCAGCTCTTTTTGTGGTGTCTAAAAATTGGAAATCAAAGGAAAGCCCATCAATTGGGGAATGGATAAATAAACTGTGTGTGAGAATCAGAGTGCTGAGAAGGACATTGTGAGAACCAGGGCAACAAGCATGTGTGGTAAAAAGTAAGCCAGTTTTGTTTTGTTGTTGTTGTTGTTGTTTTTCTCTTTCTCTTTCTCTCTCTCTTTTCCTTTGGACTCTGGTGGAGAGCGGAGCTAGAAATGTGCTCTCCCTTTAATAGATAGGAATCGAGGCCTCTCTCTCTCTTTAGCAAATTCTTATTCTCCTTAATAAACGCTTAAAAGTCTAACTCTTGCTAAAGTGTATAATTTATTGGCGACCACTCATTGGATATTTTAGACAGACTAGCTAGAATTTTAGCCCTTAACAGATGGCGACCATGAAGGGAGCCCTTCTTCCTCCACAGCAGTCAGCTATGACCCCTGACTCCCCAGCAATCATGTTGAAGGGACCCGCAGTTGGCATTGATCTCGGCACCACTTACTCCTGTGTGGGAGTTTTCCAACATGGGAAAGTGGAGATCATTTCTAATGACCAAGGAAACAGGACCACTCCAAGCTACATGGCCTTCACCAACACTGAACATTTAATCGGTGATGCGGCAAAGAATCAAGTTGCTATGTACCCCACCAACACAGTTTTTGATGCCAAACGTCTGATTGGTCGAAGATTTGATGATGCAGCCGTACAGTCAGACATGAAGCATTAGCCTTTCACGGTGGTGAATGATGCAGGCAGGCCTAAGGTCCAAGTGGAGTACAAAGGGGAGACCAAAAGTTTCTATCCTGAAGAAGTATCTTCTATGGTCTTGACTAAGATGAAAGAAATTGCAGAAGCTTACCTTGGGAAGACTGTCACAAATGCTGTGGTCACAGTACCAGCCTATTTCAACGATTCCCAACCTCAGGCCACCAAAGATGCTGGAACCATCGCTGGTCTAAATGTGCTCAGAATCATCAATGAGCGAACTGCTGCTCCTGCTATTGCTTATGGCTTGGACAAAAAGGTTGGTGCCGAGAGAAATGTGTTGATCTTTGACCTTGGAGGTGGTACTTTTGATGTCTCCATTCTTACCATTGAAGATGGCATCTTTGAGGTCAAGTGTACAGCTGGGGACACCCACTTGGGTGGGGAGGACTTTGACAACCGCATGGTCAACCATTTCATTGCTGAGTTCAAGCACAAGCACAAGAAGGTCACTGTAGAAATCATCTCAGACACAGACAAGAAGCTGCTTCTTATATGATTAACCATAGACAAGAGTTTGAGTCTTTTAGAATAAATGACTCCCCTTTTGAAGAATATGTTGATGAATTAAAGAAATTTGGAAAGTGGGGAGGAAATGATACAATTGTAGCGTTTGCTAAGCAGCATCAGCTGAATGAGGTAGTTCATCAGTTAAATCAGCCCTTATTGAAAATCAGTGGCACAGACAAAACTGATGCTAGAGAACTCCACATTTTCTACCATAAAGAACATTATGACAGCATTAGAAAGATCAATGACAATTCAGAAACCCCTACCACTTTGGCATGCAGAGAATTGGGGAACCAGTTAAAACAATGTGGCATTCCCCAAATTCTAGCAGCTTAAATACCTTAAAAATTTTTTTTTGTCTTTTCATCTCATACAGTCATCCTGATTATATCTTTTTTTTTTCTTATGAGATATTTTATTTTTTTCCGTTACATGTAAAGATAGTTCTCAACTTTTGTTTATACATGCTTTACAATTTCAGATTTTTCTCCCTCCCTCCCCTCCCTCCCCCCTCCCCTAGACAGCAGGTAATCTGATATAGGTTATATCTATATATCTCTATACATATACATATAGATATATATATACACACACACATATATATACACATAATAACATTAATCCTATTTCTGCATTAATCCTGTTACAAGAGAAAGAATCAGAGCAGTGATGCAAAACCTCAAAATAGAAAAAAAAACACAACAGCACCCAAAACAAAAGAAATAATATGGTTCAATCAGCATCTATACTCCACCGTTCTTTCTTTCTTTTTTTTTTTTCTTGGATTTGGAGATCCTCTTCCATCATGAGTTCCCTGGAACTCTTCTGTACCATTGCATTGGTGAGAAGAATATAGTCCATCACAGTAGGTCAACACTCAATGTTGATGATACTGTGTACAATGTTCTTCTGGTTCTGCTCATCTCACTCATCATCAGCTCACGTAAGACCCTCCAGGTTTCTCTGAACTCTTCCTGCTCATCATTTCTTACAGCACAATAGTATTCCATTGTATTCATATACCACAACTTGTCCAGCCATTCCCCAATTGATGGGCACCCCCTCAACTTCCAATTCCTTGCTACCACGTAAAGAGCAGCTATAAATATTTTTGTACATGTGGGTCCCTTTCCCCCTTCCATGATTTCTTTGGGCAAAAGACCTAAAAGTGGGATTGCTGGGTCAAAGGGCATGCACAGCTTTATCGCCCTTTGGGCATAATTCCAAATTGCTCTCCAGAATGGTTGGATCAGCTCACAGCTCCACCAACAATGCATTAGTGTTCCAATTTTCCCACAGCCTCTCCAACATTTATTATCTTCCTTTTTTGTCATTTTAGCCAATCTGATAGGTGTCAGGTGGTACCTCAGAGTTGTTTTAATTTGCATCTCTCTAATCATTAGAGATTTAGAGCATTTTTTCATATGGGAATAGATAGCTTTGGTTTCTTCATCAGAAAACTGCCTGTTCATATCCTTTGACCATTTCTCAATTGGGGAATGACTTGGATTCTTATAAATTTGATTTAATTCCCTATATATTTTAGAGATGAGGCCTTTATCAGAAGCACTGGCCTCAAAAATTGTTTCCCAGCTTTCTGCCTCCCTTCCAATTTTGGATGCATTGCTTCTGTTTGTACAAAAATTTTTTAATTTAATATAATCAAAATCATCCACTTTGCATTTTATAATATACTCTATCTCATGTTTGGTCAAAAACTGTTCTCCTTTCCAAAGATCTGATAGGTACACTATTCCTTTCTCTCCTAATTTACCTATGGTATCACCTCTTATGTCTAAATCATGTATCCATTTTGACCTTATTTTAGTATAAGGTGTAAGATGTTGGTCTAAGCCTAATTTCTGCCATACTATCTTCCAGTTTTCCCAGCAGTTTTTGTCAAATACTGAGTTCCTATCCCAGAAGCTGGAGTCTTTGGGTTTATCAAACACTACATTACTAGTGTCATTTACTACTGCATTTCCTGAGCCTAGCCTATTCCATTGATCTACCACTCTATTTTTTAGCCAGTACCAGATAGTTTTGATGACTGCCGCTTTATAGTAAAGCTCCAGGTTTGGTACCGCTAACCCACCTTCCTGTGAATTTTTTTTCATTATTTCCCTGGATATTCTTGATTTTTTGTTTTTCCAGATGAATTTTGTTATTATTTTTTCTAGCTGTATAAAATAATTTTTAGGTAGCCTGATTGGTATGGCACTGAATAAGTAAATTAATTTAGGCAGTATTGTCATTTTTACTATATTAGCTCTGCCTATCCATGAGTAATTGATATCTTTCCAATTATTTAGATCTGATTTGATTTGTGTGAAGAGTGTTTGGTAGTTGTGTTCATAGAGTTCCTGGGTTTGTCTTGGCAAGTAGACTCCCAAGTATTTTATATTACCTACTGTTACTTTAAATGGAATTTCTCTTTCTATCTCTTGCTGCTGGACTTTGTTGGTCATGTATAGAAATGCTGATGATTTATGTGGATTTATTTTATATCCTGCTACTTTGCTAAAGTTGCTAATTGTTTCAAGTAATTTTTGACTTGATTCTCGAGGATTCCTTAAGTATACCATCATATCATCTGCAAAGAGTGATAGTTTTGTTTCCTCCTTGCCTATTCTAATTCCTTTAATTCCTTTCTCTTCTCTGATTGCTAAAGCTAACATTTCTAGAACAATATTAAATAATAGGGGTGATAATGGACATCCCTGTTTCACCCCTGATCTTATTGGGAAGGCCTCTAATTTATCTCCATTGCATATAATACTTGCTGATGGCTTTAGGTAGATACTGTTTATTATTCTAAGGAAAGCTCCCCCTATTCCTAAACTCTCTAGTGTTTTTATTAGGAATGGGTGCTGTACTTTGTCAAAAGCTTTCTCTGCATCTATTGAGATAATCATATGATTTTGGTTGGTATTCTTATTGATGTGGTTGATTATGTTAATAGTTTTCCTAATGTTGAACCAGCCCTGCATTCCTGGTATAAATCCCACCTGGTCATAGTGTATTATCCTGGTGATCACTTGCTGTAATCTCCTTGCTAATATCTTATTTAAGATTTTAGCATCAATATTCATTAGGGAGATTGGTCTATAATTTTCTTTCTCTGTTTTTGCTTTGCCTGGTTTTGGTATCACCACAATATTTGTGTCATAAAACGAATTTGGTAGAACTCCTTCTTCACCTATTTTTCCAAATAATTTGTATAATATTGGAATTAATTGTTCTTTAAATGTTTGGTAAAATTCACCCGTAAACCCATCTGGCCCTGGGGATTTTTTCTTAGGGAGTTCATTAATAGCTTGTTCAATTTCTTTTTCTAATATGGGTTTATTTAAGGATTTTATTTCCTCTTCAGTTAACCTGGGCAGTTTGTATTTTTGTAAATATTCATCCATTTCATTTAGATTGTCAAATTTATTGGCATACAGTTGGGCAAAATATTTCCTAATTATTGCTTTAATTTCCACTTCATTGGTGGTAACATCACCCTTTTCATTTTTGATACTGGTAATTTGGTTTTCTTCTTTCTTTTTTTAAATCAAATTAACCAATATTTTATCTATTTTATTGGTTTTTTCATAAAACCAGCTCTTAGTTTTATTGATTAATTCTATAGTTTTTTTTGCTTTCAATCTTATTGATTTCTCCTTTAATTTTCAGGATCTCTAATTTAGTGTCTAATTGGGGATTTCTAATTTGTTCTTTTTCTAGCTTTTTAAGTTGCATGCCCAATTCATTAATCTCCTCTTTCTCTTTCTTATTCATGTAAGCATTTAGAGCTATAAATTTTCCCCTAAGCACTGCTTTGGCTGCATCCCATAGATTTTGGTATGTTGTCTCATTATTGTCATTCTCTTGGATAAAGTTATTGATTGTTTCTATGATTTCTTGTTTGGCCCATTCATTCTTTAGAATGAAATTATTTAGTTTCCAATTGATTTTCATTCTACTTTTCCCTGGCTCTTTCTTACATGTAATTTTTATTGCATCATGATCTGAGAAGGATGCATTTACTATTTCTGCCTTTCTACATTTGACTATGATGTTTTTGTGCCCTAATACATGGTCAATTTTTGAAAATGTGCCATGTACTGCTGAGAAAAAGGTATATTCCTTTCTATCCCCATTCAATTTTCTCCAGACATCTATCATGTCTAACTTTTCTAGTAATCTATTCACCTCTTTCACTTCTTTCTTATTTATTTTTTGGCTAGATTTATCTAATTCTGAGAGGGGGAGATTCAGATCCCCCACTAGTATAGTATTACTATCTAATTCCTCTTGTAACTCATTTAACTTCTCCTCTAAGAACTTGGATGCTATACCACTTGGCACATACATATTTAATATTGATATTACTTCATTATCTATAGTACCTTTAAGTAAGATGTAATTTCCTTCCTTATCTCTTTTAATGAGATCTATTTTTGCCTGCACTTTGTCTGAGATAAGGATTGCTACCCCTGCCTTTTTTACTTTAGCTGAGGCATAATATATTCTGCTCCAGCCTTTTACCTTTACTCTGTGTGTATCTCTCTGCTTCAAATGTGTTTCTTGTAAACAGCATATTGTAGGGTTCTGGTTTTTAATCCACTCTGCAATTCGCTTCCGTTTTATAGCAGAGTTCATCCCATTCACATTCACAGTTATTATTACTGACTGTCTATTCCCCTCCATTCTATTTACCCCCTTTGTACTTTTCCCCCCTTCTTTCACCCTATTCCTCCTCACCGACGTTTTACTTCTTACCCCTGCCTCCCCCAATCTGCCCTCCCTTTTTATCACCCCCCTCCCTTTTCTTTACCCTTTTCTCCCTTGCTTTTGTCCTCCCTTCTATCAGCCCCCCCTTTCCCTTCCCCTTTTGTTTCCCTAAAGAATGAGTTAAGTTTCTTTATCCCAATGAACGTATATGTTATTCCCTCTTTGAGTCAAATCTAATGAGAATAGGGTTGAAACCATGTTCCCCCCTCCTTTCTTTCCCTCTATTATAATAGGTTCTTTTCCACCTCTTCATATGATATAATTCATCCCATTCCACCTCCCCTTTCCTCTCCTCCCCATAGACTCCCTTTTTATCCCCTTAATTCTTTTGTATCATCACATCAAAGACAATTTATATTTATACCCTCTATATAAAGTCCTTCTCTCTGCCCAAATACATTTACAATTCTTAAGAGTTATGAGTATTATCTTCCTGTGTAGGGATATAAACAGTTTAACCTAATAGGGTAACTTTTTTTTTTTCCCCTCTGTTTACCTTTTTAAACTTCTCTTGAGTCTTGTATGTTGAGATCAAATTTTCTATTCAGTTCTGGTCTTTTCACCAGGAAAGATTGAAAGTCGCCAATGTCATTAAATGTCCATCTTTTCCCCTGAAAGAAAATGCACATTTTTGCTGGGTAATAGATTCTCGGCTGCAATCCAATCTCCTTTGCCTTCCGGAATATCATATTCCAAGCCTTGCGGTCCTTTAATGTTGAAGCTGCCAGGTCCTGAGCAATCCTGACTGTGGCTCCATGATATTTAAATTGCTTCTTTCTGGCTGCTTGGAGTATTTTCTCCTTCACCTGATAATTCTGGAATTTGGCTACAATATTCCTTGGAGTTTTCCTTTTGGGGTCTCTTTCAGGAGGTGATCGATGGATTCTTTCAATGATGATTTTATCCTCTGATTCTATGATATCAGGGCAGTTCTCCTTAATAATTTCCTGGAATATGGTATCTAGATTCTTTTTCTGGTCATGGCTTTCAGGCAGTCCAATGATTCTCAAATTGTCTCTCCTTGATCTGTTTTCCAGATCAGTTGTCTTTCCAATGAGGTATTTCACATTTTCTTCTATTTTTTCATTTTTTTTATTCTGCTTGACTGATTCTTGGTGTCTCATGGATTCCTTATCTTCCAAATGTCCCACTTTAATTTTTAAGGCATTGTTTTCTTCAGTGAGATTATGCACCTTTTTTTCCATTTGGCTAAGTGAATTTTTTAAGGTACTGTTTTCTTCAGTGAGATTATGCACCTTTTTTTCCATTTGGCTAAGTGAATTTTTTAAGGTACTGTTTTCTTCAGTGAGATTATGCACCTTTTTTTCCATTTGGCTAAGTGAATTTTTTAAGGTATTGTTTTCTTCAGTGAGATTATGCAACTTTTTTTCCATTTGGCCAAATGAATTTTTTAAGGCTTTGTTTTCTTCAGCTTCCTTTTCTAAGCTGCTGATTCTTTTTTCATAGTTTTTTTGTTTTGCTTTCATTTCTCTCCCCATTTTTTCTTCTACCTCTTGCAATTGATTTTTAAAATCCTTTTTGAGCTCTTCCAGGAAGGCTTTTTGTTCTTGCGACCAATTCACCTTCCCTTGTGAGGCTTCAGATGTAGACAATTTGAGGCTATTGTCCTCATCTGAGTTTGTGTTGGCTTCTTCCCTATTGATACAGAAGCTCTCAATGGAGAGGGCTCTTTTTTGCTTCTTACTCATTATTGCAGCTTATTTATTTATTCTTTAAGTTGAGGTCTGCTCTGGGGGCACCAGGGTCCCTGTTTTGGGCTTCTTGTGCAGGTGTATAGGTGCTGTGTGACCGGGCTTTTACTCTGAGGCCTTTATGGTGTGTGGAGATGCCCCGCCCTGCACTTCCTGTATGATTGTGCTCGGCCAGCCAGGCGCCAGACCCCGGCGTCTGATCCCGCCGTTCGTGGCCCTCTCGGCCGGTGCAGGTAAGTTTTTCCACTGTCCTTCTTGGCCACCAGATTTTTGAACCAGGTTCCGGGAGCCTCAGTTGTTCGGCTGTGGCCCGCAGCTCCTGCTGACTTGCCCCGACCCCCTCGGCGCTGGGTTGCTGCCCTGCGCTGGGCCTCCCTTTTGCCCGAGTCAGACCGACCTTTTCCTGAAGTCTTCTAAATTATCTCTGGTTGGAGGACTGTGTCTCTCTGTCTCTTTGCAGGTTCTGTAGTTTCAGAATCCGTCCAGAGGCTTGATTTAATGTTCGTTTTGAGGGAACAGAAGGAGAGCTCAGGCAGCTTGCTGCTTCCTCTCCGCCATCTTGGCTCCGCCCCCCAATACCTTAAAATTTAAGAAGCATTTTCTTCTACAGGCAAAGCACTGAAGCACATGGCCTAGTTTTCTGGCCCACCTCAATTTCCCCCACCCTTTTCCCTGCCCTATACCTATTTTTTTTAATCCTTTTTGTTTTTATTGTTTTGACTTTTGAAAGGCACTGAAAAGACCTGGTATTCACCACACCTTTAAGTTCTTTAAGAGAACAAAAGGGTGCTTAGCAAATCTTTTGCTTTTTATTTTGATTTTTGGTTTTGCTTTGTTTTTTGACTTTTGTTTCTTTTGCTTTTCTTTAAAACTCAATTTTGTAAACTAAGTGACTTTTCAAAGACATTTTAAGTATATGCTGTGGGTGAGGCCATCGAGCCTCAGGAGCTACCAGAATTCTTTTTTTTTACTGTTTCTTTTTGAGAGAACCATGAGTTCTAATCAATTTTTTTTATTTTTTCTTCTCTTTTCTCTTTTATGGTATTCTGTTTTAAAAAGATGGTTATTGAACCCTATTGCTTGATACCTCACTGAAAACACTGAATATTGAATCTTGCTAATTGAAGTCTTATTTCTTTTTGATAAATTAATCACCACTTTAAGTATCTGCTACTGTTATACTAGAGAATTCATGTGTAAGATGATGTGGTTTACTTGCTAAAAGAAAATTATGTAATAATGTCTAAAAGAAGATTATGTAATAATGTCTAATATAATCAGCTATTTACATTCATTTATTATTTATATGTCATTATACTCGGTTTGGTTTGGAATTATTGTATATATCACTACTATATTCTCAGTTATGCAGCATAGCACGCATTTTTATCATCATACTATCTTTGGTGAAATTAATGAGATTTCAGGAGTATGGAAACTTATCATTTCAGAGACTAACTTGCTGTGAACTCTGATGCAGGCCCTGGAGAGAATATATGTGCAACAAAAGGAGAGACAGGTATACGTAAGTCCATGGTTTGCTTATGATGGTGACTATGTAGAGCACAAATACTAGGCACAGTCCAGTATTCATCCTCTCTCCCTCCTAATTTAACTTAACTTAACTGAACTTATTTTTCTTGTTGTCTCACTCAGTCAAACTCACCTGTGGCCTAGTATAATCACTGGCTGTCTCAGAACCATGAGATATGGTATGATAACCTTTCCATAACAATTTCAGGTGTCATGAACACATACTAAATTTGGCTTTGATCCAGACACATGGTGGTAAAAAGTGTTACTGATTGCATAACTACCTCAACCCTCTATTAGAAGTCTAAGGATATAAAGGAGGGAATGTAATAGAATTTATTAATTTGATTATTGACAATGCTATACTAAGGTTTATTAGAAATTCAACAATTCAAACAATTAAAGAAGAGAATCCAGCTTTCCAGACCAGAGTCCAGAATCCAGCTTTCCAGACCAGAGTCCAGAATCCAGGTTTTCCAGACCAGAATCCAGACCAGAGTCCAGAATCCAGTTTTCCAGACCAGAATCCAGTTTCCTCCTGATGACATCTTACCACTTCAAGAAGACAAGAGAACTCAGAGACTTTATATGAACTGTTTTGTTTTGTTAGTTTTTACTGTCTCCTTTCTGTTATAATATACACCATCTGTAACATGTACTCTCTGCAGAGGTCCTCCCTTTGCAAGACCAATGTCAAAGCGTCAGTTCATGAGGACAAAAAAATCGCCCCTCTGGACAAAACTTTCCTCTTTTCCTTTTCTATATTGTTGTTAACATATTATTAGTTAGCATAGATTATTATATTCTGTTATTTTTTACTATTCCATCAAGGAAACATTTTGTTTCTTGAGGAATCAAAGGGGGGAATGTGGTAAAAAGTACGCCAGTTTTTCAAGGACCTCCCTTTTGAGGAGGAGACTGACGGCCATGCATGGGCTACGCACGCCAGTCCGGCCGCTAAGCACTCCACTTCCAGAGTGCGAGCTTAAAAGGCAAGGAGAGAATGGAAGTGGGATCTCTTTCCTGCTCTCCTGGTCCGATGACTGTGACACACAGACAGACGCTGACTGGAGTTCGACTCGGCCCGGCTCGCCATTAGCAGCATGTGCCTGATGCAGCTCTCCCCCACAAAGGTGGCCTTGGGCTTTTGGTGAGTTTTATACGGAATATAGACTAAACTTAGACTTAAAACTATTTGTTTTGTATTTCTACTTTCCTATCCCTCTAATCAACATCACCTTGTAATTTCCAAACAATAAAAGGTCTAACTAGAGACCAGAAGCTTCTTCCATTTACTAGTCTGGGAGATAAATAAGGGAAAGGTTAAAAGGGGAGGTTAATGCTCTAGTATCCAATTTTAAATCTCACACATGTGACTGGCATCTGGAAGTTACATGTATTCATATAATCATTACATCTATTCATAGAAAGACCTGTAAGTCATGTCAATTAATGCTACCAACCAATTAGCTTGGAGCTCTGTGGAGGGACTGTGCCTGGGCGGCCTGCAGGGAGCTTCCACTTGAGAGAACATGGATCTTTTCTTTTCAGTTGGAGGTCTTGGTAGTGGTGGCAGCAGGTGCAAGGAGCTAGGCTCTTTCCTTCTGAACTCCACGTGTTCTCTTTACTAACCCCTATTATATTTTAATAAATGCTTAATGCTCAATGCCTGGTGCTAAAAGCTTCTAATTGAATTAGATTTTAGACATCACAATTAGATTTTTTTTTTTTAAGTGAGGCAATTGGGGTTAAGTGACTTGCCCAGGGTTACACAGCTAGTAAGTGTTAAGGTCTGAGGCCGGATTTGAATTCAGGTACTCCTGAATCCAGGGCTGGTGCTTTATCCACTGTGCCACCTAGCCACCCCACAATTAGATTTTAAATATCACATGTGATATATGATGGTGATGGAATAATACTGTGCAGTAAGAGATGGCAAACAGAATGACTTCCCCAAAAAAGTCTGGAAAGACATGTATGAAATGATATATTAGGAGGTGATCAGAACCAAGAGGACACTGTACACAGAGACAACAATATTGTTCAATGAAGAACTGTGAATGACTTGATTATTCTCAACAATACATTAATCCAAGAAAATCCCAAAAGAATATTGACGAAACATACTATCCACCTCCAAAGAAAGAACTGATATTGATAGAACAGATTGAAGCATTTTATTTTTCACATTCTTTTATTAAGTGACCAATATGATGATGTTTTGCATGATCATATATGTATAACCCATATCAGATTGTTTGCCACCTAAGGGAGGGGGGAAGGGAGGATGGGAAAGAGTGATGGAGATTGGAACAGAAAAAATGTAAATAAAAATGTTTAATCTGGAAAAAAATTTTTAAAAGGTGGGGGGGGGAGGGATGTGCTGGGAAGGGTTCAGGAGGTCTATATATATTTATACACACACACACACACACACACACACACATATATATATATATAGCATATATATGAGTTATTTAGGTCTTATTTATATAATAATTATATTTAATTTTTTCATATATATTATTTATATAAATTGATATGTATATGTTATTTATAAAACAATTATTTAAAATTTTAAAATACTAAGTTATATGTATTAGAATACATATCTAAATGTAATAATGTAGAAAATTTACATATCATATATATGTGTATGTATATATTATATCTATGTTTGATATATGTATAAAATATAATTATATATCACAAATATAATCATTATATATGAATGAAAAATAAAGTGTCCTATTCATGATAAAAGGAAGAGATAACTGATGAACAGCCTGTGTATCCTTCCAATATGAGGAGAATCATAGAATCACAGAATTTAGAGCCAGAAGGGAACTCAGAGGTCATTGATTTCCATGTCCTCATTTTACAGATGAGGAAACTGAGAAATGAGGTAACTTGCCTATTGTCATAGACCTAGTAAGTATGTTTGGTAAAATAAGAACCTACGTCTTTATAACTCCAAGGCCAACTTCTTATCCACTATAACATTCTGCAGTTCAAGAAAACACATGGAAAGAAGCTAGTATATTGGGTCAGCCTTCTAAGTGAACATATAGAAGGACAAGATTTCAAAGTATCAGCAGATCTGGGTAGTTTAAAATCTGCTTTGTTTTTAAGAGAATAGGCATTTTGATTCTATCACTGATCCATTTGAATAAAATGGAGAGAGGGAACAACTTGAGGTTATTTTTTGATGAAACTTGAGGAAGCTTTTTTTGGTAATGCTATCATGATATATGTTGAGCCTACTGGGATAGTTGGGGGTAAGTGTTCCAACTCTGAGTAAGTCCTTTAGATTTCCCCAGAATAAAAACAAATAACAAAATTCATCTGGAAGAACAAAAAGGTCAAGGAAACAAGGGAATTAATGAAAAAAATGCAAAGGTAGGTGACCTAGCTGCAAGTGATCTAAAACTATATTATAAAGTGGTAATCATCAAATCTATTTGGTACTGATTAAGAAATAGAGTGGTGGATCAGTGGAATAGATAAGGTACACAGCACACAGTAATAAATGACTATAGTAATCTACTGTTTGATAAACCCAAAGACTCCAGGTTCTGGGATGAGAACTCACTGTTTGACAAAACCTATTGGGAAAACTGGGAAATGGCATGGAAGAAACCAGGCATAGGTCAACATCTCACACCATATACCAAAATAAGGCCAAAATAGGTAATGGTTTAGATGACGGTTTATGATACCATAGGCAAATTAGGAGAGGAAGGGATAGTTTACCTTTCAGATCTATGGAGAGGGGAAGAATTCATGAACAAAGATGAGATAGAGAACATTATGAAATTCAGAGTGGGTCATTTTTACTACATTAAATTGAAAAGGTTTTGCACAAATAGTTGCTCTGGTGAAGTAGCTTACAACCCTAAGTAACAGGAGAGAGGGAAAAGCACAGGCATATGGTAAAAGATGAGCAGAAAGAACAAAGAAAGCCCTTTTTATGATTTCCATCTCCTGAGTATTGCTTAATTCTATTAATTGAGTTGTTCAGTCATTTTTCAGTTGTGACCCCATTTTCTTGGCAAAGATACTGGAGTGGTTTTCCATTTCCTTCTCTAGCTCATTTTACTTAGGAGGAAATTGAGCCTAGCAGAGTTAAGTGACTTGCTGAGGTTCACGCAGCTAGCAAGTGTTTGTTAATTATATATTTATATAAAAGGAGACTGGATAATGAGATCCTAGTTATTATAATAATATTCAGAATGCTCTACATGATGTAGTCCTCCCACATATGCAGGAATTTTATGATTTTTTCCTTTCTGTTGTGTGCCAAAGAGGGACTGTTAGACTGGATGCCTAACTGAAAATGGATATACACACAAAAAATGATAACTGGACAAATAGAGACCCCTCCTTCTGGCTACATCTGAATGGGGAAGAATTGCTATCACCCACTGGGTCAAGAAGAGGTATTGGGCCCTCTCTAGCCTGGGCCATGGCCCACAATGACATATTCCTTCTACTGCTTAAATTTTTTGTGTATCTATTCCTTCCTCTTCTTAGGCAATGGAGCATTAGAAACAGTTATGATCTTGTGAGCTTCTAGAGACTTCAAACATTTGAGCCTAGTGAAGAAACCTTTAGGGTACACCAGAGCAATGAATCAGATCTGGCAATTGAGACATGTTTCTCTGTAACAATCATCCACTGGCAATTTCGCAAGTGGATGTGAACCTGGTGGGGGGCAAATGCTTTATTGCATATGCTTTAAGATTAGGTTCCCTCAAGAACTCCAGGCCATGTGACTAATGTAAGGGAGGGATAGAATTTTCTTTGATCCTCACAATCTCTCACACTTCTCCAAAACCAGGAACATGCACAAAAGATAAAGTAGTTGTAGTTGTCTCCACAGACTAAGACCAAGAAACTTCATAAGGGCTGGATGAATTAATAGCAGAGAAGACTAATTGTTGTTCCCTAAAACATTCATTCAGCAGCTAATTCTCAGAAGCCCCCAACCTCTGGTGGCACTGCACAATCGCAATCAGAAGTTTGTACTCTGGGATCCATTCAGCAATTCCTTTGCTTCTGCGGTGACCTTTGCCAGCAAAACCACCTGCCCCATTCCTCATCCAACATTCTGTATTAATAAGCAACAGAGCTCAATTTTGCTCCCTCTTCTTCCCTTATGCAGAGGAAGTAGGGATATGAGAAAATGGAAACTTACTCTAAGAAGCTTTGCTGCCATGAGAAGTAAAGAATAAAGTAGGAATAAATAAGCCTAAAATGAAGAATCAAAGGAGAAAAGTATAGAATGGGCAGGAATAAAAGATCAGTAATGAAGAGGAAGAAAAAAATCATTTATTTTAGAAAAAAGGTGAAGAAAACAAAAGTATTTGAAAGGGAAGAGTACTGGAATTGGATTGTACTATTTAGCTGAGTGGAGCACAAAGAAGGTAAGAATTAAATAGCTTATATAAAATGAGGAAATAAAAAATAATCAATACTTTAAGTAAAATTCCAAAATTGGAGGAAAGACTGACAAACAGAAGGGGAGGTTGAGCATGAGGGGAAGATTGTGAAAATAGAGCTACTGTATTGTAAATTAAGCAGAATAATAACCAAAAATATCAGTCATCAGATAAGTTTGATATCATATATGTATACATAGAAACATTCTACATATATGTATCCAATACATATATACATACATATTAACCTTCTATATCTCAATCTTGATCTTACTCTTACTCTCTCTTGCTATCTCTGTCACACACACACAAAAACACACACAAACTATCCAAAAGCCATTCCCCAACAGAAAAGTGGTCAAAGGATATGAAAAACCACTTCTCAGAAGAATTATACACTACTAGCAAACATATGGAAATGCTTAGTAAACTTCTAATAATACGAGAAATATAAAACAAACAAAACAAAACAAAATCTGAGGTTTTACCCCATGCCCAGTAAATTGGCAAAAATAACAATAGATGGGGATAGCCAATTTTGGGGGGGTGTGTAAAGGTAGGCACACTAACATTGTTGATATTGTTATGAATCAGTTCAACCACTAACTATAACATTTTGGAATTATGGAATTAAAATAAGTAAAATGTCCATAGCGTTTGAACCAGAGGTTCTAATACAAGATTTATACTCCAAAGAACTCATGGATAAGAAGAAAATCACCATTTATACCAATATATTTATTTCCCTCTATGTGATTGCAAGGAATTGGAAACAAAGCAGATGTCTATTGATTGGGAAATGGTTAAACAAATTATATACATGAATGTAATGGAATGTTATTGTGCCATAAGAAATGAGTTATGTGATGAATACAAAGAAGCATGACTGGATCAAGAATAAAGTGAGCAAGGTCAAGAAAACAACAGGCACAGGGAATACAACAACATAAATAGAAAGAATGGTCACAAAATACTCAAAGGTGATTGTTGAAAAAATACAAAGAAAAAATATGGTCCTCTCACAGGAAAAAAGGCAGAGGTCCTTTGGTACTCCTCAATCAAGAATTACACGCTTACACACAGTCCAATCGAAATTAAAGTGGTTTTTTGTTTTGTTATTTTTTGGGGGGCGGAGGAGGGGAGGTTGGCGCTAGGGGAGGTTACCAAGAGGGAAGTTGAAGACTTTTCCTCAAGGGGAGGAGAGCTTAGAAACATTCTTCTCCCAGAACAAAAGGAAGGCAAAAATGGGGTGGCCATCTGAAAGTGGAAAGTTCTTTTTGGGGAAAAAAGTTTCTTTTGGGGAAAGCCTGGATGCTTGTCATATACCTGAGAGTCAAAGGGGCTTTTTAAAAAAATGATGGTCCTGACCTTTGGGGTTATCTCTGTCGTCTAGCTCTGATCAGGTAGTAGCCACACCTAATTGAATTTCCTGCTATATAATTTTATCTCCCCTTACTTCTTAGGTATGTCCATCCTGATATCTAGTTGGTAAAGCTAAACTTTAATAGTTCCTTGATTCCTCTATATGTTGTCCTATTTTCTGGTCATCTTTGGTTTTACTTCTTCTGATTTATTTTAAGCTTCTTATCTTAAGCTTCATGTCAGTACCAAAGAAGAAACATGAGGTCCACTGATGTGGTATATACACATATTTTCAAACTTTTTCAATGTATTGATTGGATTTTCACTTTTTTCTTTTAAAAATAGTTGCGGGGGCAGCTCGGTGGTGCAGTGGATAAAGCACCGGATTCACTGAGTTCAAATCTGGCCTCTGACACAACACTTACTAGCTGTGACCCTGGGCAAGTCACTTAACCCCCATTGCCCTGCAAAAAAAAAAAAAAAAGAAAAAGTTGCTTTCTTGGAGGATGGATGAGAGAGGGAAACAGGAACTCAGGTACTATAAAAATAAAAGATATATATATATATATATATATATATATATATATATATATATATATATATATATATCACCTACTAGGGACTGACTGAACTGGTATAGGAGGGAGTCTGCTTTAATTTCAAGGAATGTTTCTCTTTTTAAAAATAATTCAATATTAATTGGTTAAATTGATTAGTAGGTTGCTAATCACTGAGTCAATTATGATATAGCACAAATACAGTAACAATTAGTTGATACTGTGGAATATACACTGGAATGGAATTCATATCAATAGCATTATAAAGAACTATAATGCTTCTCTGGGAACTGACTTATTAGTGGGAGTGAAAATTGAGATGATGCACCCTCTCCCACCTTATACTGGTTACAATTATTTATATACATATACACACATACATATATACGATTAAGATTTACTTCTAGGCTGGTCTCTAGCTACAAAAGAAGCTAAAATATTTTGTATATCCCATAAACTTATATTTTTGATTTTTATTTTACTATAGCTTAAGTTTATATAACATCAGCTAAATAATAACATTAAATTTTCACTAGAAAAAAGCTAATTGATTTTTATATAGAAATTGTAGGGATAACTTTTACTTATCAAATTCAGGATTATCTATATCAGAGAAAACTAAAAATTATATTTCTTACATTTCAAAAACGGAATAGCAAGAGAATATTTTTGAGGCAGTGAATTGATGCCTCAGATGTAACTTATTTTCTCATTTTATAGAAATATCTTACTGTTACATGAAGAGTTGTTACAATTCATGTGTTTTTTTTTTCTAAAAAGTGAAGCAAAAAATCCCAAGTCTTAAATAAGGGATGTCTGTTTTAAATTAAGTCTAATCTCTATTCCTGTGTTTCTGCCCATCTCTTCACACACACACAAACACACACATTCTTTCATTACCAGTCAAGAAACATTTATTGAATATCTGATGTGGACTTGATAATGAAGCATGACCTAATCAGATTATTATTTGCCATTAATTATAAATGATGCTTTTCTTACATGAATCATTGCTAGTATGCCTTTAGCAACCAATCAGCAAATATTTATTGAGCATTGACCACAGCGCTAATCAATCATCGTGTTAATTAACAGCCTGCCATTTGTAAGGCATGCCTTTGGAGTTAGGTTCCAAGAAGTATGGTAGATCTACTCTGATGCTGGATTTATGTTCACCTCATTATAAATAGCAGATTTTGGTAATATAACTTATTGGTATTAGGGAACAGTGTGTGTCCATAGAAAGAGCAAAGGTTATTGGACCATGTGGTATTGAAAGAAATGTACCTGATTTAATGAGATTTTCTGAGAAAGATATGGAGGAGTGAAGGGAGTACAGATTAGATGTGGAACATGAGTTTAAACATCATTTAAAGTCCTTAGTTTACCTAGTACATTGACCCACATATTGAGTTTGTACTTTTTTGAAGTGTTGTGATATTACTCTGCACATTACACATATGCAAATGTAATAGGGTTGAACGCTCTTGTTGATTGTGCCAATTCCCTTTGGCTGAGAATTAGGAAGATGATCTTTTAATTCTGTTCCTATCTAAGATTCACTTAATAATCCTGAAAGCAAAGTAAAAGATAATAACTAGTGGAGGAGCTTTCACATTTCTTCTAGTTCAGCTTGATTAGCCAGGAAAGTGCTTACCTACATTATAACAGTTATTTTACTCATTCTATATAAAACAGCAATTGGAGTGTTCAGAATTAGACTTGAGCCCTTAGGGTGTAGATTGCACTGACTTCCAAATTCAACATTTATTTGACAGATACTAAAATAGAAACTATTCCCTTTCCAGGAATGTCTATGAGGGCTTTCTGGAATAGTCTTGATGAAGGACATATTCACTTTTATTAGGGACTTAATTGAATGCATTTGAAATGTTCTTTTTTTTCTGAGCATGGGGGAGAATAGAAATGGAAGAGCAATTACTTATAGGTAAATAATGAAAAAAAAACACAAAGTGGGAAATGTATTGATCCTTAGTTATATAATGATAGATCTATTGATTTATCAATTGTATTCTCCTTTTCCTGTGATAGTTCATTGAATTAAATATGAATTTTCTTTTGTTTTTTAACATGATTTTAAAACTGATTGTTTCCCCCATATTGCTCAAATATAACTCCAATTAAAATAAGAAAGGATGTCACTGGCATGGGAAGGCAAGACTTGGACTCCACAGTTAAATACATAATTAATATGGGAAGATGTATATTTGATTAAAATGTTTTAGGAAATGGAAGAAATTAATGCTAACAATTTAGTTAATTAATTATATTGCTTTTCCCACTACACATTATATAATCCCTTATACATTTGATGCCTTTTTAAATTAAATTAACTGAATTTCATAATTGTCACACAAAAAAGGGCATTGCATATATATAGAGAATCAGAGATTTAATTTTGGAAGGAATATTAAAGGGCATCTAGTAAAATCCCCTAATTTTGCATATGAGGAAATTGAAACATAGAATGGTTAAACAATTGATGACTTGCCAATCACCTAGCTAACATCAGGGGTGAATTTGAACCCCACCATACCTTATTCCAAAGAACTCCATTAAGTTCTTCATGCTGCCTTACATATCATATTCTTTTCACACAATTACATATTCCTCCATAGAGCAAAAGACACTGAGAACACAAAAGACTACTTTCAGATTTATGTTTTTCTGTGGCACATTCCACAGCAAAATTTTCTGTCATAATAAAAATGAAAAGCATCAGGCTGAATCTGAAATCTATTTGGACAATAATTTTTAAATTAAAAAAAAAATAGATGTCCGAATCAGGACAGGGTTCTGAATAATGTAATCGAAATGAGTTTTTTATGAGGTCATTTAACCAATCCCACAAAGAGAAACAATTTTGACGAAGAAGAAAAAAGTGAAGTATTCTAATGATAATGATATCAATCTACAGAAAGCTTATCAACCAATTTCAATTTAACATGTATAGAAGGTAGGAGTAAGAGTGAATAACATAAGTTAATATAAAGGAATGTCATGGTCCTAGAAGAACAGTTTACAGATAACTAAAGATGAAAATCAACTGAAGCTGACAAGGAATAGTTATGTGTGTGTGTGTGTATGTATATATATGTGTATATATATATATATGTGTGTGTGTGTGTGTGTGTGTGTGTGTGTGTGTGTATATATATATATATATATATATATATATATATATATATATATTCCCTTAAAGTTATTCTGGAGAGTAAAAGATCAAAATGGAATAGGACATCTACTTGGTATGGATGAGACAGTGATAATAGTTGAGGGAAAGAATGTAGAACTACTCAACTTTTGTTTTGTGCCACGTTAACAAGGAGAATAATCTCTGTGTGACCTGTGTATATTTTTAAAAATGGCTAATAAAGAGCAGACTGTTATGTAAGTGACACCTGCTTCCCTGGCTGAGTTCAAATGAACTTACTCAGACATGTAAAGGTGTGTTAGGGTCAAACTTTGAAGAACTTTAAATGTCAAATAGAAGTGTTTATATTTGATGTTAGGAGTAACAGGGCAGCTAGGTGGGGTAGCGGATAGAGCACTGGCTCTGAATTTGTAAGGGCTTGAGTTCAAATCTCACCTCAAATTCTTACTATCTTTGTGACTCCGGGCAAGTCACTTAACCCCAAATGCCTTAAACATTTGGGGCCATCTTCAATCATCCTGATATATGCCTTGCCACTGGATCCAGATGGCTCTGCAGGAGAGAGTAAGGTTGGTGACCTTGCACAGCCCTCCCTCACTTAAATCCAATTCACTGTAAGTCATGAGATCACCCCAATGTCATGGTCCTCTTTGGGAATGAAAGACAAACAACAATAGGGTACCATTAGTTCCTGAAAAGGAGAGTGACAGGGACAGGGACACTCCTGTACTTTTAAGTATGTTGGAAGGCCTGTAGAGGATGCATAGGAGATTTTCCAAAAGATACATGGATATTAATAGGCAGTTGTCAAAGAAAGACAACCAAGTTATCAATAGCCAAGTGAAAAAATGCTCTACAACACTAATAATTAGCGATGTGGACATTAAAGCAATTTGGAGATTCCAATTCATGCCCATCAGAATGACAAAGATGACACATAAAGGAAGATGAAAATCATTGAAAATGCTATGGATAAACAGGTATATTGATGCACTACTGGTGGAGATATGAATTACATATACAAATATATATATATACACATACATATACACACAGAGTGTTTATATAGAGAGTTTATATACAATTTATATATATATATATATATATATAAATAGTTTTGTATTTGTGGATGACAAATTATGTTTGCTAAATTATTGGGGGACTAGGCTGGGTTTTCTAAAATATTGCTACTTATATATTAATGGCTTTTTATATAATAATGGCTATTGTACCTGTTTTGACAATAAGTATTTATTATTAAAGTATTGACCACATGGTATTTAACACAAGCAGAAGAGCCCCAGCACTGCTATGTTCTCTCTCAGAGAAAGAGCACATGTCCTACCAGTTTATCCTGTCCTAAGAGGAGAGTGGTCACCAACCGACAGCCTCCCCAAGTCAAGAGTGCATTACAGTATGACAACAGTCAGAAACCTTGCTGTTCTTGGCTTATATCCTCTTTGGATAGAGGCAAGTCACTACACACTGATCAAAGCTAATTGGCTAGCATCATTCAGTTCCACTGGTCGACATGACTCGAGGATGGTCCATATTAAAATGAGCTCTACAGATGACATCAGGGGGTTGTTTCCAAAAAGACTCTCCCCAAGGTATTCAAGGCAAAGTCCATTATTCAGGTGTGACATAATCTCATTAGTTCACTGAGCTAGTCAAAAGAGTCTATTGTCCACCTCTATTGTACCCTTAGGGATCCCCCTGAAACTAGAACTTTCTCAAGGACTAACCTTTCTGAACTGAAGAGAAGGGAAAGAGCTAAAACTTATCTGTGTCCCCCCAAGACACTTATTCATAACTATTTTCTCACAGTTTATATATATATATGTATGTGTGTATGCATGTGTAAATGTCTATGTCTATGTGTGTGCATGTGTATATGTATGTTTGTATATGTAAGTATTGTATACATTTATATGTGTCTATTGCAGACACAATATATGTATATGCATATATATACACATATACATAATCCACTCTTTTTGAAGTAGAAAAATACTAGTAACTAACCTATGAACAATGGCAACACAAAATAAGCTGGTTATGCATATGTGTGTATGTATGTGTATGCACATACACATAGCCAGCTGTTTTCTTTTTTCTTTTTTTTTGCAGGGCAATGAGGGTTAAGTGACTTGCCCAGGGTCACACAGCTAGTCAGTGTCAAGTGTCCTGAATCCAAGGCCAGTGCTCTATCCATTGCACCATCTAGCTGCCCCCTAGCCAGCTCTTTTTGAAGTAGCAAAAACACTAGGAACCTAGATTTATTTATGAGGGATGGCTATTTATATTATATAATTATGTAATAGAATATTATTGTACAATATGAAATGATAAAATGATTTCAAAGAAACCCAGGGATATTTACATGAATTAATGCAGAGCAAACTGAGTAGAAACCTTTGAACAATGTATACAATAACAAAAACATTATAGGAAAAACAACTAAGGAAATTTTCAAGAACTCTGACAATACATTGACCAGCTATACTTCCAGAGGACTGATAATGAAGCATGATACCACTGAATGATAGAGGAGTGACAGAAGCAAGATTAAAAGTGAAATGTATATTTTAGGCCATGAACAATGTGGGAATTTGCTTTGCTTGCCCAAAAACAATTGTTACAGAAGTTTTCTTTTACTTTTTGTTTTAGTATTCTTTAATTGAGTAGGGGACGGCAGACAGTGAAGGGATTAAATGCTTTTTAATTTTTTTAAATAAAATAAAATTTTTAAAAGAGGATGACCTGAGGGGCTGTTAGGTGGCACAGTGGATAGAGTACTGGCCCCGGAGTCAGGAAGACCTGAGTTCAGATCCGACCTCAGACACTTAACACTTACTAACTCTGTGACCCTGGGCAAGTCACTTAACCCCAATTGCCTCACCAAAAAAAAAAAAAAAAAGGATGGCCTGAAATGGAAAGAGATATGAAATAGACACATATTAGGAAACTATTTCAATTGTCTAGATAAGAAGTAGTGATAGTCTGAACTACAGTGGTAGCTGTGAGAGGAAGTAAGGGAATAGTTTCAAGAGATAGAACAGTAGAATTCATACTGATTAAATTTATGACTTGAGGGAGATTGAAGAGTCAAGAGTGACTGAGATTGGGAACCTTGATGATGAAGAGGGGCAACTAGGTCATAAAGCATTGGGCCTGAAGTAAGGAAGACCTCGGTTCAAATCCAGCCTCAGACACTTGCTAGACCATGGGCAAGTTATTTGACCCCTATTTGCCTTAATTTCTTCATCTGTAAAATTGGGATAATAATAGAACTTATATGTGTATGTGTATGTGTATGTATGAGAGGAGGTAAGAGGGAGGGAAAGAGGGAGGCAGGATCATCTTCAAACTATAGTGCACTGTGTTTGACTTTGATTATTGAAGCATTTCTAGATTGTATTATTAAAGAAATGGTGAGTGAGCTTCTATAAAACAGAAACTATGATTACAAAGATCTAGTATGACTTCATTGTACCAGACTACTCTAAATTCCTTCTTTTGTAACTGGTGTCTAGACTAATAGACTGGGGAATGCAAAAGATATACTATAGTTGACCTTCATTTAGGCAATTTTTTTTTTTGGTGAGGCAATTGGGGTTAAGTGATTTGCCCAGGGTCATACAGCTAGTAAGTGTTAAGTGTCTGAGGCCAGATTTGAACTCAGGTCCTCCTGACTCCCAGGCCACTGCTCTATCCACTGTGCCACCTAGCTGCCCCCTAGGCAAAATATTTAACAAAATCTTTCAGAAATTCTTATATGCAAGATAAAAAGATGATTTCAAACCTCATTGAATGATCAGATCTAAAGATAAGCTCTTAAAGAGTCAATGATAATTTGCAGAGACATTTCTAGTGGAGCAATCTAAGGACCTGTCCTTTTCCATGTACTACATTTCCAATTTTTACCAAGAATATGAATAAGGAAGAGATGACATGTTCTTCTAAATTGTGGGTAATACAAAGCAGGAAGAAAAAGCTAACATAAATAATAGTGAGGGCCCTTATGATTTTGCCAGTGAAAAGTTGGCTTTTTAGGGGAATGTGGTCATTTAGCATGGAGAAGATAACAATTAGGGTCAAGGAAGGATGATCTCTGTATTTAAGTCTCTGAAGGGCTGTCTTATGTAAAGGGGTTTATCTTATTTTTCCTGACTCCAGAAGGCAGAACTGGAACTAACCTGAGGAAATTAGTGAGTGATCTTGGTAGATTGTCATCCCATTTTCTGTCACTTAACAGATAATTTATGGATGAAAAGTAGCATTTGCTTTAAACCTAATCCATGTTGCTTAGCATATAGTTTAGGCATGGGAGATTATTATAATTTTTACCTTGTAGTGATGGTTTTGTAAGAGACTTTATAGTACTGTATGTGATATCTATATCAATCTATGAATGTGATTATCAATCTCTCATCCATTTCTATATGTCTCTCTCTCAATATAGAAATAGAAAGGTATGTAAAAAAAGGGACATATATAGAGAGAGATGGAACTATATAAATAGATAGGTAATATGCCCCTTCATACCTTCCTTTAATTTGTTCCTTTATATGTCCCTTTATCTATGTATCTATCTTTATATGGATATATATATCCATCTATGTAGATCCATCCATCTATATATGTCCATTTATCTATCTATATGCAGATAGACATTCATATATTATAGATGATATATTTTTATATATATTCATCCATTTATATAGATACATTCATCTATCAAGATATAGGTATATATTCAACCAACTATCCATCTAGACATATTGTTTTTCATATATATATATATATAAATATACATATATATGAGTATATAGATCTACTCATCTATCATCTATCTATCTATCTATCTATCTATCTATCTATCTATCTATCTATCTATCTATCTATCTATCTATCTATCTTGTTACCCTTTTCCTTTCATTTTTCAAGGATTTGTTAAAGACATACTTTACATGGAACTGTGCTTGGCATTAGATAATATATAAATTATAATGACTTGGTCCCTATTCTCAAGGAATTTGCAGTCTGATAAGCATTAAAGTTTAAAGAAGGAGCAACTGTGTAGCAGAGTGGTGCAGTGGAAGCATGCTGGGCCCATAACCCAGAGGTAGATGGATTGAAACTATCCTCTGCTAAAGAAGGAGTAATTGAGACTATAGAACTTTTAGATTTTCAGTTGTTCTATGTTTGTGAGAGAATAATGGGCTAGAGTAAGAAGAACATAATATTTTCTGAGAAAAACAATAAGTAAAGTTATACCCTTAAATTTTATTTTGGAATCCACTGGAAACCAAAATTGAATTAGGATAATGGTAGTAAAGAAATACTCTCATCAAATCTGAAAATCGAGCTTAATTCTTCCTTTTCATGATGAAGTTTGACCATCATCCTGATGCAAATTGGCATCTAAACATGGAGAAAATTGCAACCTCAAACACAGGATAGAAAAACACCACAATCACTTACCACAACAGTGTGAGTTCTAGTACCTAAGAGGCTACTCACTGACTCTGTAAACATGGACAAGTCGCTTCATTTCTCTACTACTCACTTTTTTCATTTGTAAATAGGAGAGGCAGTTAGGCCAGATGACCTATAAAGTTCCCTTCAGGGGAAAAAATCTAGAACTACCATACCATTAATCAATACCAAAGGAAACAGAGAGGGGGCTCATTCCTGCCATTGGGTACACTTCATCTGGTCATAGTTTTCAATTGGATAAAATTCACAATTTCCCTGTCTCTTGGAAACTGCATACCCAGTAATACTCAGACTGTTCTGAATCTCTCCTCTAGTCAAGCATGGTGGAGCTTCTGATTCACTTGCATTCCCAGAAGAACAGAGAGCCCAAACTAAAAGTAAAATGGACATAATTTTAATGATTTTGTTTTAATTTTGTGCATTGGATTCAAACAGCAAACTGTGTGCACTCAACTGTTATCACAATGTGGTCAAGAGGTCTGTGTCTTTTACCATTTACACACAATTGGTCATTACAGTATGTCATCAGCCTAGTGGAAACCAGGGGTGTAGCATGGTAAGCAGTGTTGGTAGTGCACCTAGCTTTTATATTATCTAACTTGAAAATATTTCTCTTCTATGATTCCTTTTCTTGATAAAAATAGTTTTCACCAAACGTTGGTGGTGCACACGCACTACCATTCATGCTTGACATCACACCCCTGACAGTAACGCGTGTTCTTTTTTTTTTGTTGATAAAAAGTATTACAAAAATTTCCATACAAAAACTATTTTCATAGAAATCTTGCATTTCCACAAATAAACCTGAACATTTTTTTGGAAAAAAAAACTGCTCAAGAATTTTGTTCATTTTAACACTGTGACTGTATTGATAAATGCAGTCCACATAAAAGTTCTCCTGCTCACTTCTTGTAGGTGACTAATCTCATTTCCACTATTGTTGAGAACTGCACAGGCTCCATTGAGTTCAATTTGCAGCAGGAACAAAGGTCTGGAAACCATGAGATGCTAGAATATGAGCCTTCGATAGTCCATGTGACCACCAAATCCCCACCCCTATTTCCCCCTTTCCACAATTTAAAACAATATCACTTTAATAGTGAAAGGTTACAAAATATATCCCTTTTAACTCAGGAAAACTAGGTCAAGTGTTTGACTGTTGGCTTTCATTTTTTTTTTCATTCATTTTACTGGGGAAGGGGTGTCTCACATTACATTTTCTGGCTTGGTGAATTGAAGAAAATCATTATTGCCTTGGTTACCGACATTTTTATTTCAGTCAGTGACACAGACAGTCCACAAAGCAGACATGAGTCCACTTCATATTCCTCTTATTATGAAATTCAGATTTGCTTTGTGTTACAATTTTTTTTTTCACATCCAATAAACACATATTGTCTATTCAGATGATTATTATACTGTGCAGTTAGGGGCCAGTAACCTCACCACCTCTATATCTGGAAGTTCAGAAGAACATATTGTTTCTTGTTACACTACAGTTTTTGCTGATTCCAAGTCTTTTTTGTTTGTTTGTTAATGACTCCTTGAATGACTGCCCCACTGAGCATAGATACTCCATCTCCTGGCCACAGTTGAACGTCCAAGGGAACCTGTAATCTCACTGGACTGCATTTGAAACCAGCCACAAACCTCATATATCACATTCATTCAGAAGAATGGTGGAACCCATGATAAACAGTGTAACCCCGCAGAGCTTAGTTGATCCATGGTGCTTGTGAATCGAGTCTGACCATTGCAACTGCTTAGATCACAAGAGTCTTGAGTTCATAGACACAGCGGCATGAGGTAACTCATTTTATTTTGCACAGGTTGCATATTTCCACAGGAAACATTCTCGCTAAAGTTGTTTGGAAAAAAAAAAAGACGACAGTTTGTGCTTGGGCATTTGGGTCTCCCAGCTTTATGCCATGGTTTCTTTCCCTGGCAACCTTCTGTCGTTAAATGTGTGCATGTTGATAACTTCTTCTGTTTTCACAATAACAGGGGCCTGGGGTTTGTGTTTTAACCGGCGCTGACACTTCAGAGACATCCTCAGCTCTTCTACCATAGCACTACAGAAGGACCTCTATGAAAGAAAATTGGAAAAATCATTAGAAGTATAAACCTGTAATGTCAAGAAGTCATCCAAGTATAATGTTGTAAATTTGTGAACCTGGCAACTCAGGAAGATTGTTTGATTTTAGCCTGAAGCTGAGAAGGGGCTACTCTTTTACATATGCATCATATAATATTTAAAATGGCTCAAAAAATGAGATGGCCCATTGAAAATTTCATCTTCTAAAATTGTTTATTTTCTAGCAAAGATAGACTTCACTCTTTAAAATGGCCAGTTGCCTTAGCACCCCCCCCAAAATAAAACTAGGACAATACTTTGAATATAATAGGTGTCCAATAAATATTTGTTTAGTGGATTTAAAACAAGTGCCTTGTTATGCATATAATACACATATGGACAGATAACATATGTATGATTTGGGCAGATGCTTTGTAAAAATAGTTTATGACTCACCAGAAGGTTTTTTATTCCACTGAATTTTAAATACACATAAAACCAGAAAGTTTTCTTTTGTTTTTAATTTTAAATACTAAACATATTATTTCTAACAAATTGAGGTAAAAAATTCTACAGGAATTTTTTTCCTAATGTGGTAACAAAATCATAAAGCCATGACAGTAATGGGTCTCAGCTACTCAGCTAGCCTCCTGCTATTTCCATCACAAGCAACATATATATATATGGGCTATGCATGTCTATGCATGTATGTGTGAGTGTGTATGTATTATGTATGTATTTGGGGTGTGTGTGTGTGTGTGTGTGTGTGTGTGTTTGATGAGTAGAAATAGGTTTGGGTATTCTTAAACCACTGTCATTAAGGAGAAAAAAATAGATGGTCATTCCATAGTTGCTATTCTACATGTTGAAATCTAAAATTATTATTTTTCTCATTCTTCCCTCATTTTTAATGGATTGGACAATATATGTTGAAGTCTCACTACTGCTTAAGGCCGGAGTCCATGACACAAAGACATTTTTAAAATGTCAAACAGAATCAAACACAACTCCCTTTTTCCTAATTGTTTTAAGATTTAGAGTAGCATATTCCTATAGTGGGTCATATGATAGCATGTTATTTTAAGTATATAATAATTCTAATTTCTGAGAACTAGGCCATTCAAATTCCAAGATGTCAAATATATGAAGTTTCTTAATGTAAATAAAGTATTATATATGTGTATGTACATATGCATGTATAGTCTTATTTTTCACATTTTGTCCAATTACTTTGATGTTTTCTAGATCGTCAATGAAAAGTAAATTATTTGTAGCAATAACAAGTTACATGTGTCTTATAATTTTCAAAATATTTTGACATCTATTTTCTCATTTGCTCTTTACAACAAACCTTGTAAGTATCTTCATTTTACTATAATTTCCATGTGAGCATTTAAGATGAAGGACCTGAGGCCCAGAGAGATTCAGTGACATGCTCAAGGTCACATAGAAAACCAGGAATAGAGCAGAAGCTAGAATATAGGTCTCCTGACTCCCAGGACATTATTCTTTTAATTAAACTATGTTACTTTTGTTAAGACCTTCTATATTATATATGTGGATTCCAACTTCTAAAAATTATATTAATGTTGTTAGCAAAGTTAAATTTGTAGTTACAAAATGCTTTACATGCATTATATGATTTGATTTTCACAAAAGAACTATGAACTAGCCAATGTAAGTATTATCCCCTTTCTTGAGATAACAAAACTGAGGATCAGAGAGGGTAAATTACTTTCCCAAAGTGACATACCTAATAAGAGGCACAATTGAGATTTAAACCCAATTTTTATGAACCTATTTCTTTCCACTCAACAAGTTTATGTGACTCATTTCTCCCTACTTCAAACTATTTTATTATGCACAATTGTCTTATTTGCTTAATTTAATATAAACAATATATATTAAGCATCTATGTTCAAGGACTTGTGCTAAGCAATGAGGGAGTTGCTTTGTAATTCTACATAATCTCTTCCCTTATGAAGCTTACAATCGAATAGCCATTTTCATGAGACCTTTCTGCTTATAGGTTACTAATTCCAAATGCCATCCCTTTTCCCACCCCAATTCTGTTGTGAATCTAACTTTATATTTTGTTTCTATTCTGTATTTTCTCTCTTCTTTTTAGTTTAATCTTTCCTTTCCTCTGTACTCATGCTACTCTCTTGCCATCAATACTGAACTTGCTTCTCTCTGTCAATTCTATTCTTTGTCCTCAACACATGGATAAAAATTTATCTCATTGGGAAGCTTTCTGTAATTCACTGGGTCCCAACCTGATCACTTCTTTCCATAATAGATTTTGTGACAAGTAAAATATTGTAGAGCACATTAGCACACACTTACAATAAGAGGTGGCATTCATATAGCACTTTAATCTTTAGGGAGTGTCTGTTCTATAGTTGTGTTATGCATATGTGTTCCCAACTTACTTTTACTAAAGAGCAAGGACCTTTTCATCCCTCAAAGTACCACATGACTTGTCTATGACATGTAGTCATAGACAAGTACCAAGTGTAGTTTTCAATCAGCAGATAGCTTTAGAAATTTCATTCTTAAAGAAGGCCATGTTAGCTGGACTGCTGGCCTCAAGAAATTCATAAAGTAAAAAACTGGGGGAAAATCTAAAATTAGGTATGAATTATTTATTTTTAATTGCACAAAAGTAATGGAGAGAGGAATAATGTTAGATATATTTAGAATTTTTTTCTTAAATAGACAACAAATTCATAAAGATATTTTCTAGTTTAATCACATTTGTGGTAAAGAGAGATAGTTAGGCTCCTGTTTATCAAAGAACAACTGCCATAAGTGATTAATTAGCAAATTTTATTTTTTCTTAGAAGTCAAGTGGTCTATTTCTTTTATTGGATTGAAATAGTACAGGGCACCCAGTGATGTGTCAGTTCTGTAAGTGGTGGTTTAGTAATCAAGTATCAGCTTTTAATAATTACTTTTTAAGAACACCATGTTAATTATAACATAGCAGTACTACTGAGGTATTAAAAAGACCAGAGCAAACAACAAGGGTGGATCTGATATAGAGGACTAGGAGAAATGGGTAAGATTTTTGTAGCGCAAGAAAATGTTGCATATCCAGTAGAGAGTTGAGACTTACTTGAATTCCATTATTCAACCTCCAAACTCAGTGTTCTTTACCACTGTTGAATAGGGAAACTTTTTAAAGTTATTTGCCATGTTTTTCTGTGGAGTCATTTTACAGAATTAAATATGATATAGTAACATAGGATTGAGATATTAGAAGTCATGCATTCTATGACTTTCAGTTTACAGTAAAGAAACTGAGGCCCAGAGATGATAAGGTACTTCCTCATGGGCTCCACAGGAAGGAAGTAGTAGAGCTATGATTTAAACCTAAGTCTTCTGATTTCTAATCCATTTTTCTTTCTACTCCAAACCATCCTATGGTAAAGTAAAAACTACATTTTCAACATTTTGTAAATTGAAAAACCTTGTGTTTGACTATTTAAATTGTCCATTAAAATAAAGTTGGGCATTTAAAAAACCCTCTCAAACTTAAATTCTGTGTGAAGCACTACCCAGAAAATTGTATTACACAGCTATCTCCTGCAATACTGTTCTATCAAAAAGACTATCAAAGATTATTTTCTACTCGGTTCTGATCTTAGTCCACAATGGGAGATCAGTCTAGGCAATTGATTATAATGAACTAATTAGTCTCATTAATATACTTCCAATTTCCACAGTGAAACCACTCAGAGTTCTTTTGCTGTGCTTTTAATCATTTTCTAGTGCAGTGAAGCAGTGAGGTCTGTCATAATTATCATATACTTACTATGGATGGCATAGACAAAAGCACTTCTTTTTCACCAAATTTTACTTAAAGAGAAGTCTGTTAAAATGAACAATTTTAGAGCATACAAATTGTAAAAATAAGTAATGCAAATTTAGACAATGGGGAGTACTTGTTTCATTTTGATCCCAGGAGAAAAATGTGTATTTCTTTTTAAATTATTTAACATTATCTCTTAAATTTAATTATGCATGATTTTATATCATCTTCTAATTTTTGTTAATATCAAAACTTCTAGGGCCGCTAGGTGTAGCAGTGAAGAGATCACTGGCTCAGAAGTCAGGAGGACCAGAGTTCAAATATGGCCTCAGACACTTAACACTTACTAGTTGTGTGACCCTGGGCAAGTCACTTCACCCCAATTGCCTCACACACACACAAAAAATCAAAACTGCATTGAACACATGCCAGGCTTTGTCTGAGGTGGTGAAACAATTATATTATTGATTTTTTTCACTTTCAACTTACCAATTATTTTGTCAACAAAATGTTAAGCATATTGAGAGGCAACATGGTCTTGTTATCAATGCTACAGCTTTTGACTCAGTTAAATCTAGATTCAAGCCCCTGCCTATGAAATATTCTCACACTGTGACCTTGAGTTAGTCACTTACCCTTTCAATGTCCTGGGCAATTCTCTATGGCTATAAATTATAGATGACTTGTTGATCTGCATTTGGAGCAGTGTTTCCACACTGAGAATTCCCTACATTTTTTAAAATCACAGTTCCAGACAAAAAGAAATGACAGATGGGGCAGCTAGGTGGCACAGTGGATAGAGCACTGGCCCTGGATTCAGGAGGACCTGAGTTCAAATCTGGCCTCAGACACTTGACATTTACTGTGTGACCCTGGTCAAATCACTTAACCCCAACTGCCTCACGAAAAAAGAAAGAAAGAAAGAAAGAAAGAAAGAAAGAAAGAAAGAAAGAAAGAAAGAAAGAAAGAAAGAAAGAAAGAAAGAAAGGAAGGAAGGAAGGAAGGAAGGAAGGAAGGAAGGAAGGAAGGAAGGAAGGAAGGAAGGAAGGAAGGAAGGAAGAAAGAAAGAAAGAAAGAAAGAAAGAAAGAAAGAAAGAAAGAAAGAAAGAAAGAAATGACGAATATCCAATTATCTCTGCATTGACTGTATTAATCATAGAATCACAGATTTAGAGCTAGGAGGGACTTTAAAAGTCATCTAGTCCAACCCCCTCATTATAAAGACTACAAAAGTTATCAGATAGGTGGCTCAGTAGATAAAGCACTGGCCCTGAAGTTGGGAGGACCTAAGTTCAAATCTCACCTCAGATTCTTACTAGCTGTGTAACCCTAGGCAAGTCACTAAACCCCAATTGCCTTAAACATCTGGAGCCATGTCTAGTAGTCCTGATATATATCTTGCCACCGGACCCAGATGGCTCTGGAGGAGAGAATGATGTTAGTAACCTTGCACAGTCCTCCCTCACAAAACAAATTCACTGCATGTCATGACATTGACCCAATATCATGTTTCTCTTGAAGAATGAAGGACAAACAACAACAACAAAGATTACAAAACTGAGGTCCAAAGAGAAGCCAATTGTCTGCTGTTACTTAGACAGTCTTAGAATCTCATAGAGAATAAGAAAAGGCAGATTTGTACCTCAGGGTATAAGATCTTAAAAATACAAGTTTTATCTCTCTGTGGTGACCCAAATTATATGAGATTTGCCATATAGAAAATAGTATAAGCTGGCAACTTGGTAGGCACACTCTAACCAAACTCAGTAGGTTCTATTTGGTTGAGATATTATTATACATTTTCTAAATTTCACCATTGCACATAGGCTATGTAAACAATGTTTATATCCTAAACAACATTTGTAACCTAGAATTACACAAAGTTGAACCTTTAAAGACTTTAGAGGAACTGTTAACCATAAAACAAGCAATATATTCAATAAGAATTGAATTAAAGAAGACTTTTAGGAGTTCAGTATTTTAGTATTCACTGAAGTCAATAAAGATAATATTTGAATTTTTATTTGAAATAATTTGAAGTTTACAAAACAGAACCGAACCTGATAGGAATCCTAGCAATATGTTTGTTTATTTGCTTTTGTTTTGGAGGCAACTGGTGTTGTGACTTGCACCAGGTCACATAGCTATTAAGTGTCTTAGGCTGGATTTGATCTTAAGTCCTCCTGCCTCCAGGGCCAGTGCTCTAGCCAATGCATGACCTAGCTGCTCCCCTCCACCACCCCCAGCAATACATTTTCATTTCTTTTTTCTTTTATTTTTTGTGGGGTAATGAGGATTAAGCGACTTGCCCAGGGTCACACAGCTAGAACATGTCAAGTGTCTGATATTGGATTTGAACTCAGGTCCTCCTGAATCCAAGGCCAGTGCTCTATGCACTGCACCACCTAGCTGCTCCCCAGCAATATATTTTTAAAGGAAGGTTTCCATTGATTCCAGACAAAATCATAAGTTTAGTTTTTTAAGTTGCCTTATTGTCAAAAAGATAAGTGTTGTCGTTTCAAAAATTTGAGGATGTCTTTTTTTAATGAAAAAAATGATGGTGGTTCTAAGCATTCACATAATAGACTTCAGGAAAAAAAGATTAAGGATAAAAGTATGTTGAGCATTATTTAAAATTCTCTCATAATTCTGGACATGTTATGGCAGATCTTGCAAACATATTAGGTTTTATCACTAAACTTATGAGATATATAAAAACAAGAGGTATAATCGTTATAAAAGTAGGATGCAAATATTTATTTGGGGTTAAGAAAAACATGCCATCAAAAAAAAGTAGTTAATATGCTGCAACTGAGGAATTAAAAAATAATTTATACATATGTTTATAGAAATAATTTGGGTTTAAATACTTTAAAAATATCAATATACAAGGGATTGGAAGCTTTTATGTTTATTTTTATAGACTTCTATATTAATAAAGGCACAATCTATTAGATAGAGGGATAGTTTTGAAGTCAGGAAAATATGGAGTTAGTCTTATATTTAATGCAAACTAGCTGTGTGACAATAGGAAAGTTATCCAATTATCTATTGCCCCATTTGTCAATCTGTACTAGTATAAGGACCTTCCACATTGGAAACTTCCATATGTATAAAAATCACAAGTCTAAACATACACTCATATACGTATATACACACATATATACACAAACACAATATTTATACATCTGTGGTTTAGGGAAATCATTAGAAGAAACCATACTCATTCTCCATGACCCAATATAATTAACTATATTATTGTTTTCTTATATAATAAAATATCTCTAATTTTACAAATATAAATATTTTATAGCGTGATATGACACTATGAAAGATGAGTGTGAATAAAAATGCAATATTAGAGAAATGAGGAAGGTCATGTTCTGCCTTAGAATTTGATGTTTCTGAAATGTGTTTTTCTTTTCCCCGATTCAAATTAACCCTTCCAAACAAATCACCAGACTACAGTATTTATTTTTTTCCATTTAAATAGTCACATTATATAGAGCAAGCAAATGTCACAAAATTATGGATTTAGAGATACAAGGGACTCAAAAAGTCATTAAATTTATTCCATTTTATTGACAAAGAAAACCAGGCAATAGTGAGGTTCAAGTGTTCTGTGACACACAATTAGTAAGTCTCTAAGCTGGGATATTAACTTAAATCTTTCTAGCTTCAAGTAGAGTCCCTCCTCCCTGTGATAAATATAATACACTGAATATCAATATAGTGAAATCTGTGTCATAGATTTAGAGTATGAAGGAACCTTAGATATATATAGTTCAAGGTCCTCAAGATCACATAGATACTATGTGGAAAATTAAAGATTTCAATCCAGGTCTTGTGGCTCCAGGACCAAATATCCTTACACACTCTACTAGAGCTGCCTCCAAAACATTGGCTCTTCCCCCTCCAAGATGTTTTTTATGTTGTCATATGTGAATGGCAAGTTATTCACTAATAATTTTTATATTGATATCAATTAAGACTATTTATAAAGCACTTAGCACAGTTCCTGGCTCATAGTAGGTGCTTAAAAAAGAGTTGTTCTTATCCCCCTTCCCCACTATTATATTCTGTTCTTAAAAGTTTCTTTCTGAGTTTCTCTGCCTTTTCATGGAACATTGTTGTAAACCTGAATGATTGCAGATTGAATGCCTATTTTTTCAAGAGTTAATTTATTTTAACTTTTCATGCCATATATGAAATCCCATTTCATTTTTTAAGTAACAACCACAATTCTCCTATATTTATCACTGGTTTTGGACCAATGTGCTATTATCTATTAGGGCAAAGGAATATGATAAAAGGGGGAAAAGTTAAAACATGTGTATTTAACATGGACCAGCCTGCTGCAAATGATGTTTCTTGAAAGTTATCAGCCTGCAAAACTCAATTCAATTCAACAAGCACTTATATGACACCTGCTAAATGTCAGGATACAAAGACAAATGAATGCTTGATAATGAATTCTATTACATAGTGCCTAGCTTATAGTTGGTACTTGATACTTGTGTATTGCTTAGAACCTTAAAGCAATATGTATTTAATGATAAACACTGTTAAACTAAAAAAAATGTCAATGTGAGTTATTCAGGAATATGATGGAAAATCTTTGACTTACTTAATTCACTGCAAGCATAGGGTAAGGACAAACCAAGGGAAGCATGCACTTTAGGGATCATAGAAATAATTTATGAAAAGTCCTTTATTTAATAGAGGAGATAAAATGAGGCTCAGAAAGATGAAGCTTAATATGAAACTTAGTGCAAGATACAGGACCAAAACTCAAGTCTCTTGACTTTTAGTACTTCTCTTTTTAGACTACCCTTACTTCCTCAGGAAAAAAAAAGTATATTCTTCAGAGAAGTAGAAGGGATCTTAGGGGTCATCTATTCCAACTCCCTCATTCTATAGATGAGGAAATTGAGATCCAAGTTAGGCACATACTTGCCCATGGTAACATAGGTAAGAAGAGCAGAATTGAGATATGAACTCAGGACCTTACAGTTATACCAGGGTGACTCCATAAGATAAGCTCCATGATGATTTACTTGGAAGCTAGTCACTTTTAAAATTACTCTTCCCCCACCCACCCACACTTTTTGTTCAAATAGAAGTTAGGCAGAGAGAACTTGGGGAAAGGGATAGGTTAATTTTTCACCAAGTGGAGCCTACTGAACTAGAACTGACAGTTGATCATTCTTTATCCATATAATTTTCATATTGGTAAATACATAAACAAATTATTAAAATAGCTTATGAAATCTTGCATATCACAGAACAGAGGCTCTATATAATCATGCTGAATTCCACAAATACGAGACAGAAAAAAAATGAAACATCATTATCCATTTTCTCATTTCCGTATTTGGGCTTACAAAAAAGCAACAACAATAAATAAGGTCTGCCATACTTCTACCCCAATGTAGGCAATATGGCTGTGAAACATACTTTGAGAAAAGCACTGCTAATCACCACCTTCTAGCTTGTGGATGTGGTCTTGCAGAAGAAAAAAAAGTCTAACATTTAAATAACCAAAGTGTCATTTGGTTATGGATCACTTTGCCCAAAATATCCAACTTTATAAGGCATGATTGTATTTAGTTTTAAAATAAAATTATTTGTTTATGGAAACCCAAAGGAATCACACAGTATTTGCTATTATGTCTATGTAGGAACTGTGTGAAGGTAAGTAAGGAATTTTGTGGTGAATCTGATGTGTAATCTGTATTATCTATCCTTCCTTCCTCCCTCCCTCTTTCCCTTCCTTCCTTCCTTCCTTCCTTCCTTCCTTCCTTCCTTCCTTCCTTCCTTCCTTTCTTTCTTTCTTTCTTTCTTTCTTTCTTTCTTTCTTTCTTTCTTTCTTTCTTTCTTTCTTTCTTTCTTTCTTTCTTTCTTTCTTTCTTTCTTCCTTCCTTCCTTCCTTCCTTCCTTCCTTCCTTCCTTCCTTCCTTCCTTCCTTCCTTCCTTCCTTCCTTCCTTCCATTTTTCTTTTCTTCCTTCTTACCTTCCTTCTTTGCACACATTTTGGTTAATCCAGCCCCTCAGCAATAGGACTTAGGGCCAAATTAATTAAAAAGCTTCTTGGGCCTCCTATCCTTAACTTAATATAGTGTGCAGTGAGGTAAAGAACATTGTTTTGAGAATTAGAGCATGAGTATTCTAATCCTACCTCTGCTCTTCAATAAACATGGGAATTTAGGCAAGTCATTTAGGCTTTGGGAATCTTAGTTTTGTCATCTATAAAATGGGAATAATACCTGTCATGGGGTTATTGTGAGGTTCAAATTAAATAATGTATATGATAATGCTTTATAATGTTTGAAGCATTACATGAGTGGTCTGGCTAGATTATATATCTATCTGTGTCTAGTTTCTGAATCAAAGACTTGACAAATAGAGGGCCTCATGGCTGAACCTCAAAAAACAGCCAAAGGATGTTTAACACTCCAAAGTCCCTTGTGTATTGGGGCTTTTACTTCATTTTTTTTTTAAGTGAGGCAATTGGGGTCAAGTGACTTGCCCAGGGTCACACAGCTAGTAAGTGTCCGAGGCCAGATTTGAACTCAGGTACTCCTGACTCCAGGGCCGGTGCTCCATCCACTGCGCCACCTAGCTGCCCTTTTACTTCATTTTTTATGTTGTAATCATTCTGTTGATGATGATATATAATTTTAGAATCTACATTTTTATTGATAGAGGAAGGGCATATGAACATGAAAATACAAGAGAATTATGGATTTAGAACTAAAACAGATTTGAGAAGTCCTCCTGGTCAATCTTCTCATTTTATTGATAAGGAAACAGAGGTAGAGGGAGGTTAAGTGATCTGTCCAGTATCATACAGTTATTAAGAGTCTGAGATAGGATTTGAATTAAGGTCTTCCTGACTCCAAGCCAGAGTGCTACCTACTGCATCCTCTAGTTACCATATATAAGCTCTTAAGTAGAGGATCAATGGAAATATAAAGATGTCCAAAAGAAAAAAGATATACATCTACTATTTGCCTAGGTTTTATTTTGACATTTTCGAATCTGAAAGAAAAATGCCATAAACATGTATTTTCTACTTATGTGAAATCCAATGAATGTAATGTGAAAGGCAATTGGGCATACTAGATAAAGAACCAATGTGTGGGGTTCAAGTCCCATTCTTTATTCATACTGGCTGTGCTACCTAGGCAAGTCAGTTTACTTGTCAGTGCCCTAGGTGATTCCCCAAGACTATAAATTGCTAGGAATATATAATTCTAGATGTGTAAAAGAAATTCCACATTATGAGCTTCCTATACCCAAGAAGTCACTGTTCTATTGGGAGAAAGAGAGAGAGAGAGAGAGAGAGAGAGAGAGAGAGAGAGAGAGAGAGAGAGAGAGAGAGAGAGAGAGAGAAGGGAGGGAGGGAAGGAGGGAAAGAGGGAAGGAGGGAAGGGAAGAGAGAAGAGGAGAGGAGAGGAAAGGAAAGGAGAGAACAGAAGAGGGTATTTTAAGTTTTGCAAACGACCACAGTTTAAAAAAATATATTTTTAAATATAGTCTTAACTGGCAGGGTCCTGATACTTTAAAACATTCATAACCTAAACATAATAAGGTTATTTCAGAACTTCCTTCCAATTGTGAAAGCTAACATTTTGTCATTGTGTAAGAAAGCAGTTTTTAAGAAGGTATGTAAATATCACGCTGTTCTCAGTTCCTTCAAGTAAAATAAAAAATACTTATGAAGTGATGTGTACAGGGATCTATGAACAGCTAGTCAGCATTCAAGCAGCGTCTGCATGTAATGAAGGTAGGGCAATCTTAGAAAACTGCTTTCTGACATACAACACCTGACCTAATATCTTTTCCAAACCGCATGTTATAGCAACACAACTGTGAAGTTTCTCATTATCAACTCCCAAATAGCAGTGTTTCAGACCACATCATTTATTGTGCCTCCTACTTTGATTTAGCACTATCTCCTACATTTTTTATTTAGTCATGGCCTGGAGAATATCCTCTTTCTTTTCACAGTTTTTTTTTTTTTATTTGCAGCTTCTTAAAAAAATGGCTGTGCTTGGATTATCTTGGACGTGGTTTAGCAGATGACATAGGTAGCAATGTCAATTAAAATAAGCTAAAACGAGATGTTCTGAAAAAATGCTGAACGAGTATCTTCATTTTTAAAAATAATTTTAAAGAATTCAATAAAAATGTAGGTCAGAGAAGCAAGGAGAATTAAAGAGTTCTAAAGTTAGTCTGAAGAGATGCTCTATTTATTTTATTTATGTAATGGTTCATTAAGTTTATTTGAAATTACTTTATGTTCAAACACCAAAGAAGAAAGGAAACCAAGATTTGGCTATTGTTATGTTTGGGTTCACAGTTTCCAGAACAATCAGTTCAGATAAGAAGAACAACTTATCTCACTAAAACAAGTTTCAGTTACAGGAATGTGTGTGTTTGTGTGTGTATATGTGCGTGTATACACACAAATATATGTGCATATATGTATGTATATGTGTATATATATGTGTGTGTATATTTATGTATGTAAGTATATTAAATCTATATTTAAGAATTCCTAAAGAGAAAGTAAATCATTGGAGTTATTTCTGTGTTACACATGAAGACAAAGCAGGAATCTATCTATCTATCTATCTATCTATCTATCTATCTATCTATCTATCTATCTATCTATCTATCTATCTATCTATCTATATCATTATACCTTTGCATATGAATGAAAAGCAGAACTATCTATTAACTAAATGTTTCTCACTTAAATGGGAACGGTTTTATTTTATTTAGAACTGTTATATCTATAACTATGTCTATATACAATATATACAAACAAAAGAAGTTATTTTTATTCAGATCTTAAGTCTGGCATGCTTTAACCACATTGTAGTCAATAAGGCTGTGAAATATATTTTGAGAAAAAAGCACTGCTAATCATTACCTTCTGCCTTGTTAATATGGTATTACAGTTGAAATAAAAATCCAACATTCAAATAATTAAAGCATCATTTGGTTATAGATAATTTTGCAAAATATATCTAACTTTATAAGGCATAATTGTACTTAGTTTTAAATTAAAATTATTTATTTATGGAAATACAAGAGAATCACACAGTATTTGTTATTATATCTATGTAGGAACAGTATAAGCATAAGTATTTATTATTCTTTTTGTGATATATTTTAGATATATGTATATCTATAGCCATATACATGAACATATATGTACATGTACATATACATATATACATATATACATATACACTAAGACTTTTGGGACACCCTGCATATTTATTGATAAAAGAAATGTACACATCCACATATATTAGCAGCAGAGCCTGACTGTCACTATAAATAAATGAGATATTTAAGAGAAACAATAATTTTTAAAAGTAAAATATAAGAAATCATTTAAAAATCCTCATATTAGAGAGAGAATATTTTACCTTAAGTTTTACTGGGTAATTATTAGCTCTTTCTGCCTAGAAACACATATGCAATCAAACAAAATGAGAAGCAAATTTGACAAATTAAACAAAAGACAAAAATAAATCAAATATATGAAAGATTGTTGAAATGAACTTCTATTTCTCATATTCCCTCAAACATTGACCTTTAAAAATCAATTTACTATAATAATCATGCCAAATGGAAACACTTGCTTATTTTATGGAAGATAGTTTTAGGGAACAAAAGACTACTTAATAGATGCCATAGTTTGTATTACAAGCATGATAAAAATGTTTGACTTTTAAAATTTTTAAATACAATAAAAATAACAGACATTTCACTAAATTAATCTTTAAATTCAAAAATTCAAAAAACTAAATGATTTATTATAATGTAGTACACCATCTTGTGGTTACTTAGAAGGAATGCAGTTCATGTTCCCAAAAATGTCAGTGTCCACACATTTCCATCACATTTCAGTCTTTTTAGCCTCATCTCATGCAGTAAACATATTTGAAGTCTTAGATTATTCAATTTTTATACAACTGGAAAAATATAAAAATAATATGCTGTTCATTTCACCAAGCATTTTACAATACATAAGCTATTAAGTTCACCTGATTTGTTTCCACTTTGAATCTATAAATAATATGAAATAACCATCAGACCAATAAAAAGTGTTAATTATGAACACAGCTATAGCATTAATTCACAGTTTAAAATGAAACTGGGATGTGAGATTTCAGTGTTTTTTAGCATGTACTGACTTCTGTCCCTCAATTAAAAAATAAATACAAACACATAAACTTGTTGCAGCTATAATTCTGGATGTTGCTAATAAGTAAGTATTGATAAGTTGAAAGTAAAGTAATTAGGTAGCTAGATGGTTAGATAAAATATAAGTTTTCTGAGGACCACGCTGAATATTATACAGCTCTATATACACCATTTGTCCTGTATATATTAATCATTCAATAAATATTTATTCTATAAATGAATGAATGAGCAAATATTTGTTGAATGCCCATGAACATTTTAGTTGTATATGGAATGCAAGGAATATAAGTTAAATGTAATTTTTAATATTGTAAATTAGATTTTTGTTAATTCTTGTTTCATGCATATTCTTTATGACAAAAGTCTGAGAGTAATTTTTATAGTATGTTTTAATAAATCTAGTAAGATGTAAACAAGCAGCAAAATACAATATAATAATATATTAATTTCTCAAAAACAAATAATGTACGTCAAGAAGCTAATGTGTCATAATAAATAATGTTAACAATTCTTATATCAGGCTTTTGTTTTGTTTAGTGCTTTTTATCATTTAGGCTATAACAGTAATAAGACTGTAAAAAGACAAATTCACCTTTTCAAAATAATGTTTTGTTTTATTTTTACTTCAACTCCATAGCTGCACCTTTCTTACCTCTCCTCATGCCTAGCATAGTATATTAAGGGCTTTTATTGAATGAGTCATACTTGTGGAATACTTTGTTTCTATTTTATGTTCTTCAATTCTTACCAATAACCCTGAACATGCATATTGGGGGTTTTCCCTTTTCTGAAGGGTTTTTGTATTTTTACTTAAAATAGCTTTGAGACTTTCCTTCTCCCACTACTTCCTAAATGAAGATCTGAGTATAGAATACAGGGGTTATAGCTGGAAGTCAGTGTATTTTTCCTTTAATTCTTTGTGCATCTGCTCAGGATGTCACAAAGAAATAGACAAAAAAAAATATGTGGAATGTTTCACCCTTTCAAATCAATTTCAGCTATGCAACACCCTTCCAAAAACATGCTTGCTGTCATATAGAAATAGATATGATATGTATATTTCTTTTATGGGGAAACCTTCAGTGAATTACAAAACAGAAACATTTTTAAATGTTTTCTACCTTTACATTTCCCCAAAATAATTAAATTAGGAGTATTTTTTGCTAAATTAAAATGTTCTAGTAAAAGCAAAGCAGTTTTGTGTGACTATACTATGGCTAAGTTTATCAATGGGAAAAATCATACTGGTTATTTGGTATAGCAGAAAGGAGCAGGTTATTTAAATAAATTAAACATCTTCCTCTTTTTGTTTTATTGTAGACTGTACTAATTGAAATTAGAGTTATTCTTCCCATTCTTTTCAATTATTCCTATACTTTTCAATGGTATATAGATCATCTAACGTGGGGTAGGAAGAAACTCTAAAAAGAAAGTCTTTTTAACTTAATTTGATTTTTTAAATGTCCAGCTATTTGCCACATTTCTTAGTATATAATGTGAATTGCAATGTAAATCTTTATTAGAAAAATGATATTGTTTTGGAATTAAGGAATTACAGAAGCATACAGGCCCTCCAAAATCATCTTATCCAACTCCTTACTTCAAACATAAATCCTACTTCTTAAAAAAGTTATTTATTTATATTCTTAAGTACAAATATTAGGCATTAACATTCAGAGATTCTCTTATTGTGAAGGAAATAATGACTACTTTACCCTTAATGACGAGATTACAAAAATGGATGAGGTAAGAGATGTTTCCACCTTGTTCACACAGCACTTGAGCATATTTTTAAAAGGCATAGAGTTGAATTTAAAACAAATTTCATTAAGGTAAAATCTATATTTTGATATTATGACTATTATTATACATCAATATAACCAGATATGTAAAAAACACAAAAATAATTGTTTGGTAGGTTTTTTTTTAACGTACCTTCCTTCTGATTTGGCTAAATTTTTTTATTTTTCCATAGGTTGTTTTGGTGTCAGTAGGTACTATAATATATACAAATATACATAAATATTATAAAACTCATTGAAATTATGCTTATTTCTAAACCAAAGATAATGAGTTACTTAGGTCATTAAAATGAAAATGTGGTGGACCTTTATTAAAGAATATAGGCCCAGGGACGATAAGTAATTGTGATGTTCATGAATTATTTAAAAGAAATTAAAATGCTTTTAGCAACAAATAAAAAAAAGTCACTTGAAAGGTACAAAGGTTCCAAAAGGTTGACAGAATTTAGTCACCCTGCATTAATGAAAGGGTAATATTCAGATCTTACTTTTCTACTTGATATTGACCCACATAATTCCATAAAGCTTTGCAAATATTAAAGGAATTTATGACCTTACTGTGCCTCAATATTTGACAACTAAGCATTTTAAAGCAATATTAAACCTTATTTTATGCAGTATTACCAAAAAGAAGCTATTTATAGATAAATACATGAATCAATATAAATCTTGAAGTGTTAAAATAGCTTTTTAAAAAGGTAACAATGTTGATTTCCTGAACAATTTCTTTCTTTATAAAAAGATATCTTGCAATATTTGAAAAGGAACTAATTCTATATGTGGAAATATTACAAGAATTACTATTCATTTTTATATGAAGAATATAGCACCATAAATTGAGGGACTGACTGAGGTCACAAACATTTCAAGGATGTGAAGACAATTGAAAAGATACATTTTTGTTCCATTGATTGAGGAAAGCTTATGTAAAATATATCATATTCAATGTATTAAAGTTCAACAAATATTCATGTCAATTTCTTTAGTTTTTACAGGTACATATCAATGTATTGGTGCAAAACTCTATACCAGCTGTCAGTTCTCCAAGAAAATAAAGAACCTAGAAATGATTATATTAGCAAAGCAGAACAAAGACATATCCATGTTTCAGAAATCTATGAAAGTTACAGAAGATTAAATCATAATCAGCAGTAGATCCACAGCAATAATATTGATTTTATCCTTTAAAAATGCGACCAAAGCATTTTTTAAATGAAAATATCATCAGAATGTGATCTATTTCACAGACATATCTAAGTTTTCTGACTCCACATTGATAGTCAGTTTTGCATCTTAATACCAGATTGATCTGTAGAAGAGTAATTTGTTTCCCATATTACAGTTTCAAGTATCTTCCTCTTCCATTAAATTAACTGCAGTGAACTTCCAGCAGTAAAAAGCTCTCTTTTTTCAGGCTTGAATAAGAGGAGAAATAGTCACTTGTCCTGAAAGCTGGCTACAATTAAACATATTAAAAAGAAATTAAAAATTGCAAAAGGTGATCCCTCATATCCTTTGTTGTGAACCTTTGTCACATAACTAAAATTAAACAAGACTATGAGCAGCCACAGGACTAGGAAAATTTTTTGGCTGATGAAATCATAAAGCATGGATTCCTTAAAACCCACAACAGTGGGTTTAAGTGGCAAAAGAACAATATTTACCTTTTCCAGTTGAGCATTTTTTTTGGATTTGTACAGGAACTCTCCAACTGCCACAAAGACTGAAAGCACCAAGCCAGCTGCTAAAACAATGAAGATGCCACCAATATTCTGAACTCCCAGAGCACTGGCTTCTTTACTCTCTTCTTCTGGACAGCCATTACCTCGCCACCATTTCTCTTTCATCATATGAAGCTTCCCTTCTTCTTGGAGTTGAAGAATTGCTATAGTGATCTTATCTCGGTATGGAGACCCTACAACGTAGGTTAAGAATGTGTTAAAAAAATCCAAAATATCAATATAAATCTCTGTCTCTGTCTCTGTCTCTCTGTCTCTCTCTGTCTGTCTCTCTCTCTCTCTCTCTCTCTCTCTCTCTCTCTCTATATATATATATATATATATATATATATATATATATACTTTTGGCTATTTCTTATCCTTATAATTTCATAAGGAAAGGTTAGCTTGGGAGATGCTATTGTCCTTCTACAAAGGACAATAGTTCTCTATTTCCTCAAATATAAAGTATTAGTTTTACTAGAGCAAAATGGTGTATGAAGATAATGGAAATACATAATAGGAAGATAAGGAAAAGAATTTGCAGAGATGCTATTTCAGATTCTCTTAACAGTTTCATGGATATAATTTTTTTAAAAAGAAAGAAGGAAAATTGCAATCTATATCAATGCAGAGTCAGTTTGAAAAGTGGCAATTGAGTAAAATATCATAATCTTCATGGCAGTTATTTAAATTAATCCCCCTTATTTTATAGATGAGGAAACAGATGTCCTGAAAGTTCAAGTGACTTGTCCAGTATCATACACAGAGAGAAAGTGTTGGATCTAAGTTTGAATTGAAGTCCTTTGATTGCAAATCAAGCATTCTCCCCATTATAGTAGATGACTCTAAGAGTCAGTGGATGACAAAAATAAGTCATTAAGTGACTCTTAAGGAATCATCAATGTAGCCACCAGGTGAGAAGTTCTTTTGATGATTCCACAGGTCAATAACTACACCAAGATAAGAAGAAGGTGGAGGCAGCCACAGAATCTCAATTTGAAAGGCCTTAGAATTTATCTAGTCCAACTCATAACTACACAAGAATGCTCTCTATAAAATAATAGATAAGTGGTCAGGCAAATTGAGTTTAAAGACCCTCTAAAGAAGGGGAATTCTTTCTGTCTTGAGACTGCTGATTCAGCTTGGACGCTCTCATCGTTAGAAAGTATTTCCTTACACCAAATCTAAACTGTCTTTTTCCCCCCCTCTACATTGCTGCTAGATTTGTACCTGAAACCCAATAGAACAAACAAATCAAATCCCACCTCCAGAAAGCCACTAAAATAACCTTCAAAGGTTATTCAACAGGTTCAGAATTACTTCATGTTACCCTCCCTTATATTTTCTGCTCCAGGAGAAGAAAACTGTTTTGCTGGTATGAGCATAGGTCTCTTACTAATTATCTTTTCTCTGCATTAAATATCCCAAGTCCTACTACTTATCTTCAGTGGGTATAAGTTCAAGGCCATATGTCACACATGTCCTTCCTCCCCTGGACACTTTGCAGATTATAAGTATTTTTTCCTCATGTGTAACACTAAGAAGAACTAAATACAGCATTTCATATGTAATCTGACTAAGGCCAAATATAGGAGGGTTATCACCACTGAAGTCCCAGGCATGATGTCTTTCTTAATATATCTTGAATATATTGCCTTTTTGGTGACTATATCATACTGTTGTATATACAAGTATATGTGTATGTGTTTATACCATATATTCCCTACAGCATCTATTACAAACTTTGTCTTCTCCATTCTCACCTTTACAAGTTCTCCTCAGCCTTCTCTCTTACAACAGGTGACCTAGATGCCTAATCCACTATTATTCAAAACTGTTTATCACACATTCTTTCCTCTTTCCTTCTCAAAATTGAAAAAATATTCTAGCCCTCATTAAATTAATGCTTACTGTCTTTTCTCCCACTTCCTCCTTACTCTTCCAGGATCTTTCCCTCACAGCCTTTTTTCCCCTCTCTCTCATGTACTCTGCTCTATTGAGTGCTTTCCCTCTGTCTACATATGTGTATATATATATATATATATATATATATATATGTGTGTGTGTGTGTGTGTGTGTGTGTGTGTATATATACACACACATAGATATATAATGTATATATGTCTAAGTGTACAAACCATGCAGACATTTAACTGTCTGAAAATAAAAGTGGATTAGCTGAATAGTACTCCCTTAAATTCCTCATAAACGTATGCCACATTTTTCCCAGGAGGAAAAAATGAGGAAGCTATGGCATATTCATTTCATGTTCTATATCTGACAAATTAGTATTATAACCACTTAGTGAACTGACTTTATTTTACAGAACAGGGAATAACCTACATCAGGAGGAGTTTCTTTAAAAGGAGTTCCCTATATGAATAAGATTAATATACTAAAATAATCATATATATGAATGTATATCATACACATCAACATCATATATATGAGACATACTTAGCACATTTTAAACTATATGCATATATTGATCATGTATATAAAAACTTGTCTACACTCAATGCCTCTAGTTAATCACTATTTTAAGACATTCTCTTTAAGTATATACATATTTATCTATATATACTGTAAAGTCTCTCATTCCCTACCAAGAAGGTATACCCACATACATACATATGCACATATATTTATAATATATATATTATTTATATATAAAATTGTGTGTATGTATCTATAAACACATACATATACATATTCATATTGTGTATAAAGTACCCATTAACTTTAAAATATTGTTCCAGGTATTTAGTATATATGAAAGGTACCTACAATATAAAAATATAGATTTGGGGGAATATTATTGTTTTCCTCTTCTCACTTTCATTGCTAAACTTCCTGAAAACAAAATTGCTTATACTACACATTTCTTATTCTTCATTACCCACTCTCTCCTCCATCTCATTCAATCTGACTTGTGCCTCAAGATGGAAGTCCTCAAAGTGCTTTTGTTGACTTTACTCTCATTTATCATATTTACAATCATTGACTCCTGTGTTCACAACTACTGTATGCATGTTTTTCAGGTTTTTCTCCTCTAGTCTTGACCTCCCTTCTGAGATACAGATCCCTGTTATAACCCAGATGTCCTTTTGGCACCTCAAATTCAATATTTCCCAAACTACACTTATATTTCTCCTTAAAATGTTTTTTTCTTTATGTCTTTACTACTTCTATCTATAATGCTACTACTTACCCAACTTTGCATTTCCATCATCAGAAAACATGGACTTATCTTTGACTATTCCCTTTTCTTTAGCTACCATATCTAATTAGTGACCAAATCTCACCAATTTCACTATCACGATAACTATCATGTTTTTCTCCTCTATAGTAACACTTTAACTCTCTTATTATTAGTCCTTGTGACCACACAGATGAATGATTAAAAATATCCCCCTAACAAATCTTTCTACTTCCCCCTCTCTAATCCATTCCTCATACTGACTTCAGACTAATCTTTTTACATATATTTTGTGATGTCATTCCTCTGCTCAAAAATCTTCAGTGTCTCCCCTTTGCCTGCTGAGCAACATTCAATTGTTTTTTCCTGGTTTACAAGCCCTCTGCAATATGCTAACACTCAACAGGTTCAGAATTACTTCATGTTACCCTACTTTATATTTTCTGCTCCAGGAGAAGAAAACTGTTTGTTTTGGCACTTGATCATGTTCTATGATTCCTAGCTTTGTCTTGGTTACACTATTATTTTTAACTAGAAAGTTATCCCTTCCCTAGTTCTTATAAGATTTTTAAATCTTGCCCATGCTTTAAAATTCAACTGAAATGTCACTTTCTTTAAAAAGCCTCTCTTTTCTGACTGATGGTTAACAATCTATGGCCTTGGACATTGACATTGCAACTATATGATATCACACAGTATTTTATGTGCTTGTAGTTGCATATATGTTTTATCTCCTTACTAAATGGTAAAAACCATAAGGGTAGTCATTTTCTTATTTAAATATTATATCTTTACCAACACCTAACATAGTTCTTTTTTTTTTTTTTTTTAGTGAGGCAATTGGGGTTAAGTGACTTGCCCAGGGTCACACAGCTAGTAAGTGTTAACTGTCTGAGGCCGGATTTGAACTCAGGTACTCCTGACTCCAGGGCCGGTGCTCTATCCACTGCGCCATCTAGCTGCCCCTAACATAGTTCTTTATACAAAGTAAGTACTTAATTTGAATATTTGTTGAATGAACTAATGACCACTTCATGCTCAATTCCATTATAAAGGGAAAGAGCATTGATTTTTTTTGTGTGTGAGGCAATTGGGTTTAAGTGACTTGCCCAGGGTCACACAGCTAGTAAGTGTTAAGGTCTGAGGCCAGATTTGAACTCAGGTACTCCTGAATCCAGGGCCAGTGCTCTATCCACTGTGCCACCTAGCTGCCCCGAGCATTGATTTTAATTAAAGAAACAAGTTCAAGTTCCATAAGTCAGCCTAAACTTGGGCAAAGAAGGAAGCTTTGGAAATTCACAACATGAGTCTTTTATTTATAATTCATAGTAACCATGGTTAGCTATGAAGAAATCATCAGAATTCTTATTTATTCATACATACTAAATTCAATGACAATATTATATATGAAATCCAATATTATATATGAAGTATTGAATGTCTTTTTCTTAAAAATGGCACAATTTTTTATTACACACAGTGTAATAAAAAACTACAGAGGGAGAGAGGAATAAGGAGGCCTGGGAAGGAAGAAAATATGACAAAGGGCATGAGGCTGAGAGGCGGTCAGGAGATGCTTTCACTATCCTCACCCAGGTATGAATGTCTTTAAATTATATAGATTATCATAGTCTTCTTTCTGTGACCTGGGCAATTCACTTAATCCTGTTTGCCTCAGTTTCCTCATCTGTAAAATGAGCTAGAGAAAGAAATAGCAAACTACTCTACTATCTTTGCCAAAAAAAAAATGTCATCATGAAGAGTCAGATATGATTGAAAATGACTGAACAACAACAACAATCAAAGACTTCTGTCATGTCATTCAAGGTTATGGGAGCTTCATAGCTTTCAGGAAAGTAAGACGCAGTGTTTCAAACTATTTCCAGTCAGTGATACCATGATAGTGAAGTGGTCATGTTACTGAGTCCTTAATGGGAAGGAAATGTGTTTTCTTTTGAAAATTTAATTTAATTTTCCCAAAGGGATTATAGAGACAGAGAGGTTTAATGGAAAATAAACTGTATTCAGAATCAGAGCACCTGAATTCAAATCCAGATTTTACATACTACTGGTATGACTTAGCACAAGTCACTTTCTACTCTGGGCCTATAAAATGAAGTTAGACTTACATGTCCCTTTTGATTCTAAATCTGTTTTTTTATGATTATACAAATATGCAAAATGTGATGTGCTAACATTTGGCATATGGTCACCAGAAGCAAATAAATACTATAGAATATCAGAACAGTTTTCCCTCTGGTTGTCAAAAGGGCTGAAGTAAGTGGAAATAAAGTTGCATATTTCCTGCCCCATGTGGCTCATCTATACTGCCTCGGGTATGTTTCTCTTCCCCTATTTTCTACACAAGGTAGTGCCAGCCAACAAGTATATTGAAGATATGGACAATTTTTTAAATTGTACATATAAAACCGATGTAGAAAACATGACAGATTTATTAATGGTTCTGCTGAAAACCTTGCTTCTTTGTCCCAGTTGCAGTAAGACAAATTCACAAGTGAGAGTTTCCTGGTCAAGAATACACAACTCTTTGGAAGGAAATCAGAAGAATCACAGGAGTCCACGAGCAGCTGACCAAGGTCGGAGGTCTTGAGGCTAACTAGATCTCCCCTTTCTGTACCCCCAGCCAGAATGCTCCTTTAATTTAATCCTGTGTCTGCTCTGAAAATGGCAAAAAATATTCTGCTTAGAAAAGTCTAAGCTAGCAGCAGCAACTGATGCTTCATAGGAGAAAGGAGGGGATTTGTTGTGAATTGGTGGAGTGAAGAATCCATGGGAGAAATAAATCTTTGAGAACTGTCTTTTTAAAATTTGTGTTTGTGCACATGCACATTTGTTTGTTTAAGGGAGAAATACGTGAAGGGGAAAAGCATATTGAGCAAATACTGTATTTTTAAAGGAGACCACACCACTGTGAGATTAATTTTCCTCCAACACTGCTTTGTATATGTTATTCTCCTGCTATATGATGATTTCCCATTGTCCACAGGAGAGTATTCAAAAGCTCTTTAGTAAGTTTGTTTGTTTAAATGCATTAGACAACGGGGATTTAAATGCTGGGTCTATGACTACAGTCCCCACTGGACAAGTTATTTAACTAACCTTTCCAGACCTATTTCCTCATCTATGAAATAAAGGGGCTGGACTACAAGACCTCTCAGGTCCCCTCCAATTCTAAATCTATCACTCTAGTTCTAGCTCTAAATTATGTGTTCTATGACGAGTAATCTGGCATGCAAGGGAAAACACAAGCTGATGTTTATCTATTTTCTTTTCTTCTTTTCTTTCTTCTTTTTTGCAGGTCAATGAGAGTTAAATGACTTGCCCAGGGTCATACAGCTATACCTATCTATTTTCTAAACCATATCTCACATTTCTCCCCTGAACAAACCCATTAGCCCCAGAACATTTTTCTACCTCTGCTCATACAGTTTTCTTATAGGCTGCCCTCCGCCCTCCTCTATTTGTTTAAGTTCTACTACTTCTTTTAAGTACCACCTTTTCCACAAATCCTTCCCTCATGACTCATAGGAACATAGATTTAGAGCTAGAATTAACCCCAAAGGTCATTAAGTACAACCCTCTTATTTTACATAGGAGTAAACCAAGGCCCAGAAAAGTGAACTGACTTGCTCAGGATCACATAGCTAGTAAGTATCAAGTATTGGGATTCAAACTTCAAGTCCAGGATTCTGTCCACTACACTATGCTTTTTCTTGCCTTTTGTGATCACTCCTTCCTCTAAACTCCTATAATATTTGCAGTCTATAACAATCATTTGGTGCTTAATTTAGGGTATTTCATAATGATTCAGAAAAATATATGATTGGAAAAAGACTTGAGCAAGTCATGTAGTAATAGGAAGGGATGCTATACCAGTTCCCATAAAATGTTAAAAGAATTAAAGCCAGATCTTTAGCCTGTAGAGGTAGCTCTTCTATGGAGGATTAATGGGAACACATGAGAAAGACTAGCCAAGATAATAAACTGTGTCCTTGTTGTCATCTGCACCACTAGTGAGAGGGCCCACATAGATGATATCATAGATCCATTAAGGCAATGGAACTCTACTATTTGTATAACTATTGATTAATTTCTGTGTACATTCTGTCATTCTACTCAATTATATGGCAAACTTTTTAATACCAAGGGCTATTGCTTATATAATCTTTATATCACAGAAATTTAGTAGATATTATAGACTGATAAATGCTTGTTGAATAACATCCTAATTCAATGACAAATGATACAATTTTTTTAACATTTTAACAAGTTTCTATTATTCTCCCACACAGCATCCATTTATGAGATTATAGATTTTAAGCAAGAAAGAAATTTACAAGTTGTTTAATTCATTTTCCTCCTTTTACAGATGACTAAACTATAGCCCAAAGATGTTAAATGATTGACTCAAAGTCACATGAGGTAGTATGGGACAAAGCTTGGAGCAATTAGGTGATACATTTGATAAAGTGCAGGACTTGGAATCCAGAAGACTTGATTTCAAATACTCTCAAACAATTATTAGCTTGTGACCATAAGTAAGTAACTTAATTTCTGTCTGCCTCAGTTTTCTCAACTGTAAAATGAATATAATTATAGGACCTAATTCTCAGGTTTGCTGTAAGCATCAAATGAGATAATACTAGGTGGCACAGAGATTAGAGTACAGGACCTAGAGTAAGGAAGACTTCATTTTCCTGAGTTGAAATCTGGCCTTAGACACTTGCTAGCTGTGTGATTCTGGTCAAGTCACTTAACCCTGTTTGCCTCAGTTTCCTCATTTGTTAAATGAGCTTGAGAAGGAAATGGCAAACTACTTCAGGATTTTTGCCAAGAAAACACCAAAATGGGGTCAAGAAGAGTCAAAAATGATTGAAATGACTGAACAACAACGTTTATAAAGAGCAAATGTTTATAAAGCATTTGGCCTAGTTCCTGTCACTTAGTAACTGTTTAAAAATGTTTCTTCCCTTCCCTTCCTTTCTTCTCATCTATAACATGGGGAAAATAGCATCATCTACCTCCCAGGGTTTTGTGAGAATCAAATGAGATAATGTATGTAAAGTGCTTTAGAAACCTTAGGGTGTTATAGGATGCTATTATTTTTATTTTTATTAAAACTCAGTTTCAAACTCTAAATCTAACATTCTTTTTATTACACTCCTTTTCCTCTGATCCATTGGAATATATAATATCATCAAAATACAGGCCATTCACCACATCTAATTTTAGGTTCTACTGAACAGAGGAGACAGTCATCTTTTTTTAGTCTAAGTTAAACATCTGCTGAGTCATGCATATTCCCCACAAAAATGAAGATGCTTTGAAATTACAGCATCACTTCAGTTCTAATAGAAAAGTCTTCTTTTTTCCCATCTGGCCTTCTGAACTACAGCCAACTCCACCATCTCTGCAATAACTCTTGCAGTGACAGGACTTGTAAGAATGACAATGTCTGGCTGATAAAGCTTGATGTGGTTGCTTTTCTGGAGGTGTGATTACCAAGCATGACTTCACAGGGTGGTTACTTGGAAAGCAGACTTGCAAGTATGTATCAAATTGGGAGTAGGCCAAGTAATATTTTGTGCCAGCTCATTTCTGTTCCTGGGCTATGCTGAAAGAATCACCATTTTTATTGCCAGCCTGTCATTCCTACTGAACTGCAAAAGTGTTCCAATGTCTTCAATAATGCTATTTTTTCCCCTTACATTATCAACAACAAAAGACCTCCAAACTTAAGGAAATGTATGATGGGTGCGACTTGATCCCTTGCCAGGTGCTTTTCCTGGGGCCCATTGTGGTTTGTGAATATCATAATTTGCTAGTGTGAGCAAAGCCTGGTGTTCCTGCCATACACACATGAAATAAACTACTAATGTTCTCTGATGTTCTGTTTGACTCAATCTGACATCAATGATACCCCTTATTTTCGGAAGGTAGAAGCAACATGATAGCTATTTGAGGAAAAGAAAATGGAATGTGGAATTGGTGAGGATATATTCTTGGTAAGCACTAAGAAGAAAGCCATGTTTTACTTCCTAATTATAATCTATCATAATTTTAATTGTAGGAAAAAGAAAATATTAAAAAAATACTGATATATTTTCCTTTCATTATGTCACAGGAAAGTGATGTTTGGTTTATTTTTGCGGGGGGATTAAACAGGGGTGCTGGTTTCATTACTAAGTCAACCATGGAATGAGATAATTTGTTGTACAGTCTTTACAAAAAAAGAAAAAAAGACCCAAATGATGTTTTGCTCCTCCCTGTGATTTGGCTCATTAAAAACCTAACTTTAAAGAAGTTAATAGAATAATAGGGTATGAATATTGGTCAATCAGTCATGAAGCATTTATCAATGTTTACTGTTTGCCAGGGACTATACTAAGCACTGTGTATACCAAAAAAAAAAAAAAAAAAAAAGGAAAAACAAACAAAAAACCAAAAAAAACCAACTTCTGGTCCCAAGGAACTCACATTCTGGTGGAGGAGACCACTTGTAAATAATTAGGTACATACATGATAGGGCAGATAGGTCAAACAGTGGATAGAGTGTCAGTCCTGGGGTCAGGAAGACTCAGCTTCCTGAGTTCAAATCTGGCTTCAGACACTTGCTAGCTATGTGACCCTGGGGAAGTCACTTAACTATGTTTCCTTCAGATTCCTCAACTGTAAAATGAGCTTGATAAAGAAATGACAAACTACTTCAGTATCTTTGCCAAGAAAACCCCAAAAATAGGGTAATGAAGAGGCAAACAGGACTGAAAATGACTAAACAAGAAACATAATGATATACACTGAATAGATCAGACATTGGCAACAGCTAAACAAGTAGCAAGATGGGAGATGGACTATCTCATGTGTGAATAGCAGGTGGGCCAATACAACTGGATCTTAAAGTATAGAAAAAATAAGGATAAAACTGTAGAAAGTGACCTGATTTTTAAGAGTGTTAAATGCCAAACAGTGGACATTATATTTGATCTTCAGAGCAGTAGGGAAACACAAAAGTTTATTGAGTAGAAGGTGACATGATCAGAACTGTGTGAAAAAGTATTGTATTAGCCGAATTAAGGCTGATTTGGAATGGGAAGAGACTTGAGATATGGAGACCGACCAAGAGACTATAGTCCAGGTACGCAATAGTCTGAGTGTGAGGTGACATGGTCCTGAATTAGGGTGGTGGTCATGTGAATCAAGTTGATAGAGATAAGAGATGCCATGGAGGCAGAAACAGTATCTGGCAACAAATTAGATAGGTAGAGAGAGTCTATGTGTCCAATAGACTTATTTGCAATCTCTACAATTATTTTGGGAAGTGAGGGTGGGGAGGAAAGATGGGGTTCTAAAATATCAGAAATGGCTGAAAGATATAGCTGAGCTGCACACTTCCAGGTGGATTTTGGGAGAAAGAAATAAACATTTATTATGCATCAGGCAAGAAAACCACCAGGACATCACTGGTGTCCACAGGGTCATAAAGAAACATGACTGAATGACTAACAATATGTCCGGCACTCTGCTAAGCACTTTACAAATATTATCTTATTTGATCCTCACAACAACCTGGGGTGGTATGTTCTAATATTATAGTTCCTATTTTTATACTTGAGGTAACTGAGATAAGCAGGTTAAGTGACTTGCCCAGGGTTGCAGAGCTACTAAGTATCAGAAACTGTATTTGAACTCAGGTCTTCTTGATTCCTGGCTCAATACTGTATCCACTGAACCACCTAGCTACCTAGAGGTGACATATACAAGGTTTCTCTAGGAAAGAAATATATAAATGCAAACTGTAAGCCTTCCTAGTTTGTTACAGAATACCAATTAAGATAGATAGATAGATAGATAGATAGATAGATAGATAGATAGATAGATAGATAGATAGACAGACAGATCTAGACATGGTTTAAGTTTAATCAAATATTCATTTTACTTTACTTCTTTAATATTCTTGTTGCTAATAATAATTGTTACAAGAAATTTTCAGATTAATATCACAATTTAGCCTTGAAGTCATCCTCAACCCTATTCTCTCCTTCACTTCTACCATGTCAAAGAAGTTACTACATTTCTTCAATTGCACTTCTATGAAATCCCTTCAACACAACCTCATATGGCCACCACTGAAGTTCCATCCCTTGCCACCTCTAGGTGAGCTTGTCTCAAATCTTTCCAATTTTCAATATATCCTCTACCTAATAGTAAAAATAATCTTCCCATAGCAAATACCAGTCTCCTACACTAGAATCTTTTGTGGCCTCAAGGGTAAACTACGAACTCTAATATAGATTCTTTCATAGGCTGATTTCATCCTACCTTTCCAGACCCCTCTAGCCAAGCCAACCCACTTGTTCATTGAACTTGGCATTATACTTCCCACTGTCATGTGCTTTTTTTTTTGGGGGGGGGGTTGGCTGGACAATGAGGGTTATGTGACTTGCCCAGAGTTACACAGCTAGTGTCAAGTGTCTGAAGCTGGATTTGAACTCAGGTCCTTCTGAATCCAAGGCCAGTGCTTTATCCATTATGCTGCCTAGCTGCCCCTGTCATGAAAAGCATTCCAGCAAGCCTAGAAATTTCTCCCTCTTTGCTTCTATCTCTCAGAAGCCTTAGATTCTTCAAGACTCATCTAATATGCCATCTCATTTAGACAAACTATCCTGTTTCTCCTATTAAATCCTTACGATTATTCAAATTATCCTACATATTTTTATATCTTTGCATATTGCATCTCCCTCTTCCAAGGTGGCATATTTTAGGTCAGATACTGGTCTTAGGTTTGTTTTGCTTTGACTTCTATCTCTTATATTTAGCAAAGGATTTTGCATATTGTAGGCATATTGACAATCAAAACATTCTTCAGATGACTAATATTGAGAGTTCCTCTATATCCCATTCAACTGAAAAGAAACAGGTTGCTAGGCTACCAAATACAGTAGTGCCATGTAGTGATGATTCCTTCAAATAACTGACTCAAGGTCCCTGGAGAGCAGAAACTATCCTAAGAAAGCTTGTCTTGTATATTTAACTCATATACAATATCAACATATGTTACAGGCAGATTTCTGAACTGAAACTGAAATATATTTTGCAATATATTTTGTAGAATGCTTTCACCATCACAAACACATTCTTCAAAGAGTAAGGCAGATAAATATTAGCTCTAATAATTAGTTCTTAGAATTTATGTTTTACGTTTTATAAGAACCTCTTCCAAAAGTTAAAATTGTAAGAGTGTAGGAGGTATAGTAATTTTTATATGCCATAAACATATACTCATTTTAATCATATATTTAATCTATTTCAGCTAAATAACTGGTTTAAGGGAGTGGACTATTGTTGACTGATTTCTTGGTGCATTCATCTAAAATGGTCCAACTGTTTCTGTAACTTCCCAAAACAACAACAACAACAACAACAACAACAGCAACACATTTCTTCATATCATTGTAACTCCATTACTAAACATGGCCATAAAAAGAAAATAGGCTCAATGACGTTTTACTTACTTGTATGGAAAGACATGGCTCTGGTTAGATTTTAGAATGATAGAGAATTGGGAGCCACTGAAGGCTTTGAAGTAGAGCAATTATATATATATATATATATACATAAGAAACTATGCAGATACATGACTATTCTGAAAACTGAATGAACTTTGGAGGAGGAAGAACTGGGAAATGGGGGAAAGTGCTTAGAGATTGAGGACTATTAACATAGTCCAGGTGGGTTATGGGGATTCAAAGTAAAATAAAATAAAATAGAACTGAAATAAAAGTAAAGTAAAAAGAGGAAGGGTGGATAGGAGAGAAATTACAGAGATACAATTTACCATGCTTGGTCATTGGCAAGAAATAAAAGGTGAGGGAGGAAGTAGGACAAATCAAAGATAACCTCAAATATCTGAACCTGGATGATAAAGTGAAAGATAATGCTACTGCCAAAAATAGTGAAATCCAAAAGAGGAAGGCAGATGTTTAAGGCGGTGGTCAGGTTGTGGATTATCCACTTAATTTAGGATATGGTGAATTTGAGGTGGTACATATGCATGGAAATACTTTGGAAAATGAAGTTGTAGCACTCAAAAGAGAGGTATGGATTGAGAAAATAGGTTATTAACCATCTTAAAAGATCTGACAGTTTAAACCATGGTAGAAAGAAATTAAATTGCCAAGGCTAGAAAACAGAATAAGGCAAAGGACAGAAACTTTGGGGATGAAATAGGGAAAGAATGCTTGGAATGATAGAAGGAGAACCAGGAGAGAGTGATACCTGAACAAGGGAGGACAGCAAATTGAATCATGAACAATGATTTCTACACATATAACAGCCTATAAAGATAGTTGTCATATAAAGTATGAACTTCCTGAAATGAAGAGCTATACTATTTTAGTTTTTTAAACCTTTGTATCACTAATACCTAACACAGTGTCAAACACATAGTAGGCACTTAATAAATGCCTATTGAATGAAATTTACTAGTTTCCTATTGGCTCTGATGCTTTCTGCCTTTATAACTCTAGATAAGACACTTAAGTTTCCTGGCATCAGTTTCCTCATCTCTCAGCTCAGGTCCCTTTTCAGGTCTAGATCAGTGTTCCTAAGATCCTATAATATTTAGTCTGTGTCTGTCTCTCTATCTCTGTGTGTGTATGTTTCACATCAAGTTATTATTACTCCATTATGGAGGTAGCATGACTCAGTGGATAAAAGGTTAGCCTTGAAATCAAGAAGACCTGAGTTAAAGTTTTATCTCTCACACATACTAGTCATGTGACAATGGGCAAGTTACTTAATCTTCAAGTGTTCCCAGTAAAATACCTGAGGTTGTAAGTGGCAGATTGGAATTGATGGATAGATTCTCCATACCCAGAAATCCTCGTATGATGAACTCAAAGGTTCACCACTAAGTAGCATTTTATATAAGACTTTTACTACTATTTTAAACTTGTTCAACCAATGAATATTTTAAAACTTATTTAGGGATGGTGTGGTAAAGTTTGATATATGCACTTAGTCTTCAGATTTCATCTCTCCACATTGCCTGTGCATATCATTCCTTAATTTCTTATATCAACCTTCACGGAAATTTTGAAATGTATTTTAATTCCAATTTCCCTTGTTTGTCTTGTCAAGCGTGTCTGCATGAAATAAATGGATTAAAAATAGATGTTAAAAAATGTTTACACTGCTAGTTTTGATAAAGGAACCAAAAGTGATCTATACCATCTCAACTAAAATTTTCATTTTAAGACACAGTTAAAGTGTTAATTAGCTTTCTGGGAAGTCTAAATATGTATGTCTTATTTTTACGCTTAAATATTGAGTATTATGGTTATCCGTTAACAAGGAAAGGTGTAAGTGACTGATATTTTCACTATACTAGTTGAATTTTTGTTTTTCCATGTAGACACAGCTACATTGGTTCCCAAATTCAAAATCTGCTCCTGAATACCTTGATTTAGTTTCATAAAACAATGCTGATGCTGGAGTGTGGTTTCCTATTTCTACCTAGAAAAGTTGGCTGCAAATATTACATCATAATTTGAGGGTTGAATCTGAACAATAAGTATAGTAGTATATGAATTATAATGTAGGGAAACAGACTATTATAGGAAGGATCTTGCAAGATGTTGTTCAGTCATTTTTTGGTAATGTCCAATTCTTCATGACCCCTTTTGAGGATTCCTTGGCAAAGATACTGGAGCAGTTTGCCATTTCCTTCTCCAGATCATTTTAGGGATGAGGAAACCGAGAAAAACAGGGTTAAGTGACTTGCCCAGGATCAAAGACCTAGTAGGTGTCTGAATCCAGATTTGAATTCAGGAAGAGGAGTCTTTATGACTCTAGGCCTATACACTGTACCATCTAGACCATCTAGCTGCCCCTCTTATGAAACACTACTTTCTTATTTCTTTGTTAATAGCTAGCAGTTCCACTTTAGGTAACTTTGTTCCTTGGAGGTAGCATGATACAGTAAAAAAAGTAATAGATTTGGAGTCAAGGTAGGTGGGTTTACATCCCAGCTCTGTCTATCACTTAATTCCCATGTGGCTTTCAGATAACTTGTTTCACTCATATGGATGTCATTTTTCTATCTGTAAAATGAAGGGACTGGACTCAATGATCTCTAAGATGCCATCCAGTTCTAAATCTATGATCCTATTCAAAGCTGACTTTCAACAATGCTTATAGTATACAATAACATGGATAAGAAATCATGAAGAGAGGTATCAATGCTGCATTTAAATAACCAAAACTAACTAATTCAAAAATGAAAGTCACACAGGGCTACTTGAGTATTATTTTGATAGCAATTAGGCTTAACTAAATATAAGCCTAGAAGAAAAATTATAAAGATTTGTCTTCAGTGACAATGTATGGTATGCATGATCAAATGGAATGCATTACAAAATCAAAAATCCTTAGACATAAGAGTTCATAGACCAGGTTCAAGGTCTAGCCTTAACATCCAATTAACCTTGGGCAAGTCATTTAACTTCTCCATGGCTCAGTTTCTTCATGTGTAAAATGGAGCTGATACTTATTCATACCTACCTCAAAATGTTGTTTTGTCAGCTTGTTATACTTTAATTCTTTGTGGAAACAAACTGGGCTTAAAGTAATAACATTATTTTAGGATTATTGTGAAGAAGCTCTGATATAATAGAATGAATACAGGACAAGAAGTCAGAAAACTTGAGTTCTGGCTGTTGCTCTGCCAGAAAGAAACCTTAAACAAATCACTTAGCCTGTATGAGGTTCAGTTCCTTCACATATATAATGATGATGATAAGCTCTGCCTACCATTCACAGTTGCTGTGAGAATCAAACAAGGTAGGGGATATAGGAGAGTCAGGAAGACCTGAATTTAAATCTGGCCTCGGACACTTACTAGCTGTAAGTAACAAACTCTGTTTGACTGAGTTTCCTCATGAATAAAGGGGGTAGTAAGAGCACCTATTGCCAGGATTGTTGTGAGGATCAAATGAGATAACAAATGTAAAGCACTTAACACAGTGCGTAGCACATAGTAAGCACTATATAAATGTTAGCTATAACAATCATGATGGCTGTGATGACTACAACAATGAAGATGATGATGATCATAAAAATTCTACTGCTTAGATAGAAGTTTTCATAATTTTTCCAGCACTGGGTAATATTCAGTATAGCTACTTAATGTAAAGAATAAAATTCCTCGTTGTCTGCTTATATCATTGGTATAAACCTGAAAATAAATCAAGTTTTGTTTGTTTAACCAACCCACAATTTTTTCTTTTATTATGCTTTTATCCACCAGGAAGGCACAAAAGTCACAAATGAAATCAGCATTGCTTTTTAACTTCTTGTGATGCTTATTGATGAATGAATGGCGTTTTTAAAAGGTTTCACAGCAAGTTACCAAGCTCTGAAGTTACTGCAGAGTACACTGAAATCACCATAACCATGCTGTGGTCATCTCCCATTTTTTTCCTGTCAAAGCTTTTACTTTCAGCCCTGGTTTCTACAATCTGAAATCAATTAAAAAGGTCAGGAGGAAAATAATTCCTTATATCCTTTGTTTAGGAAAATATTGCATGCATCCTAGTAACTAACTCCATAGGCCCTGAACAATCATATTTAAATGTCTTCTGTCCCAAGGTATTACCCTATTCTCGATATTCGTATTATAGTATGACAACTTGGGTCCAACTGATCAAGTATATTTTATTAATTTGCTCATTTTAATGATCGTATTGTTCTGTGCTTTTGTAATTCTTTATGCTTCTTAGATGTATGTAGGGAGATTAAAATGCACACACACAAATACACACACAATTTTTTTTAAAATACATTTCTGAATCTTCTACTTAAGACCCTATTCAAGATACTCTTTTTAGGAAGTTTTAGCTGAACACCATAGGGCAGCTAAGTGGTGCAGTGGATACAGCACTGGGCCTGGAGTCAAGAAGACTGGATTTCAAATGCTGCCTCAGACATTTACTAGCTTTGTGACACTAGTTACTTAACTCTGCTTGCCTCAGTTTCCTCATCTGTAAAATGAGTTGGAAACTGAAATGGCAAACCACTCTAGCATCTTTGCCAAGAAAACCCAAAAGGGATCATGAAGAGGCAGAAATGACTGAGAGTACTGAACAACAACAACCACCACCTGTTGGCTCTGTAACTATACAAGCTATTTCATTTTTATGGCACACAGCTTTACCATTTGTAAAAAGATGCAGCTAACCAGATAAACTTTAGAGTTTCCAGCTCTGAATTCAAAGGTTCTCTGATGTTGGAGAATAGAACTGGCTGAACAAATGAGAAAAATTCCCCAACATATCTTCTAGATAGTTGGCAAATCCTATTTTCATCACATCTGGATGAAGTTAAAGGGGATAATATAAAGTTATAATCCAACTCCTTCATCTTAGACATAAGGAAACTGAGACAAAAGGAGCTTAAGTAACTTCTTCTAGGTCACAAAACATCAGTGGTGGGATTTGAACCCAGATCCTCTGATTCGAAAACCCTTTAATACTTTCCACTATACTGCCCTATCTTATTAGTTCAGTTTAGCATATCTTGTCAGATTTTTATATGTCTTTAAGTGCTGCTGTCATTTTGTTATGAAAGCTGTTGGTGTTTTTTTTATGCTCTTAGTTAAAGATGGTCTAATCAAAGAATATAGAGAGCTTCGTATTAGTCTCCTTGGTGTGGACTATAAAGAATCTATAACGTTAGCCTTTTTCAGGTTTATCACTTCCCCAATTATCTGTGTAAATTTTGAAATATGGCCCATAATAGCAACCTCTTAGCATGCATTAATCCCAAATAAGTTATTTTAAGGAACTTCACTTCTAAGCTTGCTAAATTAAAAAACATATTAGTCTCAAAGACCTAAACAAAGAACCTCAATTTCTAGTGTAACGATTGGAATGACGGCACCTGCTGGATACTTACTGTAGAAGAGTTCTGCCCATGAAGCGAAGGTCTTTGAGGGCAAGACCAGGAGTCTTTTCTTTGGGAGGAAGTGACGCGGACTAGTGGGAGGAGGAAGGAAGAGACTGGCGCTGACTCTGGGGCTTTTTCCTGAGGACGCTGGCGGAGAAGGGAGCTAGAAATGTGCTCTCCCTTTAATAGATAGGAATCTAGGCCTTTCTCTCTCTCTTTACCAAATTCTTATTCTCCTTAATAAATACTTAAAAACCTAACTCTTGCTAAAGCTTATAATTTATTGGCGACCACTCATTAGATATTTTAGACAGACTAGCTAGAATTTTAGCCCTTAACAGATGGCTGACCACGAAGAGGAAAGCTAAACCTCAGTCTTCTGATCTTCTGGTTGGGTAAGGCATTTTCTCTACCCTCTCCCTTTAACTGCCAAGTACTGGCGTACTGGCGTACTGGCTGTGTTTTCCCTTTAAATTTTTTCGAATGGACCTTTTAAACTCCCTAATTACCCTATTTTTGATTTTAGTCTGTTTAACCAGACAAATGGGAGATAAGATCATGTTAATGCTTTGTTTTTGTGGATTTTCTATTTTTCTTTTTATTTTTGTTAAAAGAGCCAGCAACTTACTCACACAAGGAAATATCTCTCCCTCTCCCAACCATGCTTTTTCAGAGAAACCTGAAGAGATTCCCGCAGCTTTTCCCAGTTCTAACAGTAATTGTTGCTTTAATTTTGCATGCCTGGAGGCAATGACCCACCCTCTAGAAGCTTTTAATCCCCTAGCACCTGGAGGCAAAGTGGGGAAGAGGAATCCAGGCCTGAGTTCAAAATCAAGTCTGATTCAAATTGCTCTGGTCCCTCCCCTCCTCTCCAGACCCCACCCTCTACTCCTCCTATGGCCAAGCCCATAGCTTCCCCTGCCTGGGAAGTCCAGAGATCTGATGCGCATGCTCAACTTTTTCTACCTGCATTTGCAGCTTCAGGCTCAGCCCTTCCCCGGCCTGGCTGTGCTTTTGAGACAATCTTAGAAAACTCTTTAAATTCCAGATATGCTCGTTTTGTTCATAATTTTGCTAACCTGCTTTTGTCTTTAATTAGTAATCTTATAAAGCATTTGTATGGTGAAAAGCCCAACAGACAATATAGAGGGGTTAAAGAAGAAAAACTTAAGCTGAATAAGAATGACAATCAACATAGTTCAAGACTCTGCTTCTTTTGCCATGGAAGGGTATATATTTTACAGAAATGTAGAAGTAAGCAGCAAGGTATTGATATGAGTATTGGGGATTTTAGATATCGGAATCAAGAGTGTTCTGAATTCACTCAGATTATTAATGTCAGTTCAGAGGTTACATAGGATTTCTGTGCTATTAAATATACATTTTGAAATTAATGGTATGGGTTTATTTTTATAGAGATTTTAATGCTTTTGAGATTGTGTCATACTTAGTTTTTAAAACAAGGAGAATATTTGTAAAAGCTTTTTATAGTCATGTGATCAAGTTTATATTTTATAATACTCTTATTAATATTAAGTTCACATTCATTTAGATTTCCCTAGTTTGAATTTCATTGTCTTTTATTGTTCCATGTGTATTTTTTTTCTATTTATTCATCTCTCTAATTTTGAAACATTACAAGATGGTTTTGATTTCATAATACAATGTTAATTCTAGGAGCATTGTGCTCCCATATTCTGAGTTGTTTGTTTTTGTTATTTTTTCTCAACTGATTATTTGATCAAACTCTTTAAAGCATTTCCTTGGCAAATTGGTTGCCATGGCAAGTGTAAATTGATTCTAGAAGTATTATTTTTGATAAGCATATTCCCCAAAAAAAAAAAAAAAAGAGGGGAACATTTGTAAAAGTTTTCTTTTTTCAAAAAAAAAAAAGTTCTTTGAGATTGTGTTGTGCTTTAACTTGTATTTAAATATGTTCAGATTTTTCAAAAAAGTAATTGTATACTAAGTTAAAAAAAAGGGGTATTATTTGAAATTGTTGCATAATTATATATTGTGTTCTGAGTCAAGATGTATTCACATTTTTTGCAATCATTTATTATCCTCAATTTTAAATCCATATGAGACTTGGATTATGGGAACTTATCATTTAAGACATTAATTGCCTTTATTCTGAGTTATCAGATGCCAGTTGGCCAAGATGCCATCCAATCACAAGAGGAATACATGCAAGAGCAGACACTGAACAGTCACATGAGGGGAGACATGCATGAAGTCAAGGTATGGCCGAGGGAACGGCTTTTGACAAATGTTGAGGTTGGATTCTCTTGGTTTAATATTTTATTCTCTTTTTCCCCACAATATTGTACAGATGGCTGGAAGTATTCATCCCACCCATCTCACTTCTATACCTGGCTTCTATGCTCCCTCCTATATGCCTGATGCCATGGACATCTCAATCCCATGCATCTGATTAAGTCTGACTCAGTTTCCTCCAATATGTTCGGTGGCATGGACATATATTCCATCCACCTATTTTAAGCCTGGCATACTGCATGGACAGTACATATTGCTCAAGTGTGGGAATGCTCATATCCCATCATTTCTCTGTTCTTTTATGGTAACCCCCATAATTATCTCAGGTGTCATGATAAATACAGTGTTGAATTTGGCCTTGACACCTGTTACCAATTATATTAGATTTTTAAATTTCTCATAATGGCATGAGGATAATTAGGCAGATGATGCAAAAAATGATGAAACAAAGATAAAAATTATTTTAAAAAATTAATATCACAGCAATTGTCTTCTCAATTACCCTCCATAAGGGGGGAACTATAGTAATATTATAATTTTAAAGAATGGTTCAATTTTTGTTTTATTATATGTTTCATGTGTAACAACTAAGATTCTGAATTCCCTTAGACATGTTTTTGAAAACTTTCATTGTTTGATTTGATTATTGACAAAGCTATTTTAAAGTTGTGTTAAGCTCAATTTTGTAGGAAATTTCCTGGCTGATTACCAGCATCCACACATCAACCCCTGAAAAGACTTCCATTCCACGACTACACCTAGAGGACATCTGAGAAAAGACTTTCAGAGACTTTAAATGAACAGTTTTGATTTGTTGTTTTTTTCTCTTTCTGTTATAATATACACCATCTGTAACATGTATTCTCTGCAGAGGCCCTCCCTTTGCAAGACTAATGTCAAAGCGTCGGTTCATGAGGACAAAAAAAAAATCGCCCCTCTGGACAAAACTTTCCTCTCTTCCTTTTCTATATTGTTGTTCACATATTATTAGTTAGCAATAGTTATTATATTGTTTTTACTGTTCCATCAAGGAAACATTTTGTTTCTTGAGGAACAACAGGGGGGACTGTAACGATTGGAATGACGGCACCTGCTGGATACTTACTGTAGAAGAGTTCTGCCCATGAAGCGAAGGTCTTTGAGGGCAAGACCAGGAGTCTTTTCTTTGGGAGGAAGTGACGCGGACTAGTGGGAGGAGGAAGGAAGAGACTGGCGCTGACTCTGGGGCTTTTTCCTGAGGACGCTGGCGGAGAAGGGAGCTAGAAATGTGCTCTCCCTTTAATAGATAGGAATCTAGGCCTTTCTCTCTCTCTTTACCAAATTCTTATTCTCCTTAATAAATACTTAAAAACCTAACTCTTGCTAAAGCTTATAATTTATTGGCGACCACTCATTAGATATTTTAGACAGACTAGCTAGAATTTTAGCCCTTAACACTAGGTTTCCTTGTATTACTGAATTTAATACTTCATCGGAGCTTTGACCCTGTCAGAAAATCACAGGATTTCAGAATGGGAAGGAGTCTCAGTGATTATCTAATCTGATCCATATATGAACAAGAATCCTAACTACATTATGGGAACACCCTCTCTTTGAATCTACTTTTGCAGGCTGCCTAAAAGATTCTAGCTCTGAGATAATATAACAGCTTTACTTAAAGATTTTCATCTAGATTTATTAAAATTGTATCATAACAATGTCTAAATTGCATAGAATGAATCTCAGCAATTTTCTTTTGTTCATACTCTGCATTTCCTGTCTAGAAAATCCTACTGGTATGGAAAAAAGAGGAAAGGTGAATGAATGCTAGTAGCATATAATGGAGTTATATACTTTTTTTCTGTTCTGACATTGATATACATTTAGTAAGCACCTAGTACATGTTTAAGTGGGTAACTAGGTGTTACAGGATATGGGGCTTGGGGCTTGGAGCCAAGAAGACCTGAGTTCAAATCCAGCCTGAGACACCTATTATCTGCATGACACCAGGAAGTCACTTAAGCCTGTTTGTCTCAGTTTCCTCATCTGTAAAATGAATTGGATAAGGGAATAGCAAAACATTCTAGTATCTTTGCCAAGAAAACCCCAGATCAAGCCACAAAGTGTCTGATATGTCTGAAATGACTGAACAACACCACATGCTTAAGTACCTCACTACAATCCTACAACCTATGATGCAAGTGACACTAATTCTATACCCAGAGACCTCCAATATGATGTATGTCTGTGTGTAAGACATAACCCGTTGAAGATCTCCATTAGTGGGGAAATTATCTGATTTGGAGAAAGTGCTAAATATTAGGAAAGTTTTTGTTAGTTTGTTAGTTTTTCCTAATACGAAACCTAAATTTGACTCCTTGCTACTTCTCATTACTCCTATTACTACCTTCTGGGACCAAACAGAAAAATCTAATTTTTCTTCCATACAGAAATTTCACAAATACTTGAAAATAGCAATCTTGTTTCCTTTGAGCCTTCTTATTCCTAGACTAAATATCTTTAGTTCCTCTAGTCAATATTTTACATGTCATGGACTCAAAGAACTTCATTGTTGCCTTTCTATGGATGCTCTTCTAGTTATAAATTTTCTTCCAAAAATGTGGGTGCTATTCCATTTTTGGATACTCTGTTAGTAAGGGTATCCTCTCCAACTGTGTAGATCATACCGCATCTTATGCAATACTTGACATCTTTCAGCAAATTGTGAAATGGTAAATCTATGGGCCATTAAGGAATATTACATATGAAAGCTTACTTATTCTTTACTAATAGAGGCCCTTCATATATATATGTGTATATGTATATATATGTGTATACACACACACACACACACACACACACACACATATATATATATATATATATATATATATATATGATTTTTAACATCTATAATCATCCAGATGAGAAGCAGCATAGTGAAGTAGATAGAAAGCCAGCCTCAGTACCTGTAAGATGTGGGTTCAAGTTCTTTACTACACTGTAGATACACAATCCTAGGGAAGTCACTTAAACTTTCATTTATCCAAGCAATTCTATTCAAGACTGAGTTGCAGAAAAGGTATCTGCCTACATTCATAGAGGGAGTTTCCTATACCAATGAAATTACAGGTCCAAACCTTGTCCCTATACAGATCACCTGTCTTCGTGTGGCATTCTCTAGGGAATATGTAGCATTTAGCTGAAGCATGGATGAAATCATGCAGCAGCCAGGCTAAACTCCTTTGCTATAGTGTCAATGCATAGCTAGGCTATTATGCTAGTCAATACTAAAAGATGTTACATCAATGAATAACCTTTAAGTAAAACCTCCTTTAATTCTGTTGTGTGTGACATATTTGCCTAAATCAACATATAATCATTCTCCACCAAAATTCATCACAAACTAACACAAAGGCATTAAGAGTTAACAAAATCAGGGATTTGCCAGAGACTTATGCACACAGATTGATGAAATTTAGATAAATGTCTTCTTTCAAAGCCAATAAGTCTTTGGTTTTGAACAAAGGTTTGTCTCTCTTTTGCAAATTGACTTTTTCTGCATTATGGAAACACCCTCTATTTGAAGACACTTTTGCAGACTGCTTAGAAGCAGCTAGGTGATATAGTGGACAAAGAGCCAGGCCTGAAGTCAGGAAGACCTGACTTCAAATTTGACCTCATACATCTTATTACCTGGGTGACACTTTCACCTATTTTGGGAAAGAATTAAACAAGGCATATACTTGTGATAGTATTTTTTAAAGACTGGGTTGCCCTTTTACTTGTCTTTAAAAAAATTCTTTTAAAGGAACCATATCAGACCAAAGCTTTAATCAACTAGGTTAACCAGCTCAACTACAAGCAAGTCGAATACAGTATAACTATATGTTTCAAAAAGAATTATGTGTGAGTTTGGGTCCCAATAAGCTAAAATTTATAATGACACAAAGCCTAGTCTCCATCTTCCCCCTTTCCCAATTCCCCACTCTCACCCCAGGGATAATGACTTTTATTAAGCTATACGATGAATTTCTTTTTTAAAAAATCCTTTAAAATTTTAAAATTTAAACATAGAAGCACAAAATCACTCCCCCAGCATTTAAAGAATGCTGTTCGTGTTATAAAAGAATGGAATTCATTTTTATCCAAGATTTGACCTGCAGAAGGATACATAATTTGCATCCATTTTGTGCATTATGTTCAACTAATGAAGACAAATGTATTCATTCATTTTAGAGAAACTGAAGAACTGAAGGCCAGCAGTTTTATGCATACATAATGATGAATATTACAGTGCTTATTATGTGATGGATTAGGAATATTGGAGATGGAGTGTGAGCAAAGAAGGGGAAAAATTGCTTCTCCTACTGACTTCTATTTTTATAAACATTGTCATCTGTCTTAAACAAATAGCACAGCTCTTCTTTTACAAATTGTAAATATTTTATTAGCAAACAATGAGGAAACTAGAAAGAGAACTATACAATGTGCTTAAAAAACAAAAAACAGAATGAAATCTCAAACTGCCTTTATGTCAATTATTCCTAATTGTTCATCTTTTTCTTTACTTTTCTCTCTCATATATGTACCAAACCATGTTTGCATCTATTTATTCATGAAAGCATGCATATGTGTGTATGCATATATATTATATATGTATTTGTATGCATGCTTGAAGAAGTATAGACATTTTGAGATATGATGATTTTACTCCCAGATGAGGAAACTCTTTGGACCAAAATAAGTAAGAGTCTTCTCCACAACTTACAATCTTAGAGTACAGTTTTCGGCACTGAAAGTAAGTGACCTTCTCAGGGTCACAGCACAATATATGTAAAGCTAGTCTTGCCTTGAAGCTGGATCTCTATTCATTATACCTCTCTTGCTGCTTCTCTCTTCCTCCTTTCTTTCTCTCTCTGTGTTTCTTTATCTCTCCCCAGTCAAAAAGAAAAAAGAAAAAAAGTAATTCTAAAGCTCCCAAATGCAAATTGTTTACTTAGTGTTGTTTTTTTTTCCATCACCAGTTATTATACGGGATTCTAGCAAAATTATTTGGAAGAACTTAGTTATATTTTCTTTACTGAAATTAAAAAAAAAATATCAGGCTATTGGGGCAGCTAGGTGGCGCAGTGGATAGAGCACCAGCCCCAGATTCAGGAGGACCTGAGTTCAAATCCAGCCTCAGACACCTAACATTTACTAGCTGTGTGACCCTGGGCAAGTCACTTAACCCCAATTGCCTCACCAAAAAAAAAAAAGAAAAGAAAAAGAAATAAAGAAAAAAAAGAAAAATAATCAGAATAGTATACCAATGAGAACTTTACTAGACAAAAGGATAGATTACCTACTTATAAAAATCTAATTTTGATGAGAATACAAATTAATTTGGGGTTAGGGAAAGGAATGCCTTTCTTGAAAAAATTTCACATTTGTAATGTTCTTTAAAAGTATTTTATTAGTAATAGTTATCTCATTTTTCAAACATTTCTTCAGCCTTGAATTTGAATTTTTCCTGTGAAAGGAAAGTAAAACTACACTAAACCCGAACAAACTAGCAGCCACCAACCTGGATGTGTTTTCCCATGCTGTGACTTTCCTGCTGGCACATGGCCTGCTGGGCCTTCCTGCCCTACTCCACAAAGTGGTACATATAATCAACATTGGTGATGGAGAGAATAAATAGGCTTTTAACATTGGCAATCAGAAAGAGGGAAGCAATACTGCAGAAAACAGCATTAGATAGCAATGTTCCCTTTTCTGATAAAATAGATTATTGCCTATGGTGAAGCAAAGAAACAGCACTTCCATGGATTCTACTTTTTAAATACATCTTAATGAAAACTGCTGTGAATTGCCATTCTCCCCTCTTCAACCTGATTTTTTCTATCCTCCTTTCCAAATGTAAGGTAATGCAAAGTTCAGTTAACTCATTATAAGTCAGAACACATATGTCTTTGACAAACTACCAACATAGTGAATGTGTCTTATTTATAAAAAGTAGGAAAGATCCTTATAGGATTTAAACTCTGGAAGGAATTTAATATTGCCCAAACATAATTAAACTAGCTGATGTTTACCCAACATTTACCTTCATGGTATTTGTTGCTGATTACTCCACTAAGGTATTTTGGTATAAACAGAACCTCCCTAATTAAATAGCTTGCCTCTGACACATTCAGTTTTCCTGCACCACAGCAATGAGACTCACACTCCCATTGATGAATTGTGATGACACATACACTAAATGAATCACACAGGAGAAATTATAGTACATAACTAAACAGTGGCAGCCAAAGGCATACCTTGACTTTACTAATAAGACAAAGAATAAGGATAAAAAGTGAATGTTTGTTGATTTTGTTTGCAATATATTTTTATTTTTCCTTCAAAAAGATTCATCACATTTTTAAGAAGCATTCTCTTCTTAAACCTATAGACACACAGTGTTCTGCAATAGAAAAAACACAGCTTGAAGGTAAAGGGAAAAACTTGAACTAGAATCTCAGGCCTGTACATACTATCTGTATGACCCTGTGCATATAACTTCTCTCTGGACCTCAGTTTATTCATTTGTAAAATTAGGGGAGAACTAATTGATAATCTCTGAAATTCCTTCCTGTGCTAGCTCTACAAACCTAAGACATAACAACATGGACATCACACAAAACCAGAGTTCCTCTCTCTTTCCCATATTGGCAAAGTCTGAGAGTTTTATTCCAACCTATTCAGAAGTGGTATTTATGGGACTCAGTCTTCCAGGAATTTTTCCCTACCTTGTCATCATCCATATCTGTACAGCAAATTAATCTTTGATGAGGGAGAGGAGGAAGTAATACCAGGGTATATTTTGTCATGACTTACAATCTTTATTTGGTCAATTTTAGACTGATGATTTGGGAAATATTTAAATATAATTTTACTGTGTCCCCTTTCAGAAAGATGTGGGTTTCAAACATTCCTCCTTACCTATGCCTAGAAAAAACATTCTGCTACAATAAGAATGATGTTATATTTAGAGCCAGTGGACTTGGATTTGAATCCTAGTACTCTTACTTAGTATTTGAATGTTCTTGGGCAAATAATTTAACCTCTTTCAGTCTTAAAATTAGAATGATGGATTAGGAAACATTTTAAATTTGTTTTTCTATATGCTTTAAAAGAAAAAGATACAAATTAATGAACTTACTGAGTATAATTGATTGGAGTATGCCGACAGGTATAGGTTATTCTATTTGCCTAAAGGTTCTATTTTCTGTTTTAGTTTGTGGGTTGTTGGTGGTTTTTTTTTGGGGGGGGAGACAAGAGGGAATCAAGTATCTCATCCTGAACCACTATAGAAATGCATGGTATTGTGCTTATTAATGGCATAGCCAAATATAAATAATTCATGAAGTCATATTTCTAGCAGAGGTATGAAATAGCAGATCATAAATTATTGCCTGAAACCTTTTTCTCTGCAGTGAAGTCTTTAATTTAAGGGAGTGGAGTGTGAAATACCTTTTTCTAGATCACACTTCTTTGATGAAATTTTATGAATACAAACTGCTTTTAAAATGTGCCTATGCCAAATAACATTTTAATTGTGTCCTATGTTATGAATAAAAATAAAAAATTATTCATTAAAAGTCTCAGCTTTAAAGTTTATAAGATAAATTTGAGGAAAAAAATTACATTATAATGGAAGAGTTAAAAAATATCCCAAGATCCATCTCATTGTGCAAATGACCAAGATAGCAGTACCTTTGCATTCAAATTATCCTTACTAAATATATTCCCTTTTAGATTTTATGTTGAAAACAGAAAAGTAATAGATACATAAAATATATTCCTTTTTGGAATGAAAAATACATTGGTATTGGACATGTATTTGTTAAGATGAAGAGGAAAATGTCATTATGATACACATTGTGGTTCATAGTTCCTTTGGTACTGAAAGTATAAAGGAATGAAATGAAAACAATCATCCTGAAATAATACCAGGTGAAAGCCTCAGGATTTTATTTTGATTTTTTTTGAATTTATATGAGTATATGCTGATCTTTTCCATTAAAGTCCCAGGAGACTCTCCTAGCAGGCTTTGAGCCCCACTCACATACAAAATCAGATTTACAATAGTAAACACTATACTTTTCTTTTATAGTTCATTAGTTAAAATGAAAAACAAGTTTGGAACTTAAATATCAACAAATCTACCTAGAAGTGGTCACAGAGCCAAAAGGTATGTTTATCAAAGTTACTGGATATTTGGTTTTGAATTGGGAAGTTAGTTGCTCAGACCTTGTCAAATATTTTAATAAAATTCACAATTATATATTGCCAGGGCAACTAGGTGGCACAGTGAATAGAGTACCGGCCCTGAAGTCAGGAGTACCTGAGTTCAAATCCGGCCTCAGACACTTGACACTTTCTAGCTGTGTGACCCTGGGCAAGTCACTTAACCCCAATTGCCTCACTAAAAAAAAAAAAATTATATATTGCCTTCATGTTTGCAAAGTGTTTTGTTTTTTTTCACAACAATTCTGTGAGCTAAGGAATGAAACAATCATACCCATTTTGGAGAAGTTATGATTTGTATACCATTATATAGCTAATAAATATCTGAAGTAGTATCTGAACCTAGGTTTCTGGATCCCAAGTTCTGTTTTACAAGAACATGCTATGTGACTTTATCATCACAAGAGATGTTGTTAATAACTTTGCTTTCTCTCAATAGGTGAAAAGAGTTGTCCAGATTCAAAAGCCTTCAGCTTACAATACGTCTGAAGATCTTCCCTGTCAAACCAACGATAATATTCAGAATCAGATTACAGGAAATCTTCAATTTATAGAGGGAGTCTTGAAAAAATATATGTAAAATTAAGTTTTATAGAATGTTATTTTCCAAACAATAAATATTATAAATTTAATATGTCTCATCAGAAAACTACAGTGAACCAAACAGAAACCTTTTCTATGTGTCTGTATATATGTGATAAAGATATATGTGACATGTGCAAACTGTAATATTTCAAAGACAATATGACCACTTAGAGTTAGATCCTTAGCATCTTCTCTTATTTTAAAAAAATGTATCTTATTTTTAGAGGTCTTAACAAAATAGTACCATGTCTATTATTTTTTGTTTTGTTTTGGGTTTTTTTTTGTTTTTTTTTGTGTGGGACAACGGGGGTTAAGTGACTTGCCCAGGGTCACACAGCTAGTAAGTGTCAAGTGTCTGAGGCTGGATTTGAACTCAGGTGCTCCTGAATCCAGGGCCAGCACTTTAACCACTGCGCCATCTAGGTGCCCCAGTACCATGCCTTTTAAAAGTGGTTGGAGTTTATGTGTGGGTGGATGGGGGGAGATGGGAGTGCTTCATTTGAGGATAGTTCCAGGAATTACTATGTTTTTTCTTTAACCAAGACCTGCCATAAAACTAATCCAAATACAAAGTATAGTGTTATATATAGGTAACATTCTTATAGGGTTTACTCAAAATGAGGAATGTCTACTCTTGTTTAATCTGAAAAACTAGTAATAGCTTCACATGGTTTTGAGGTATAAAATATATATTCCTACCAACCAAGCAAATGTCCGGATAAATAATTTGCTATTTAAATCAATTTATACCCTGATAAATCTATTTGTTGACCTTGACATGGCAGTCCATTTGCTTCTTGTCTCTTTCGGTATGGTACAGGCCTACTAAGATTTAGACCCTTAGATCTGCCCACAGCTTTTAGCAAGGCAGAATTAGACTGTGATCATTTTCTTTTTTTTCTTTTTGGTTAGGCAATTGGGGTTAGGTGACTTGCCCAGGGTCACACAGCTAGTAAGTGTCAAGTGTCTGAGGCCGGATTTGAACTCAGGTCCTCCTGAATCCAGGGCCGGTGCTCTATCCACTGCACCACCTAGGTGCCCCCTATTTTCTTTTAAAAGTATCATTCCATTTTTATAATTTAAGGAAATTTGTTCTGGCTCTAAATCTCTAACAACACAAACATATAAGCCTTTTCCATCTCTAACTTAATTTAACCATCTTCCAAGACTTTGACTCTAAGTAAATTTCAATTTTATGTTGCTATATTTTTTCAATGGAACATAGGCAGAGAGATATAGATAGATATTTATCTATAGATAGATAGAAATATCTTTAGAGATCATCTAAACCTCTTCATTTTATGGATAAGACAGCTAAACTTCAAAGAGATAACGTAATTTGCTTACACAAGAATGAAGGAAGGAATGAAGACCTTATTAAGTACCTACTTTGTCCTATGCTCTTGTGCACCATACTAAGTGCTTTACAAATATTATCACATATATTCCTCACAACAAATCTGTGAGGGTGTTTCTAATATCATTCCCATTTCATAGCTGAGTAAACAAACAAAATGAGGTTTATTGCCTTTCCCAGGATCACAAAACTAGTGAGTGTCTAAGACTATATTTGAATTCACATCTTCCTGACTCCAAGGCTAGTGCTCTATTCACTGCATTACCTAGTTACCTCAGCTAGTTAGTATTGGAACTGGGACAAGCTCATAGGTCTCCCAATTCAATATTCTATTTCAGGTAAACTTACTCTGTATGTAGTAAACAGTAGATGTAATTATTTTAATGGGCTACTTTTTAAGAAGGAAGTAGGTAATAAGAATATGCTATTCTTATGTGCATATTTACTCCTGATATAATGATTCATTTTCTATTTCCACACAATCATTCAAATCTAAAAATGCAAATGGTGCCTTGCTTCTAATTACTCTAAGAGCAAAGCATACTGCTGAGGTCAAATAGAAAATCTTTAATGGCATATGGAATCATTATTTTTTCCCATCCTCTTGCTGAAACAAAGATTAATGAACAATGTACAAATAGCTGACATGTAACCTACCCATGGGAGTGCCGACGCCATAACCTTTGGAGTCTATAAGGCCTCCAATCTGTGTCAGGTTACAGTTCCGCTGTGTGACAAACTCAATGGTTGTTGACTCCATTAGGAAGGCATAATCAGAGGTGAGTACACGCTGGATACCTTCTTCATTACTTTTGACAAGCACTGATTGTCTCCTGCTACTCATAAAGGCCCACATTTTGTCATAAGTTGATATTTTTGATTTCTGCAACAAAAAAAGAAGACATTTTTTCCTAATAACATAGAAGATCAAAAGTCCTAGTTTATACCTAAAAGAAGAAAGCTGAAAATGGAATTGCTATAAATATAATTTCATTATATATTAATGTTATATTTGTTTGTATGTATCAGCTATGCATACATATACCTGAGTGGATATCATTGTGACCTTTTATAAACCATTCTTATCAACATATCAATTTCCTCTCCAAAATTCTATGATCTAATAAACTTTATATGACATACTCTGCTAATGTTGTTTGAAAGGTAGCAATGGTAACATGGGAAATACAAAACAAAATTAGTAGAGTGCTATGTATATGTACTCTTCAGGCAATAAGTTATCCGTCATTCTTAACTTTCACTACTTTGGTTTCTTTAACTTTGGAAGAGAAAAGGGCTCAGAGCAACACTGTAGGACTTTCTTCAATGAAACTGGCTCTATAACAACTGTCACTTTAACCCCCCAATAGACATAGACTTCTATGTATATACGAAAGAGTCTAAGGGTGTTTGTTCCAAAGAAGTCTGAATTTACCTCACCACTGAGATACATTCTATTCATTGTAAAGCTTATTTCCATTTGTCATGTAACAACAAGAAATTTTTCATTTGGTCTTTTTAAATAACTACAATAGTCAGGACAAATAAAAGGGAATAACTTTATATTTTATGGAGAATACTCAAAGATGCTTTATCAGAGTTTCACTACTAAAGTGGAAGAAGATGTCATCAGAATGCACTGATAAAACATGCATTTGAAGAGAATAGTTCATACCTACCCATTGAAGACTGTTTTGACAGTAATTATCCTTGACAATATATCATAGCAATATAATTTTTTTAAAAAGTCTTTCTTCTACATACCAGACTTGTATTGATAGGAATGATGATATTGTACTAAAAAATGCAAGCTTTTATTTTTTCTCAAATGAAATTATATGCAATATAGTGGTCAGCTTGACACACTTTCATTTTTTCAAATTCAGTTCATAAAAATGAAATTGCTGTCATATTCACTAAAAGTTAGGAGAAAAATAGTACCAGAAAGTGTCACTCTTTTAATGACAATATAAAAATTAATGATGTACTATCTAAAATATATATATATATACATATATATATACAGAGAGGGAATGCTTCTAAAATAAATAAAGCTTCATAGATATTATAAATGTAAATATATCCTCAAGAGAAGTACCAAAGCACATAGAAAACATGAGGTCTCACATACTTTGAAAAAAGGCAATGAAAGCATCTACATTAAAATGATGAGAATGACAAGATGTTAGCAGATGTGGAGGCATGCCAGCTTCCTCTAGAAAAGAAACTAAGTCTTACAGACATAAAATAAAGGAAATTATTTAGGATATGACAGAATGTAAATCTAATTCATTAAACTGAGTAATGAGAAATGGTCTTGATATCTCTACCTAAATAAGTAGAATATTGACAGAAAAACAAAGAATAATTTAACTTCATTTTTAAAGCTAAATAACATATCTAGAATATTTTTCATAATTCTTGTTGTTGTTGTTTGTACTTTATTCCAGAAGAGGACCATGAAATCAGGGTGATGCCCTGATTTGTGCTGAATTGGATTTAAGTGAGAGAGGGCTATGCAAGGTCATCAACCTTACTCTCTCCTCCAGAGCCATCTGGGTCCAGTGGCAAGATAAACATGAGGATGACTAGAGATGGTCCTGTATGGTTTTTTTTTTTGCCTTTTTTTTTTTTGCAGGGCAATGGGGGTTAAGTGACTTGCCCAAGGTCGCACAGTAAGTGTCAAGTGTCTGAGTCCGGATTTGAACTCAGGTCCTCCTGAATCCAGGGCCAGTGCTTTATCCACTGTGCCACCTAGCTGCCCTGGTCCTGTATGTTTTTTAAGGCAATTGGGGCAAAATGACTTGCTCAGGGTCACAAAGCTAGTAAGTATCTGAGGTGAGATTTGAACTCAGGTCCTCCCAATTTCAGGACCAGTGCTCTATCAATTCTACCACCTAGCTGCCCCTTCCATAATTCTAAAAGAGTCAAGGATGATATTTAAAATAAAATCTTCCTAGTATAATGAAGGGAAAGTGATATAGGTTGAATAGCAATATATAGCTTTAGATGTATTTTATTCATATTGAGGAGGATATGGATTCAGATTCAAAATACTATCACAAGTGGTCGAGGTTTTATTTGTATGTTAGAGATTGCTTTGTTTTCAACATAGTGACTTACCAGAACTGTTAAATTGAAACCAGATCATCCAATAGAAAATGGTTTGATTTTCAAAGTGGCATAAGAATATTTATATACTATTTGCATAATTAGTATTGTCACATACTTATTCATGGAAGGGGGAAATGTAATTTGTTACTTGGTTTCAGTATGACTACCTAGAATAAACTCGGTTTAAAAGTGGATAGGACAAAGTATTAGCTAAATTATATAGATAATTACCTCCAAACTCTGCTTTATTTTAGAAATAGATGTGACCTTTCAGTAATCCTCATTTATCTTGTAAAAGATTGTTGTTATTGTTGTTGTTGTTTTTACTTTTATTACATGCTACATGTCAATACTGTTCATGGTTATATTAAAATACTATGCAATATGGGATCCCCCTGGGTCCAGGGTGGATGCTTTGTCCACTGTATCGCCTAGCTGCCCCATGATGACATTTTTTAGGGTTAAATTGAGGGGTGAGGGGAATGCACTGGTGGAGGGAGAAGGGCAGAGGCAGCATGGGGTGAAATCTCACATGAAAGAAACAGGAAAGGTCTTATGAAGTGGGAGAAGACATAGGGGAGGAGCAAGGCAGTCAGTGAATTTTTACACTCATCAGAATAGGCCCAAAGACCTCAATCTCATCAGAATTGGCTCAAGGAGCGAATAACATACACACTCAATTGGGTGGAATAATCTATCTAACCCTGCAGGAAAATAGGAAGGGAAGGAGATAAAGAGAGAGGGGCAACAGAAGGGAGGGCAGATTGGAGGAGGGGACAGACAGAAGCAAATCCCTTTTGAAGAGGGATAAGGTGAAAGAAGAGAAATAATAGAGTAAATATCATGGGGAAAAGAATAGGATGGAGGGAAACAATTAACAATAGTAATCATGAAAAAAGAGAAAGAACTGATTAAAAGAGCACTTGTGGATTATTCATATATAACCTGGGAGGGAGGAAAGGGAGGGAGGGAGAAAAATTTGGAACTCGAAAACTTATGAAAATGAATGTTGAAAACTACCCTTATATGTAACTGGAAAAAAAAATAAATGTTTGTTTAAAAAAAAGAAATGAAGGTGATAGAAAAACAAAGCAAAACAACAACAAAAAACCCCACTATGAAATAATCTATAAAAACAGGTATATTTGCTTCAAAGATAAGGTGGCTACTATCAGTGAAATAAATGGATGGTATGATACAAAATTGAGGACGGAAGGAAACACCATCATCAACAGAAAAATCAGATATCTTCCTAAAGAAATGGGATATAAAATAGTGATATAAAGAAAAACAATTTATCTAAATAAATGAGTAAAAATAAAAGATCTTCTATCTGTTCACTTGGGATTATGTCTGTGCAATGTCAACATAATATTTTATATGAACTAAATTAATTTGCTTTTAGTTCAATTCAAAGAAAAATACTGTTTTTTGAAGGAACTAGGTACCTAAAAGAGTAATCACTTGCTAAGAAAATGGGTGTTTAAGAGGTTTTTTTTTGGAGCAATTTATGCTCATAGAATTAATATATAGATATACAAAAGTGGAAAATGACTGTGGAACCAGTATGTGAAAGAAGTTAGAGAACTATCCATTCTAAATGTCAAGGTGTCAATATTATTAAACTACAGCTGGATAACACCAAAGCACAGTGCAGTAGTATAATCTTATACTCAGTTTTAAGAAATATACCACAATTTTCAGAGAAATATACCAAATCAAGTAAATGATTATGTGGCAAAATATATCAGTTCTGTATCCATTAAAAATAAAACTAGATGCTTTATTATTTGCCATCAAAACATCTCTCATGGGTGTTGTTTTTATACAATCCAAGAAATCTGCCCAAGTACTCTTTCCACATATGTAAAGCACACAATCCATGTCTAATCATCCATTTCATCCCTTTAATATTTTCATAAAGAGTATTATTATGGAAATATCATAACTATTAGACCAAAGACACAGTAACCATCAGGTTCTTCATTTTTCATTTGCTTGAGAAGGAAGTTGAATTTGTGTTTGTTTAGGAAAACATTCAGAATGTTCCTGACACTTTTTCATTACAATACCCAAAGGATATCTTTATCAAAGATGTTCATTTCAAATGCAATCGAAAACCCATAAACATTAAAAAATGTTTGACACTGGTATCTTTTAAAATGTTATGACTTTGAAAGAAATCAATAAATAGGAGTGTCTTTCTGTGTATTATAAGATTTTAAATTATATGTGTTGGGTTACTGTCCCTTCATTAGCAAAAGGGAAATAGTTACTGAATTTATTTTCATACAAATATCATTGAATGTCTTTCTCACAAAATAAATCTTTCTTAGATCTCTTTAAGCAGTTAATGTCTACCCTAATTTAGGCACTTTGTCATATACTACCTTACTGTATTATTCAATTATCCCATTTATGCCTCATTTTCCCAACAAGATTATACTTCTATACACTTCATTTTCCCAACAAGATTATACTTCTATACACTTACTTCTAAGTCTCTCCCTCCCATATCCAATAATACGTGATCTTATAATGATTCCAAATTGGCATGCCAAGGCATCTTCCTTACTTTCTCAGATTTTTTTTTTTTAGTGAGGCAATTGGGGTTAAGTGACTTGCCCAGGGTCACACAGCTATTAAGTGTTAAGTGTCTGAGGCCAGATTTGAACTCAGGTACTCCTGACTCCAGGGCCGGTGCTCTATTCATGGCACCACCTAGCTGCCCCTCTTCCTTACTTTCTACAGAAGCATAAATTTGTAGAGTTTCCTGAATGTGCTTAGTCAGCAAGTTTTCTCAAAGACTTTCTATAAGAAATACTAATGGGAGTCAAATACTTTCAGTTCAAAAGTAGATCAAATGATGATACAATGGTCTGCTTCTAGTATTCATGACATACAGGAACACTAAAGAAAGGTGGGGACATGCAGCTTGACACAGTGGAAGAAGCTCTGGTCTGGAATCAAAGGACCTTGGGTTTCTATCCCACCTCTGTTGCTAATAACCTGCCTGACTTTGGGCATGTCACAACCCCCTTCAATCTCAGTTTTCTCTTATGTAAAATGAAAGGATTGAATAAGATGGTTCTTAGGCCCTTCCATATCTAGATCCCTAGAGCTGCAAATTGCCTTCTTTCTTACAAATAGGGTTGTGATGTAAGGAAGAATTTGTGCCAAAAAAAAAAGAAATAGGACCTGGACACTTAATATAAATTATGCATTCTCCTACTTTGGTTCATAAAGAAAGCATCATGGAAACACAGATGGGAAGGTGAATGAAGTAGAGATTATGACAATTTCCCCTAACAAAGTAAAACTCAATCAAAGGCAGAATTCAAAAATCTGTGATTTTGTCTGTTTGGGATACTCTCATCTAACAAAGATCATAAGCCTGCCACAATTTAGGAGTGAAATTTAAAGACCTCCTATTACCAAAGAGTTCACACTGTTGCTGGGTATCAGCCTTTCCCAAATTTGGTAGGCAGGTCCTTGAAACAGACATACAGTAGTTCATAGGGTCCATACTTTTATATCTTGGTAAGACTCTCAAGAATCACTAGAATACTGGCACTGAAGTAAAACTTCACACTGAACAAAATCCTAATTATATGACTATTCTAATGCATGCTAATATGTGTGTGTGTGTGTGTGTGTGTGTGTGTGTGTATGGATGGGATGGATGGATGTAGATAGATGAATAGACAATTTTGACTATATTTTCAAACATGTCAAGATTTCTTAATCATGATGATTAATTTGGCCTGATTGCTAGAATATATCTTCATCCCAGATACCACAGAATAAATTAGAGGTGCTAGAGAAGCAATGTAGAATGTAGGAGTTGGAGTCAGAAGACAGTTTTAAATCTAAGCTTGTTAGTTTGTTGGTTTTGATCAGTCATTTTCCAATCATGTCTGACTCTCCATGATTTCATTTGAGGTTTTCTTGGCAAAAATATGGGATTTGTTTGCCATTTCCTTCTCTAGCTCATTTACAGATGAGGAAATTGATGCAAATGGGGTTAAGTGATTTGTCCAGGGTCACAAACTAGTAAGTGTCTGAAGCTAGTTTGAACTCAGGAAGACAAGTCTTAACACCAGGTCCAGTACTCTATTCACTTCACCACCTACCTGCCCTAATTTGTTACTTACTACCAATGGAAGCAGAAGAAAGTCACTTAATCTTCTATAGGTCAAAACTTCATTTGCAAAGTGCTAGGCTTTAAGATCCCACCTAGTGCTAGATCCTATAATGCCACTCAGCATGAATAGATATCTAGCTATGTTGTTCTAGGCTGTAAAAGCATACTTTCATTTTAAAACCTCGCATGTAGGTATAGAGGTACATAGAAAGGACAGTTCAGGGTTTAATATATTATAGGCACCAGGTGGTGCTGCAGATAGTTTGTTGGACTTGAAATGAGGACAAGTTCAAGTCCAGACCAGTCTCAGATACTTATTAGTTGTGTAACCCTAGATAAGTTTCTTAATCTCTGTTTGCCTTAGTTTCCTCATTCATAAAATGAGGACAATGTTAGCAACCCTAGCTCCTACAGTTTTGTTAGGAAAAAATAAGATAATATTTGTAAAGCATTTTGCAAACATTAAAGCACTATATAAATGTTAGCTATTATTATTAATTTTTATTAATGGTATTAAAGAATATGAGACTTGGAGAAGATATTGAAAATCAACTGACAGATTAAATAACTTATTCAAGGTGACATGGTGGGACAATGTGGTCTAAAATTGGTTCTCAATTCCCTATTAAGTGCTCTTTCTATAAAGACACATTGACTCCATCACCCTTTTTCCCTTGTTTCTCAGTTTCCCTGCATGCTGGGAGAAAGATGCATATATATAAAATGAATATATATATATATATATATATATATATATATAAAACTAACATAAACCTAAAAATCATCCATTAAGTGACTATGAAACTGAAGTTGAAATTAACATAAGGTTAATGCTTGGTGTGAAGCCTAAACAAAGAATTTGGGACTAAATTTTTAGCCAATTATGTATATTTAAGTGGATATAATTCTTGGATACTAGGAAACAGGTTCTATTTTTTAAAACATACAAAAGTCTCTGGAGTAAAAGAGGATAATTTCTTTAGGTCTCTCCTTGACTGAATAAACTACTTAGCATCAACGATTTTCCTATTCTCTCTTTCCAGGCTTATCTGAACCACCTGCTGATCTGTAATTGGATTTCCTAAGTAGAGCTACATGCCAGGAAGGAAATGCCCTATGCAAAGAATCAGTCAGTCCTAAGGCACAGTACACCTCCCCTTGTATATTAATAAACCCAGAAACTATCTTACAACATAATCTGTGAGTATGGAGAACATGAACCAGTTCACCAGGGAACAGAAACTCCTAACTATAGTCTTTTGATTTCTGATTTTATATGTCTTCTTTCAATAAGAAAAACAATACTATTGACCAAAAAAAGTCCAAAGTTGCTATTCACCCTTTTGTTAAGTATTCTACACAAATAGTACCAGCCTATAAATTATCCTGCCTCCAAATTCTCATTGAAAAATGGATATTCACCAAGGAAGTCAAAAGTATAATAATAACAAAAACAGCTAGCATTTACATAGCACTTTAGGGGTTATAAATCATTTCAAATATCTTATTTGATCCTCACAAGCCTGTGAGGTAGATAATATTTTTATATGTATTTAACAGATGAGGAAACAGACTAAGAGAAGTTAAGTAATTTGTCCAGGATCACAAAGTTGGTGAATTTCTGAGGCAGGATTTAAGCTCAAATGCAACAATATTCAGTGAGTCACAGAGCAGTCTTCCTAAATGAGATGAGAAATACATAGAGGTACTACTCTATTACTTTACCTGGACACTGAGTATACCCTGGGTTCTTACCAGCTATGCCAGCTTAGCACCAAGTTTTCACAGGTCCACCAAGCAGAAAATGTCTTCACTTTGGTTTTGGCAAGACCCTAAGTACATGCTCTCTGAGGAGTCACATAGGTAAGGGTAGAGAGGGTCACCAGGCAAAGATATGATTTGTATGTGTAGGGGAGGAGAGGTGGGTGGGATTCCATAAAAATGTTATAATAAGTCTAAAAAAATATTTCCTAGACATGATTCTATCTTCTTGTTTTTTTGTGTGTGCCATATTACATACCAGAAGAGGTTACCTTAATTTTTCCAATCCTCTTACTCATTCATGCCTGTTCCCCCAATCTCCTTATTTCATATAACTGATATTCCATTGACTCAGGATGTTTATGTCTCAGAGTATTTACTTCATCAGACTGCTGAGCCTGGTAAATTCTCATGTTGCACCAGCTGATTGAATTTCTGCTGCATCAGCATCAAACCAATCAAACCCATTCATATAGAACTCTCTCTTTTGTAACGGCAGTTTTCATGGACCATAGAGCAGAAATGAAGAAAGGTAAGAAAGGTGTTGCTGTCAAGAAGAGAGTTACAAGCAATAAGAAATGCAGCACGTGGAAAATGATGTTTTTCTCATGTGACAGATATGCTTATCGTTTTTTGTTTGTTTCAGGAAATATAATTCAACTTAAACATTTAAAAGTCTTTAAAGGATTAGCCTAATAAATGGATATGTTTTTAACCTATAAGCTAACCCAATGGAACTTTACATTATTTTTTTTTTACATGGAAATCAGTTAAGACTTTGTTCCCTGCAATTCACTAAAACAGTTAAACAAACTTCCTTATCTTTTAAATGATTTTTTTTTGGTGGGACGATAAAAAAGAACAATGTGATTATGTATACTGAGTATTAGAATTGAATACAGGCTGCGCTAAAATAACATTTTACTTTTGCAAGGCAATACCTTTAGGAAAGCAATTTACAAACTTTAAAGCATCATCTAAATTTTGCTGTGGTTGTTATGGAAAGTCATTTAAACTCTCTAAGACTCAGTTTCCTCCCTCAAAAAGTGAGGCTAAAAGTATCACATATATTAGGGCTGTTATGAGGCTTAAGTGAAACTATATATTTATGATATATGCACCTATATATATATATTGTGTTTTATAAACGCATATATAAAGGATTTTGTAAAATTTCAAAGATATAAATGAAAGTTATTAAATCTTATTGTTTTTATCTTTTTGATGAAGTTCAGATAGAGATAGTCCTAAGGGAAGCCACTATCCTGAAATTATCCTTTAATATTCAATGATCTATGGAATACATTGTTGTTTAGTCATTCAGTCATGTCTGACTCATAATAACCCTGTATAGGATTTTCTTGGCAAAGATACTTGAGTTGTTTGTCATTTCCTTCTCTGGTGAATTAAGGCAGACACAGGTTAAGAACTCTATCCACTGAGCTACGTAATTTCTTCCATGAAATACATAGATGACTAAAATAAGTGATAGTTGTAGTTGATCAAAATTTTTAAATGTACGTTCAACCCCGGTAGAATAAGTGACAACATCACTGGCACAACTTCTGTAGCTGACTGGGATAAAGATGATCTCTCTCTCTCTCATTCTTTTTGTACTTGATTTTTACATCCTTTGCTAGGACTACATTTTAAAAACTTTTTGTTCCATCTAGTTTGGTTCCTTCTGTTCCATCGTTTTTCAGTGTTGTCCAACTCTTCATGACCTCATTTGGGATTTTCTTGGCAAGGATACTGAAATAGTTTGCAATTTCCTTCTCTGCCTCATTTTACAGATGAGCAACAGAGAATAAACAGGGTAATAAGTATCACATTTGAACTCATGAAAATGAATTTTCCTGACTCTAGGTCTGGTGCACTATCCACTGTGCCACCTAGCTGTTCCTATCTAGTTTGGAGATTATGAACATTTGGTATGATGAATAGAATCTATTGCAATGTTATTCTTAAGTCTTTAATTGATAAATTATATATTCATTGTCATCATGGGTGACAGTTTAGTCTGTGAAAAAATAGCCTGCTATGGCTTACAGAGGTAATTCCCTGACATTAAATCGCCATCATAATCTTCTTTCATTTCTACAAATTCTTAACTACAGTTTTGTTTGATGTTTGCTTGTCATCATATTATTAGAAAATTCAATTATTGACTATTATCAACTTTTGCCATTTTCACTGATCTTTTTAAAATAAAGACCTCAGGATGATGTGCCTGAGCTTTCATTAATATTATATGGGCTTTTGTAATTATAATTTCCACAATTCTTATGGTTCATTTCATACTTCCAAAAATGTACATTGAGTTGTATTGTGTATGTCTGCATTGCTTTAAATATACTTGTTCCATTCCATTTTGATTTCAGTATACCAATAGTTAGGTCAATTAAGACAAACCTTTCTCTTTAAGATAATTATGCTTGATGTGCCTTGCCTGGAAGGACCGAAATACACAAAGATATTATCTGCATATCAAATGGTTCAAAGAAATTCTAACTTTCCTTGTAGAGGAAAAACTCTACACTGTTTAATTCTCAATGAAATTTTGATAACATCTGAGAAAGATTCAATGATATGAAGCACTGTTTAATACATATATGTGTGTACACGTATACATATAGGTATCTATAGATTCATACAACTTGATGGCATCCATGTTTATCACATGACCAAAATATTGTGGGGGGGGGGGGCGGGACAATGAGGGTTAGGTGACTTGCCCAGGGTTACACAACTAGTAAGTGTCAAGTGTCTGAGACCGGATTTGAACTCACATTATCCAGCTGGTGCTTTATCCACTGCGCCACCTGGCTGTCTCCCTAAAAGATGTTTTGATGTGATTCCTTCTTTTAAATCCATGCTTAGTTATATTTAGGAGGAATTCTCATGGACATAAAACGAGGTAAAACCATTATGAAATTAAACTATGTTTCTGAAAAAATGCCATTTTTATGCTAATTGCTTTAGATATAAGTTGATGATTTTAAACTGAGAACAATTCTTCATGTGGATATAAAATGCCCATATATTCTTGATATATTTGGGCTTATTTTATATATTTGGAGTACATCAATAAGCCATGAGTATAGATTTAAGTCAAAAGCTTTGTGATTACCCACAAAAAAGATTTTAAATGTTATAGTGGTTTAATTATTATGGCACTTTATATTTAACAATTACCAAATCAATAACAAGTTGCTCTTTAAGCTCTGGAACTTTTGGAGCATGCCATTTTTACTCATCATCAAAATATTACTTTTCATGGAATTATTATTGCTCATTTTTAGTGATACAATATGTGAAAACTTTGTTTAAAGCAAATAAATCTACATGAATGTGTTGAAGACAGCTCATACCAGCTTGCAAAAACCAACTGTTAAATTTCAGTGTGAGCATTTACACCTTAAACATTGGCAAATGCTATAAATCAGGGCTTGATTTATTGTTTTGTGGACTGTCTAAACTTAATAATGTGATGAAAAGTGCTAATAATGTAAGTTAAACTTAAATGTGTAGTATAATTTTTTCTGATATCCAATGAACATTTATTAGTAAACCCCTACAAACATGTAATTGGGTAATATTTGGAGGTGTTTTCATATTTTGTTGGTATTCCCATATTTTGGAAACAAATGTGATGCCTTCTCTTAACACAGGTGGGATTAGGTTTATGCCCAAAAGGATGTTAAGAAAAGTGTTTTGCTATCAATTTGTGTGAAGTGTTCGCATTGATAATTGCAAATTGTATGTGGCTCTGACACTTTCCAGATTTATAGAGAAGCTGAAATATCAGTTGTATTCCTTGACATAATTGTTCCATATTTTATTATGGAAAAGAATCATTCTGTTTCTTGTTTGATCCAATTTGCTCGTCATCACCATCATTATCATTTCTGCCTTCTTGCAACTGCATAAAGCACCACTTACTTTTTCTCATCTTCCTTTCCCAAGGATTCTCTTCTCCGATTTCTTTTCTTCTTAAGACTTTATTGTAAAACACTTTTGTTGGATGTTGATTTGTTAATTTGTTCTTTGCATTGCTTTGACTTTTCTTATCGCTTTCATCTTTTGATTTTAATTTTCGATAACATTAAATGAATCAAGAATTTCACGTGTGTATGTTTATGTATATACACACAAATAAATACCTTTTTTGTTGTTCATTTAATTGGGTTATATTTCAGTCAAGTTTTCTCCACAATGTACCAGCTAGATACTTATATAATCTCATGCTGCCTTTTCCAGAGATCTTCAATAATGCTTTCAAGACTCGTCTTACCGGGGTCATAATTAATACTTATCCTTTAAGGGTACTTCTTAAAAGCTCCACTTGTCCCTATGCAGTTCTTACTGTAGCAACAATTGTAGCATATTCTGCTGAAAGCAATTCCAGGAATGTTTTTATACTTTATTTCTACCACTATAGGAAAGTGCATTTTTTAATCATGTTTATATCAGATGCTGGTTTTAAAAAAAATTGCTGTTGTCCTATAATATATAAGCTAATAGGATTCACATTATCCAACTGAAAAGGGTTTTTCAGTATTCTAGTCTATGTATGCCTCTGTCTAATAAAAAATAGTCTGAGATGTTAGTAGCATTTTTGACAACTGTTTTGTTATTATATATGATTTGTTGAATTTGCACTATGAAGACTTTCAAAGGGTCTTCAACTTTTCCTTCTTCAGATTTTAATAGAACATCTATTCCATCTAATTTAAGCTCAAGAAATTAAGGGAATTTTTGTTTTTGTTATTTCTTTAACTGGTCAGCAATGTTTTCCATGTGTTAAGAGTCGAGGATACCACTGACCAAAAAAAAAATATGAAATCTTTTCCTATTGTTTAGAGACTATTTTCAGTTTACTTAATGCTTACTTAATGGCCTACAAAATTTAGCGAACAGTGCCATAATCTGGTAGGTATATTCCATATTCCAGCAGGTAGGGCATTTGATATTTCTGAGTTGTCTAGATATCTTGCTTTCTTGGAATCAGAATACAAAGGAGCTCCACTGTCCTCAATGTCAAGCTAATCATTACAAAGCTTTTTAGGAGAGTTAGCCTACAGCTCACTTTACATATTTCTTAGATTCATAAGGGCAGTTTCATCACACTGGTTGTGGTACAGTGCCCCATTCCAGAACTTCACTGGTCAGCATTTCAGGGTTCCTTCCAGGCTGTCAGAACTGCCATTGTAGTCTCAGGGCATATGGAATTCCTGCTGTGCACTGTCCTAAGTGACATTTCCTGACTTTTCTATTGTCCCTCTCTTATGACATGAACAGTGGATGGCTTTCATAGATATTATTGTTGTTGTTGTTGTTGCTATCATATTGTTATTGTTGTTATTAGTCATTATTATTTTAAGATTTCAGGAGTCCTCATTACATATATTATGAAGACCTAATGAAATAATATGTGTAAAGCACATTGCAAACCTTTAGGCACCATAAAACTATATTTTTGTTGTTATTGTTGTTATAAAGTAAGGGTAGCACTTTTCACACCATGAGAAGCTTATTCATTTTATTACCATTGTATGAATATAATTTCATTGGCTTTTAAAAGAATGTTCCCTGTACAACTTATTTTAGAGAGATGAATAAATTCATCACCCATGCTCATTCTGCTTGCTTTTATACAAATTAGAATTTCAAAGTCAGCTTGAGGACACTCTAGTTTCTTTTATACTAAGACCATCCCCACCTCCTAAAGTAGCAAGACAATAATAGTCATAATATTTGTATTCTCTGTTGAAGATGCAGCTAATATTTAAGCTTTAAAAATGATGGCCAGAAGGAAAGTTTACTTAAATCTGTTTAATAATGAAGATTCTTGAACATAAGTCTTTAAATAGACCAGCCACACAACATCAGCAGCCACAAGAAAATTGTTCATGCAACATTTTGCAATATCATTGTTATATAAAATATTGGAATTAATTCCACTGTTACTATAGTTGGAATAAAACTACCTCATTAAGGAAGTTTCTAAGACTTAAATCACTATCACATCAAAGTAGCCTAATCAAGACCTTAGCATAGATTTTAAAATAAATCTCAATAACTGTTTCTCTGCCCTCCCACTACAACTTAATGCACTGTATCTTCAGAAATAAACATTTCCATAATCCTTTAAAATCCATAAGACCTGAAGAAAGTAACTGAAATTCAAGTTATATATTGGACCCAATAAAAAGGTCCAACACTAATCTCTGACTATTGTTCAGAGCTCTAAAAAAATTGGTAGTAGGAAGGCAGTTCCTCATATTGTTTATTTCCAATCCATTCCAGATCAACAATTTTGCTACTAATGGTAACTCAAATATTTGCTGGTAAGCAGCTATAATAATATTTTTACCTCTTCATGAAAAATGTTACACTTATTAAACTCTAATATGTCATTTGAGTGAAGCCCACACTAGCAAAGGGAATTTGGCTCTAGTTTACATTTTAATTTTTTTTATTAGAGAAAATAAATTATCAACAATACTGGAACATATGTGCTAGGTAAGACCAGCTGAGCCCCTCTCTGGAATCATCTGACCTTGGGCACAGGAAATTAGAGTTAATTCAGGAAAACAGGACTGAAGCCATATGTGGTTCATAGCAAAGGTGGAGCTGAGGCTATGGAAGTGATCCGAGCAGCATTCTGTTTTTAACAAACCTGTCAGTCCTTAGAATAACTCTGGCAGTTCTATCTCAAAGCCTCTGCACTGTCTTAAACAAGTTATTTGAAGAGATGTCCAATGAAACAGACGTGCTCTTCTCCATGTTACAAGATACGCAGCAATTTTACAAACATCTAAGAATTGTTCATTGTATTTGACTATTAAATCGATTTGAACTGCAAGTTATCTTGTTATTTAGAATTCCTAACAATTATTCCAATAGTCATTTGATTATTTTCTAAGTGAGAGGTCTTGAAATTTTCTTCAACAATAAGCATTTATTAAGCATATAAAATGTTCCAGAAACTGTTAGGCACTGGGTATACAAAAACAATTTTTAAAAAGTCCCTCCCCTCAAGGAGTTTATATTCACTTATATCACATATTATTTCCCAAGCCTACACCTTTCGGAAAATGTTATAAGTATCATATAACTAATTTGGATAGACAGATGTCTGTTGTATCATGAAAAAGATCTCTAAACCTGGAAGGAGACATTTGGTTCAAATCCAGGCTCTTCCACATACTTCTACTATGTGTCTGACCTTAGCTGTTATTTAAGGTCTCTGCACTTATTTCCTAACCTGAGTATTAGAAAAATAGTATGGGTACTCACTCAATCATAAAATAGTTGATAGTGTCAAAAGAGAGAAAATGTCAAAAGTACGTTGTAAATGGTTGTGTTAATTAAATACAAGATAAGAAGCTATGCATTTCATATGACTAAAGTCAGGAAACCTTTCTTCTATTGCCTAATATGTGAAAATGTAGGTAGATTTTCCTGGGCGGTTGCTAAGTTGTCTAACTTCATGTCTCTGAGGGGGAGAGAGACACAGAGAGAAAGAGAGACAGAGAGAGAGAGACAGAGAGACAGAGACAGAGATAGAGAGACAGACAGAGAGGGAGACAGAGATGGAAACAGAAACAGAGAGATAGAGAGAGAGAGAGAAAGAAAGACACAGAAAGAGACACAGAGAGAGGGAGAGAGAGGGAGGGAGGCAGGGAGGGACACAGGGAGAGATGTGTTATGATATATTTTCTGCCTACTATACAGGTTTTTTTTAGGCTCAGTACTTGTGAAATTATTTAGAAAAAATAAGGAATTGGTATTATGACTATGGCTTTGTATTAAATTGATAAATGAAGTCGATGATATAATTTTAGGATTTCTCTGGTTTAAATTGCTCTATCACTTCTGTGCTAGCTTCTTCAGAGGCCTTTTAATCTTGATGGGTTTGAAACTGAGGTCAATACTTCTCTGTGATCCAAAGTTTTGAAACAAGAAGCCTATTTGAAAGCTTAGGGCCAGACTGAATAAAGGTAGGGTAACAGACTATTTCTAATAGTCTCCCTCAATGAATTCCATGGAATCTAGGCCAACTCAGAGTCTTGTTCTATTATATCATCTCTAATATAGCTTTTATGTCAAGGGATTTGTAGTTCACTCCACTCATAGCACTCCTTATTGGTTTCCTAGATCACAGACCATAGAAGCTATTTTCATTCTTTCATCACTCTCTTAAAATGCCCTGACCTCTTCTTATATCTTGCTTGATATCATGACTGAAAAACTCAATACTGACATGAAAGAGAAGATTGAGCATGTCAGGATAGCATTCTTATCTTATACCAACTGAGAACTACCCTCTTCTTGTCATGTTTCTCATTAGTTTCTATCAAGTAATTCCAACTCATTAATCAGAGCTTTTCCTTCCACAGCCTTTATCATTATAAATATCCCATTTTCTTCTTTCTTATCTTCAAATAACTCACATTTCCCCACCTTACTTCTTCCAAAATTACATTAAATCCTTCCAATTGTTTATTTTGGAATTCAGAGTTAATGCCCTCAAATATTCAGACTACACTTTCTGATGTTAATTCATAGACTAACTATGTCCTTGACTTCCTTACAGTCTGGTATCAATTGTTCCCAATATATTGAAACTTTTGGTTAAGGCCACAAATGATCTGATTTCTCTTAAATTTTATCTATACCTTCTCATTTTTTTATTTGGAAGGTATAATCTTTCAGCTGCTTTTATATTGCAAACAATTTGTCATTTTAGAATCTAAATAAAAGAACAAGCTTGCAATATGTACTACTTTGCTAGTCATAAAAATATTGGATCTAAAAATATTTCCAGACTAGGAGTGAACCATGAACAGGATGTAATGTAAACCTTCATGGAAAAAGGAAGGGATTTTTTTATAAAGAAAAAAAAACTGGTGAGTTTGGAAAAGACCTAGAAAAAAGCTCATATAATAAAAAATGACAACCACAGTGCCTTAATAATAGTTACTGAGATAATAAATTCATGTGAATTGAATAACTAGAGGAAAATAATTGTTAGACATAATTGACACCTGCCAATGAAACAGTTTGTATATTCTAAATATTTTTAAAGCTGGGGGCAGCTAGGTGGCACAGTGGATAAAGCACTGGCCCTGGATGTAGGAGGACACCTGAGTTCAAATCCAGATACTTGATACTTACTAGCTGTGTGACTCTGGGCAAATCACTTAACCCTCATTGCCCTGCAAATGTGTGTGTGTGTGTATATATGTGTATCATATATATATAGCTACAATGGGAAAATAAAAATAAATAATTTGAGAACTACATGGTAAACAAAACAAAAACAAAAGAAATCCTGGTGAATGTCGCTGGAGATGGGTTGAAATTCAGAACAAATTTTGAAAATCTGTATATATGTATATGTGTGTGTGTGTATGTATATATAATATGCATGTGTGTATATATGTGTGTGTATGTATATATAATATGTATGTATGTATGTGTGTGTATATATATATACTGTGATATTACCAAAATACTGTGATTAAGGAAGTGACTTTGTTACAAACAGAGAGCCAAATTTAAATATAAAAGTTCAGGTTGCTGAGATGGCCTAGTAAGGGCTTGGCTAAGGTCTGAGGAACTCAGTTCAGTATCATAAAAAAAATCATTAGGGATCCAAGATAGCTATAGATATCTGAACCAGAATGAACTCTACTGCTGTAGAAATGGAATCAGGGAAATGTTAATAATTCTGTTTCTTTTGGGGTTTTTTTTGGCCTTTATTTATATCAGATGAGATCAAATGAGATAATATCTGTAAATCACTTAGCACAGTATGTGGTACACAGTAGGTACCAAATAAATATTTATTAAATTTCTATTTTTCTCTCACATCCCCAGTGGTCAGCATAGGTCCTGAAACATAATAAATGCAATAAATGCTTGTTGACTAATAGTATGCCACATCATCTTATTAAAATATTCAAAACAATTAGCAGTCAGAAAGCACTAGTTACTGACTTTCTAGAGACTTCCCAGTACACAGAGTAGTACCAAACCACTCCAGTATCCTTGCCAAGAGAACTCATTTGGGGTCATGAAGAGTTGAACACAACTGAAATGACTGAACAACAACATTTAATGTTCTCACATTTCATGTTCTCACAACCAAGTACATTCTTGAGCTTCCCCATTAAGCTTAGGGATTAATGTTTTAGTTCTTCTTATTCTACTGAAATATCTTTTGCTTTGTTAAAACAAACCTTTTACCTTTTCTTCAAGAACCATTCAAATCCAAAATATCCTATCCTTTGTAACTTTGGCATTATCTTTTCTCATCTGGTCTACTATAATATGCTTCTTAATCTGTCTCTTTCCTCAACCTTCTCTCATTCTGACCCATTCTCCAGATACCTGCTAAAGTAATATTCCACAATTTTAAGTCTGATCATGGCAAATGGTCTCCTCCCATTAATGAACTCCAGTAGCTCCCTATTATTTCTAGGTGCAGATATAACTCCTCTGTTTGTAATTTAAGGGTCCTCATAAGCTCACTCCTTCCTGTCTCTGCCATGATCTGACACATGACTCCCCTCCACATTTGCCTGTTTTTCCTCACACAATGCTCCATCTGCCTTCTTTGTGCTTTTGCATTGGCTATCCGGTCCCATGTCTTCAATGCTCTCTCCTTCCTCACCTTAGACTCTTAGAAGAATTTCTTGGCTTCAAGATTCATCTTAGGTTCCATTTTCTGGAGGCCATTGCAGTTGCCCCAGCTGCTAGTGCCTTCCTTTAAGGTTATCTTATGTCTACTTAATGTGTATCTTGCATATGATGTTGTTCAGTTGCTTCAGTTGGTTCCAACTCTTTGTGATCCCATTTGGGGTTCTCTTGGAAAATATACTGGAGCGGTTTGCCCTTTCCTTCTCCAGCTCATTTTACAGATGAGCAACTTAAGGAAACAGGGTTAAGTGACTTGCCAATTGTCACATAGCTACTAAGTATCTGAGGCTGGATTGGAACTTAGAAAGATGAGTCTTCCAGACTCCAGGCCTGGCACTCTATCCACTGTGTCATCTAGCTTCCTTCCCATCTTGTATATACCAGCTTCTTCATTAGAATGTGAGTTCCTTAGTTCCTTGAAAAAAGGCAATGTTTTTAGCTTTCAAAATTGTATCTACATTACTTTGCATAGTACCTAGCACAGAGTAAGGGTGTAATAAATATTTTGTTTGATTCTTTCTATGGACTCTCCCTCTAAAGTAATCATCTTCCTTTCAAACATTACTTCTATTGTAATAAATATAAACTGTATCTTATAGCCCTCTTCTCTCTCCTCTGTGCTAATTTGTTACGCACCCAAAGCATGAATTAAACACAAGCATTCTTCCATGTTTTGACTCTGCTGGCTTTTCCTCTGATTCCCCTCCCCCCCCTTCCCACCAGCCATTAGTTACAGAGAGCAAGAGTTTCTGATTTTTTTATATCAAATATTTTCAAGGCTTATCATCACTGTGGCCCACAAAATGTTGATTTCAGGTCACACACTCAGAAGCCATTCTTCAAAGCACACATTACAATTTTTCATTCTTGTACGATCCACAAATTCTCTACAACCAGTAAGTAGATCTTGTCACTATACCCAATGTCTGTCTGTCTGTCTCTGTCTCTCTCTCTCTGTCTCTCTCTTTTTCTGGGGTAATGAGGATTGCCCAGGGTCACACAGCTAGTAAGTGCCAAGTGTCTAAAAATGAATTTGAACTCAAGTCCTCCTTAATCCAGGGCCAATGCTTTATCCACTGTACCACCTAGCTACCCTACCATACCAATCTCAATGCAACTTCTGAAAAATAATGTCAGGGAAGAGTCCTGATGCTACTTTTCTTCATGATACATGGAGTTATTAGTTTTTCCCAGGTCAGTGTACAGCTGTCAATACTTCATCACTTCCATGTTTCATATGCCATAGATTACTAGGTTCTAACTTGCTAGACTTTCTGATGCAAAGAATAGTACACTCATTTCTTCCATGTTCTCCACATCAAGCCTGTTCTTAATGTTTCACCATTCAGTTTAAAGCTTAATGTTTTCAGTTCTTATTCTACTGAAATATCTTCCCTTTTGGTAAACTAACTCTCACCTTTTCTTCCAGTACCATTCCATCTCTATATTTCCTATCTTTTGCAAACTTACCATTATCTTTTTCACCTCTTCTCCTATAATATGCCTCTTAATTTGTCTCTTACCTCAGATCTTTCCCTTTTCTGGTCCATTCTCTAGACAGTTGCTAAAGATCCCTAAATCTTAAGTCTAACCATATCAAAATTCTCCCTCACATTAATGAAATCCAGCAGGTCCCTCTTATGTCTAGGTAGAAATAATCTGTTTAGCACTTCAATTTCTTCATACCTTCACTCCTTCCTATTTGTTCAGCATTCAGAAAGCATCTCAGAGGTTTTTTTAACCCAAAGGTTCCTAAACTGGAGTTTGTGAATGTTGTTTTATTTTTAATTTTATAACTGGATATTTATTATCATTGATTTCCTTTGTAACCATGTGTATTTTATTTTATTCATTTAAAGTATTATTCTGACAAAGAGTCCATAGGCTTCAACAATCTGAAAAAGATCCATTACATATTCAGGTTAAGAATCCCTGTTCTAATCCAACCTAATTCTGAAAATGAGTAACTGATTGCTGTACAACTATGAATTTTACACCATTACCTAAAACTCAATATTGATGAAACTAATATGAACATGATATGGAAATGGAAATCCCCACATACCATATCTCATTGCTGTGCTTTTTTTTACAGATGGTCCTATGCATGAGATAAAATAATTACATACAAATCAAAAATAAAATCTAAGTGTAAATTATAATGAACTTTTTGAAAAGCTCATCAGTAAATTTACTATAAAATTCACTAAAATGTTTCCTCACTGAAGGAAATTTCTCTACTGATACTAGCTGGACCCAAGGAGTCCACAAAACCATGGAAATAGGTGTCAAGGGAAGTTTTGCTAGGTTTTGTGCTAGTTAACTTTTTTTTCAGTGACTTGGATAAAAACACAGATTACATGCTAATCAAATTCACAAATGACAAAAAGCTAAGAAAGTGAAAAAAAAACATTCTGGAAGACAAAATCAGAATTCAAGAAGCATGCAAAATCACCAAAGTGATTTCCTTTATAGGATGTTCCAAAAATCTTGGTGCTGTTTAACTGCACCAAGATTTTTGGGGCACCCTGTATTAGTCAGGAATTCTTAGAAGTAGGACATCTGCCAACATTAGTTTGAATTCAGATCTTTGTGTTTCTAAGCACTTAGACTATAAATTATACAAAGTTCATTGTATTCTCAGAAATGCTTTCAGGAAAATCTGAAGGCTTGTTTCTTACATTTGTATTTAATTTTTACATTTCTATTCTATTTTTAAATTTCTGTTTAATTTCCCAATAACAGAGTGGTGGATTAGCACTGGACTGAGAGCGAGAACTCAATTCTAGATTTGTTTTCCATTAATTAGCTCTGTGGACTTGGGAAAGTCATTTGTCTGCCATAGTAATCTATTTCCTTATTTATAAAATTAGGAGTTTAGACTAGACAATTGCTAAGGTCCTTTCTGGTTTGGATTCTATAGGATTCTGGATATTTCTGAGGGCCTCACTCAGAATAGTTTCAGCTTCAATATAATTTATAATCTGTGCATGCTACAAACCACTTGATTGTCATGTGGCCATTCGCTCTCTATTTTTAAATGGTATCTAAAATAGTGTCCTTACACATATAGACTTTAGTGAAAATAACTGTTACCAATTTTATAAATGCATGATCTTGTCTCCCTAAAACAGAAACCCATTTTCAAATAAAATATAGAAATAAAATGAGCATAAAACAAAGTGAATGTTTAAGAATCTCTAAAGGATATAATTTTCAGTACTAACACTGAATATCTCAAAGAGAATATACAATATTTGGACAAGAATCCTAATCTATGCAAATCAGTCTGAATCATATCAATCAAGAAACTGTCCTACATTGTTTAAACTAATTTTCTATTGAGGAGCTTTGAATATCTGCTTGTTAAAACCCTGGATGAAATTATAAAGTACAGCGATATTTTTTAAAAAACGCACATCCACATAACTTTTTTTAACATTGGAAAAAACATATCATTTAAGTTCTGGTTGAAGGTTCAAGGACTATTCTTTTTATTATTCTAACTGGAAAACTCATCTTTCATAATATACAGAAATAGCAGCTCAACTGTGACTAAAAATGCATGAGAATTAGATATGGGTGAACTTATTCAAATAAAAGAAAGTCTAACATGAAATATGGTCCAAAATGCAAAACTTGAACTTAACTTCTAAAGGCCTGGGTGAGATAGGGATGAGAAAGAATAAGAAATCTTGATAAAACTACACACACACACACACACACACACACTCACACTACCAACCTACATACATACATGGCTTGAATTCCACCAATAATAAGTAATACAACTTTAAAAATAAAAATCAATTTGAGATTGACAGTATAATAATGAATATTGTTAACAAGAATAACTTTATAAATAACAGAATAAATGCCTAAGTAAGTAGCAAATGAAATTCAGTTCACATAAGATATCTATTTTAAACTTTTAATTATATGAACTGTATAAACAGTACTTCACAAAAACTGAAATGTACCTATTTCCCTGGAGCACACTTTTTTATCCCCATTGGAAGTAGTGGTAGGTCTGAAGCCTTTTGAGGTAACATGGTTTAGAAAGAATATAAGATTAGAAGTCAGAAGGCCAGGTTTCAGCTACTGTATGGTCCCATGGACAAAACTCAGATTCTTTTACCTTCAACTCCCTGATATGAAGAAGAGGCTCTGCTTATCTGACAGGGTTGTTGTGAGGATCAAATAAGATACAGGAGGTTTACTTTATCTAATTAACCATTATTAAAATAGGTATTGAAGTTGAAATATGAATCAAAACTTATAGTGTTATTGCTATAGGGAATTTTCATTGAAGGAAATCAATGCAAATTATAGATAAAGATATTTGACTGAGTCACTGAGAAATTAAGTGCCTGGCCATTATGTAATAGAGGTGGACTGCAATCTAGGTCTTCCTGAAATGGAAATCAGTTCTCTGGTCATTATTCCAGGTTGCTTTCTTATGAAGCTGTATAGAGGAACAAAGAAAATAGAGAGAGGGAACATACTTTTGATGTCATTGATATGAGATAGTCAGATAAGGAAATACCATCTACCAATGCAAGTTGGTCTCTACAATTTATAGTCTTAGAGAATTGAATACTAAAGATTATTATTTGATCAGGGTCAAGTCAACACCTATGTGTCAAAGAACAGATTTAACCCCAGGTTATCTTGGTTGTGAGGACAGTTCTCTAACCATGGTCCCAAGGTGCCTTTCTAAAGAGCTGACCACTTATAAAAGTAGTCCTCATTCAATCAATCAATAATAGCCTCTAATTTTACATATCACTACCAGGGTCAAAATTTCTATTGGTCATTCTCTAGCTGATTCCCAGTACAAATTCAAAAGGGAATAAGTTGAATATCCAACAATTAAAAGGGACCCTTAGAAAAATTGAAGAAGTCCTTGAATATTTTCTCAAAGACTGCTTTATGATTGTGCTGTAAAGTTCAGACATCAAGGCAAAGATGTGTAGCATTTTGACAAATAATTTTGTCAAAAATTTCAAAATTGAACAAAATTCATTATTATAAATATTGGTGCAGAATTGTAATAATTTTAATATCATCATATATAAACTACAGTAAACCTTCTTTAATAATTTTAGTTTCATTTTTCAAGGTAAAATTCCAAAAAAACTTTTTTTCTCTTTTATTTTTACTCTCAAATGTTGGTCTCTATCCTAAATACAGGGGAAATACTCTATAAAATCTAAAGCACTGAACGCAGTACTTTATACACACACACACACACACACACACACATATGTATATATTCTAAAAACTAAAATCTGTCTATCCAGAAAACAAAACTTGTCACAACTTATATGTACTACTTTTATTTATTTATTATTATATATGCTAATATTACTTCATTAATATATTAAACACAAGAAAGCATAAACAATAAATAATATAATTATGATCCATAAGCCTCTCCTAGGACATAAAAGTCCATCACAATTCCAACTGCTATTAGTATGCCTAGTTCATAGAAGGAAAAGGGGGATGGATAGAGACAGAAAGACAAAGACAGAGCTATGAATGTGAAATGTGAAAAGAATGTTGGACTTGGAACTGGAGCCAGACCTCAATCCAGATTGAATCTCTGATATATACCAATTATGGGACTGTCATGGGAAAGTCATGACTTCTAAACATATCTCAATAAAACATAGACAACTTCAACATACACGCTGACTACCTTGGGGTTGTTGGGATGAAGGTGCTATGTAAACCTTAATATGAAATAAAAAAATTTGAGCTATATATTAATACTATTTCTGAAATTAATGCTGAAGAATTTTCATTATTTTTAAAACATCATTTTTCCTTCCACCAGGATCATAGTATTAAAGAGCTCATTAGATCATATTTCAAAATCTGTTTCACTTCCCCCACTCCAATGAGTTCTACCTTATCCTTGTATTTCTAGAATGTTGATATTTGCTAAGTAAAATAAAAGTTGACCAGCATTTTCCAAACCAATTGCTCAAATCCTGCCTTCTAGCAATTAGGATGTTTTGGGGGCATGTACTAACATAGTGTGTCATAGTTACAATACTGTAAACTGTGCTGATGATTCTACAGAGTGTGTAGATACAGAGCACAACAGCCATTTTCCGTAGGAATGTGCTATCTTAATACCTTAGGGATCATTTTCTGTTTTTAATCTGTTCATTAAAAATATGTCCTGTCAAGTAGGCATCAAGCAGAATTTTTTTTAGTTGAATAACAGCTTAGGCTATATAGCACTGAACGTTGGATACATTTGTTTGCATTTTTGCTTTTTTTAATGAAGTACACAATAACCCAACCCACTACAACCATCAGCTGATTCTAGTGAATTGTATTTGCCAAAAAATATCTATCAATATGTCTAAATTAAAATCATTCTATCTGCTTTTTCTAATTAATTTTATTAATTTCATATTGCTCAATTTTAAGAATATACACTCTACTAAGAAAATAGTTGATTACATCATTTCGCAACAAAATTAATCAAAATGATAGAAGAATTTAAAAATAAAAAGTATGCTATAATTATGCACCATAAAACTTTTAAATACTATTCTTTAATATTAACTTTTACAAAACAAGTTACCTTTTCATCAAAGCCTTTCATGGTAACCTCTGGAATGCTCACCACAATTTTAGCAACAACAAGCAGTTTGGTACAGGCACTATCATTACCTAAACTTCCCAAGAATACTAATAACATAGTTGTGTATATTTAACTGTTCTTCTAGCCTAAGTCTTCAATGAAATGAATATGTACTATTTTGGTCCAGTAGTTCATCCTTGGAGTACATACTGACCATTTACCCAGTGTTTAGCACAGTGCCTGGCACACAGTGAGTGCTGAATAAATGTATATTGATTGGTTAATCCCAGGAAATGTATTTACATATTTCCCTCCATCAAGCAGCACGGCACAAAGAAAAGAGGGCTGGACTTGAAATCAAGATTACTTGGATTTAAATTCTATCTCTCAGGGCAGCTAGGTGGCGCAGTGGATAAAGCACGGGCCCTGGAGTCAGGAGTACCTGAGTTAAAATCCGGCCTCAGACACTTGACATTTACTAGTTGGGCAAGTCACTTAACCTCAATTGCCTCACCAAAGGAAAAAATAAATAAATTCTATCTCTGATACTTATTGACTATGTGACCACGGACAAGTCATTAACATCTCCGATCCTCAGGTAGCATCCTAGGCAGATCTTAGGCAGCAGCCTCCACACTGATAATAACTATTCTGTTATCCTAGAGTCTTAAATATGTTTTGGTGGAAGGTAAAACCACACATGGAGTGTCCATGAAAATGAAACATCAGGTCTGTGACATATTTAACTCTACATTTTACACACATAGCTTCATATCCCACATGAGAATTTGTGTGCAAAATAAATAATGAATTAAAGAAGCAGTGCCCTGTTTCCTACACTAATAGAGAAAATAGGTGCAATATCTAAAATAATAATACTTCAATAGGCTTAAATGAGATAATGTGTGCAAATTATTTTATAACCCAAAGGTCTAAAAACTATTTTATTTATTATGCATGATAAAATGCACTTAACTATCATATTCACATCTCAAAAAATGAAACTTACATAAATCGACATTTTCCTTCAAATCTTTTATAAAGTTCTCTTTCCTCCATTCCCTCAAATTACTGAATCTCCTTTTGAGATTCCACATTCTTCAGATTTTCTAAGTATATTGAAATTGAACTTAATCACAAAGACAAGAACTGAATTTAGACAAGCATTTGGGTGAAGAGAATGGGAGGTTTATGTCTGAATTCTTACAACTTCATGCCGCTGAAATTACAGAGACAAGATGCTTGATTTTTACTATCTTTTCTTTGACTTTGTTTTCCTTAGAACAGAAAGACATGGATTTAAATCTCAGCATCTCAGGATATGTGACAAATTAGTTAACCTTTCTGCACTTTCTTTTCATGGTCTGTAAAAATAAATAATATCTACACCCACCCGCATACACACATTCAAAGTTGCTGAGGGAAAAGTGCTTTGCAAACTTCAATGTACCACATAAATAAGAGTTGTCAATTATCATCTCCTAAAATATCTGAACAACATGTTGTATTGCTTTAATATGCCCGAACATGCTCAAGAAATCTAGGCAAATTGATTCCCAGCAAAGGTGTCATTCTCCAAAATAACCTGATGTCCATAATGTCCCTTTGCTTCAATCCAAACCTTCCATTATAATAGATATGGAGAGGAGGCAGCTAGGTGGTGCAGTGGATAAAGCACTGGCCTTGGATTCAGGAGTACCTGAGTTCAAATCCAGCCTCAGACACTTGACACTTACTAACTGTATGACCCTGGGCAAGTCACTTTACCCCCATTGCCTCACAAAAAACAAATTAAAAAAATAAAAATAATAGATATGTAGATCAGAGATAGAGTCTATCTTGCGTTACTCAGTCAACAATCATTTATTAAACATCTATTACTCACTTAATGCCAGGAATTTTTTTAAAGGCAAAAAACAGTCTCTGCCACAAATAACAACCTAGTGTCAATCTCCCTTTTCCCCCAATAAAAAGGTTTTATCTACAATTCTAACAAGTATAACTATTTTTACTGAACTTGCTAATCAACCCAGACAAAAATGATGCTCAATTCAGTCAAGTAATTAAAATCAAATATAATAGAAAGACAAACTTCTTTCCCTGTAGGGACATTCTACATCCATTTGTAACCATTATATGTAACATTTACATTTAAATTATTATAAATATAGGAAGTTTTCCTTAAGTATATTAAAACATGTGGCTATATTTGTTAAGTATAATAATTAAATGCTGAACCAAAAGGCCAAGCTTAGCTAGGTATGGCAAGATTAAGCACTTGCAGGTATCATTGACCACAATCTATAATTCATGAATTTTATATATATATATATATACATATGATATAGATCTAGATTTGGATCTAGATGATATAGATACATACATGTATATATGTATATATAGGAGCAGAAAATTATATATATATATATATATATATACACATATGTGTGTATAGAGAGAGAGAGAGAGAAAGAGAGCAGAAAAAAGCAAAAAGTAAACAAACCAAAAACCTTATCTACTATATAAATTCTAAAATGAGGCTAAAAAAGATTAGCTAAAGATTAGCGAGCTAGCTAGCTAGCTAGATAGATAGATATGGTCCCTTTAGATAATCTTTTCAACCTCATTTTAGAATGCATATAGTAGACAAGGTTTCTGGTTTGTTTGTTTTATTTTGCTTTTTTTTTTCCTGCTCTTAAGTCAGGATATAGCAGTGGTGACACTAATTCAACTTGAAAAAAGGTTTGATTTATGTTTAGGGAGTAACTGTGCCATTGAACTTTATTTTTCCATGAATAAATATCTATAAATATGCAGGGGACAAAAATGGGCTTCTCTGTTCTCCCAAAGTTCCAAAATTATATAAAGATGTGGAGCTGAATTACCATGCTATAGGCCAGAGTCTACATCTAACATTCATCTCTGACAATTCTCTGTGAAGCACTGAGATATCCCACAGAATGGATATAGAGGAATGAAGACCATCAGAGCATTTTTCAGATTAAATTCTGTCTTCTGCAAATGTAGCTATATACAGCAAAAGAATAACCACACATATAATCTGGAAGTTAGCACTGTTACTCAAATACTAGCATTATAGAGGTGGTTCTACTAAGCATATACAGTGTATGGATAAAGAGATAGATACAAACATACTAATATGTAAATTTTTAAATTATATATACATATAGCATATCCCATATATAATAAAAAATATAAAGCAATGTTAAACTGTATGTATATATATATATATATATATATATATATATAATTATTAAAGTTTAAATCTACACTGAGACTCTTGGAAAACTATATAATACACACAAATAAAACACTGAATATGCATTTAACTATTAAATTTTCTTGAAGTGCTTTTGCATGAAAAAATTCTTTGTTTCTTGATGAATAAACCATAATCACTTTGAAGCTTGTTTTCAGTATTTATACACAACAAGATAGTAGAGTAAGAAAAATGGAAACATCTGCTATCTTTGATATTTTGTATACTATTTTTTTAGGCCTATAGTCTACTTGAAGGCAAAAGCTCAGACTCTGATCATTTTATTAAAAACTACTTCTTAGCTTAAAGAAAGCTAAATGAATGGCATGATCAATAGTATATAAAAATCAGTATATTTTATTAGGTGCCTTTTGTGTATAGAATAAACTAGCATGCACTGGGATGGCAAGCTATGTGTGTATATAAATGTACGTGTACATATATGTGCACATATATGCACACATACGTGTGTATAGGCACACTTGTATACATATACGCATGCATGTTTGTGTGAGTATATTGTACATGCACAAATACCTATATGTATGTACATGTATGTGTATACGTGTGTGTATAATATACATTACATATGTGTATGATCTATACATGTGTGTACATATGTATTTGTGTGTGTGTGTGTGTGTGTGTGTGTGTGTGTAAAGATGGACAACAACAACCTCTGAGGCCAATGTGATTCTTGAACCAAATCCAGGTCTTGAAAATGGCCCAAGAAACAATCAAAACCCACAATGAATAGTAACAGAGAAGTAGTTCAAAAGGGAAGACAACTCAATTTCAAACTAAGTAATACCACATGATAAATTAATACTCTTGTTATTGTTTGTCAGAGCCACAGGCCAATTAAGAGCATATATGAAATGGAGAAATCTTTGTGGCTAACCAAAGAACAACAAAGTTTAAATGCACACACACACACACACACAAGGAAAAAAAAACAAAAACAAACAAAACAAAACAAAAAAACAACCTTCGACTATGCTGACCAAAAGACAGTGAAAGACCATCAAAGAGTGTCAAAAGGAAATACATTTGGAGAAAAAGGAAGTTTGAAAACAAAACTGTTGAGGATGATATTGAGAAAATAGCAGAGTACAGAGGAAAGCATGATGGATTTTTAGTCTAGGGCCTTGGATTGAAGTTCTCTGCCACTTACTACCTTTGTGACTTTCAGTCAGTCACTTACCTTCTCTGGGACTCAGTGTCCTCAACTGAAAAATAAGTGTATTGCGAATGAGATAACCTTGAAGGTACCTTGCAGCTTTAAATCTATGATCCTATTATCCAATTAAAGGAAATTCTAGCATTTGGATGTAAACAATGCAATTGCATTAGCATTTATGAATCTTTTTTAACACACCTTTTTTGATTATTGATGAATCCTTGACTTGGTATTGATCACATGTAAACACTTATTCACCTCTCAGATTTAGTCAGCAGGAAGAATTTTTAAGATTTCTAGACCAGAAGGTAATTCGGCTGAGACATTTGAAAGGTAAAGTTTATACCAATTATTGGTAGGCTAGATTCTTAATAAATAACTTCCACTGACAGAATGCTGCAGAAATTTTACTGGAATTACTGTATGCAATATAAAAGAAGAAAATGATCAAGGAAACTTTTGAAGCCAATTTCTTCATCATCCACTACATTCTGACTGTAGCTCCCACATATTATACAGTTGTCTATGTTTTCATTGACTTGCTGACCTCTTCCAAAATGTACTGTGACACAATACAGCTAACCTGAATCATTATAGGACTTTGGGGAGATAAAATTATTTGGAATATCATCAAGATTTCTACAACTAGCTTCTCTAAGACCCCATTCAACATTATACTAGCATCTGGTTCAAGTTGTAGGTCTGGGCACATGGAGAAATCCATCATGATATTAAAACAATGATAGAATACCACTGTTAATCAAAGTAGAGACCCATCCCCCACCAACACTGGGTTAAAGCCAAGTTATGTAATGCATCCAAGTTGCTCAATATCAATTATGTAAGCAATGCTCAGTGATGTAATGAAGACTGTGGATATGCTGATGGTTTTCTTATAAACTCTTTTACTGAACAGCCTATGAGCTTCCATATTTCATAGTTCCTTTGCCCCACTGAAAAAACTAAAGTTCAGTCAAGTTCTCTTTAATTTATTGTATTATCACTACCCTTCTAAAGCTGATAATGATGAAGATATTGGTGATAATATCACAGTAAATGATTATCTAATCTGAATCTAATAAACATTAAAAATAAGTCTGCAGCGGCAGCTAGGTGGTAGAGTGGATAGAGCACCAGCCTTGGATTCAGGAGGACCTGAGCTCAAATCCAGCCTCAGACACTTAACACTTACTAGCTGTGTGACCCTGGGCAAGTCGCTTAACCCCAATTGCCTCACCAAAAAAAAAATAATAAGTCTGCAATAGAAACACATACCACTAAGTATGCAACATGTTACGGTTCACTTTGAAGAGCTGACAGAGCATTGAAGACTAATAAGCAGAGTGAAGAGTACACGGTCATTTATCAACAAAAAGCTGACAAATCTTGGGCAGAAAAAAAATAACATAAAAAATAAATGTGTGCATCCCGCCAGAAATGTAGTTAAATCTTTCAATAATGTTCCTGCCTATACAGTAAACTGACAAATCCATAGCGGTATAAATTAGCACATTTAAGAAATAAGTAAACAGAATCAGAAATCAGAATGACAAGAAACTCAGTCTAAGTTTCTAAAACCAATCCCAAGCACCACATTCAATTTCTGATCAGTCAGTGGTACATAAACCTCATCACATTTTAAGCCAATAATTATAGCCTCAGGTTAATTCTGTCCATTCATCTCTATAAAAGCCATATTCATCAAAACAGCTTCATAATGATGGTACTTGGAGGAATATAGATGACAAAGGCAGGATGCTCAAGAGACCAGATGGCAAGAAAATCTGTTACAAACTAAGCAACACCATATGGAAAAAGCACTTGAGCCAGAGGATATGAATTTACACTCTACTAATAATGATTGCCACCGCTTTTACCTTGATCAAGTCACTTCTCTATGGACCTTAGTTTTCTTATCTATAGAATGAGGATACTAAATTGCCGTTGAGTTCCCAGCTCTAAAAAAAGTTATGATCTAAGATTATTAAATGAGGAACTAAAACATGTTACATCAAATAAACCCAAGGGAAATACCCTCTGGTATACATATACATATACATACACACACACACACACACACACACACACACACACACATATATATCAAACATCCTGCTCAGTGTCTCCATGTGTGTTCTTATTGAAGCTGTTTTCAAGGTAGAATCTGTGGGACCACCAGGCTACACTAACTCAGGTGCTGATAACTCATTCCATTTTGACCCTTCCATTAGCAAGAATATAAAGTTTTCTAGGTTGTGTGAAAGCATAGGAATTTTTTTCAGAGACTATTTTCAATAAAAATCAAGAAAAATGGGATATGATGATCATTTAAAAGTAAAATAATGGCAATTATTTGTGGACATGTACATCCTCTGAATCATCACTAAATGATTATGATAAAGATGTTGGTAGTACAGTGATGAATAATCAATCTGAATCTGATAAAATTTTGTGGGACTGGATTTCTAAATTCACTAGAATGAGGAGATCCTGATGAGGAATTTTCTCTGCCAGTGAATATTGGCTTCTGCTCTACATTTTAAAGTATTAGTGCCCAGGGAACAAAGAGTTTACATAACTTATTTAGGATCACACAGTCAGCATGTACCAAAGATAGGATTTGAACATAGGACCTCTAAGAAAATATTTCATTATATCATGCTACCTTTCTAATGGACATTGATAGAAATGTTTTTTGTTGGTGTAACACATTTCCATCTAAATTCACTTTCTTCAACTTCCTTTGTACTATCATATTTGGCATGGTTTGATTTTGAGTAATTATAGAAAGTGGACCTCATAATCTTTATGTATATTATACATGTATTTGGAGCGCATAGTCAATGACATTAAACTAGCATACAAAAGATAATATATGCTTAAATATAAAGGTTGCCTATATCTAAATAACTACGTTGCATATATGTTTCTTAGGAGGTAGAGGGTAAAGGAAGGTAACAGGTTCTGGGAAAAGGGGAGGAAAGGGAGGAGGGAAAGGAAAAGTTCATATCTCCTATTTTTGTAGGGAGTAATATTATGCATAGATTATGAATGGTCCTAAATGAAATATAAAGTCCACAAGGACAAGGCCTTTCATTTTAATTTCTGGAACTCTAGTGTATAGCACAATGTTTTGCATATAATAGTTACAAAATAAAAGTAATCAAATTTAATTAAATAAAATTAAGACTATATAGATATATAGTAGTATTCAATGGGTAGGAATTGAAATTGTGAAAGGTATCATATTCCACAATTATAGTACCAAAATCATCAATTTTTTTAGTTCTGATATTTACATGATTCTATGCTAAATAATATGGGCAGGTAGATGTCTGGTAGACACCAGAAGCTAGATGGTACAGTGGATAGAGTACTGGGCCTGGAGTCACAGAAGCCTGAGTTCAAATCTGGCCTCAGATATATACTAGTTATTTGACCCTGGGCAAGTTATTTAAACTTATTTGCCTCAGTTTCCTTATCTATAAAATGAGTTAATGGCAAACCACTTCTCCTTTGCCAAGAAAACCCCAAAATGGGGTCATGAAGATTCAACCAGAGCTGAAACAACAACAGATGCTAAATAATGCATACTCAATAAAAGCCAAAGGAACATTACCCACCACCAAGCTTACATTTCTCAAAACTAAGGAGATCACATGTCAGAAGGGGCAATCTGATATGAATATTACTTTTCAAATGCTACAACATAGGGACATGTAAATAAGCAAATATCTGCATTGTATCCAATACATAATTTACATTTTATTAATATGTAGAATATTAAAAACTTGTAGTAGGAATGGACAATGTTAGAAGACACCCAAAGAGGGCAGGTAGGTGGCACAGTGGATAAAGCACTGGCCCTGGATTCAGGAGGACCTAAATTCAAATCTGTCCCCAGACAGTTGACACTTACTAGCTGTGTGATCCTGGGCATGTCATCTAACCCTTATTGTGCCACTAAAATAAAATAAAAGATACCCAAGGAATTCAGTGCATGTCCATCTTCCAGATATTTATATTAACAAAATATAAAAATACTAAAAGTGTACCTCCATAAAAGTCCTATTCATTGGAGTGTCAAGATGACCAGGGCTTCTCAAAATACTTGTTAGCTGAGTTCTACCAAGGTTCTACCATGCCAGAAAGACTTTGAGGTTGTATCTGGAAGCAAACTATGTCCACTTTCTGAGGACCAGACTAGACAAGTACACAGAGGCTCATTGTCTGGAGTTTGTCCACATGGTGATGCTTTTTGGTCCGTGAAAACCCATAAAAATGAAATATAAAATTGACCAGTCTTATACAACAGAATGGTTTCCATGGGGACAATAGCATAGTGGAAGAAAAAAGCAGGGGAGCAGAAGGTTCTAAGAATCATATGATTTTTCATTTTCTTAGAAATATAAACATCAAATGACATAAAAAATATTCATTATATTTTTTAACACAGGAAAATACTGTTTATTAATTTATGAGCCATTCATAAATCATTTCTCCATCTATATGGTCAAACCACTGATTAGTTAGAACTAAATTCAAAATTAATACAAAATGAATTTTAAAAAGAAAAGGAGGAGGGCAGCTAGACAGCGTAGTGGATAGAGCACTGGCCCTGGAGTCAGGATTACTTGAGTTCAAATCCGGCCTCTGACACTTAACACTTACTAGCTGTGTGACCCTAGGCAAGTCAATAACCCCAATTGCTTCACTAAAAAAATTTTTTTTTAATTAAAAAAATAAAGAAAAGGAAGGGAAGCTAGGTGGCACAGTGGATAGAGCACCGGCCCTGCATTCAGGAGGACCTGAGCTCAAAACCGGCCTCAGACACTTAGTACATTTCAGGATGACAGTGGAAGGATAACAGATGCAAAAAAAAGTTAGAAATCTGTAAAGATTTCTATAATGGATTTTTCATCATAAAAGACAGTGGGGAAACCATAGGTGGATTCTAACTGGCTGAAGGAATTTGACATTGAATTGAATCAAAGATGAAAATAGTAGCTATTTGATAACAGAGGAGTATCTATATGCTTAAAGACTTTTAAGAGCAATGACAAATTAATTATTAACCTACATCTAAGAGAATAGCATGCCAAAGGATGGGAAAACATATTAGAATAATATCTGTTATTAAGGAGAGCTTCTAGATGGGGCAAAGGAAATAGGTTGACAATTGACAAAAAAAGAATAAATAACGTATTTTAAATAATCTAAAGTACAGAATAGGACATATATAAAATTTTGCTACTACTTTGTTAATCTTAATAAACATAGTTATTTAAAATTCCCTGTACATAATAGAAGTTTACAGGTTTTTATGCAGCCCTCTTCCTTATTCTTCTTTGATTTTAGAAATGGTTGTGTTCATGATTATTAAATTCATAATAAAAATTCTTCAATAACTTTTTATCTATATTGTAGCACACAGAGATGTGTACACACACACACACATATATATAAAGTACAGAATAACTAATTCTGAATAAGCATAAATACATTTGTGCTTATTATATTACGAGATCTTGTTTGGGCATCTGGCTCCAACACAAATGACATTTTTTGACCCTGGAAATCTGGAGAAAATTTTCATCCCAAGTTTCTCTTATAAGGACCTTATTTCTCAAATATAAAAGGAACTGAGTCAAATTTATAAAAAAAATAAGTTGATAAATAGTCAAAGATATGAACAGGTAGTTTTCAGAAGAAGAAATGAAAGCTATCAATAGTCACATGAAAAAATGCACTAAAGCACTAAATTAAAACAACTCCAAGGTTCCACCTCACCCCTACTGATTGGCTAATATGACAGAAAAGGAAAATTAAAAATAATGGAGAGGATGTGGAAAAATTGAGACACCAGTGCACTAAATATATTAGTGGAATTGTGGATTGATCCAACTATTCTGGGAACAGTTTATAACTATGCCCAAAAGGCTATAAAACTTTTTATACCCTTTGACCCAGCAATACCACTAGTAGGTCTGTATTGCAAAAAATTTAAAGAAGAGGGAAAAGGACCCATTTGTTCAAAAATATTTATAGCGATTCTTTTTGTGATGGCAAAGATTTGGAAATTGAAGAGATGTCCATCAACTGGAGAATGACTGAACAAGTTGTGGTATATGATTGTGATGGAATACTATTGTGCTATAAGAAATGACAAGCAAGATGGTTCCAGAAAAACCTGAGAAGACTTATATAAGCTTATGCAAAGGAAGTGACCCAAACCAGGAGAACATTGCAGAACTCATCTAAGAAAAGCCATCCTAAATACATTTAAGGATGATGGTAGAAGGATAGCAAACATATGAAAATATTAAAAATCTGTCAAGATTTTTATAACAAACATTGCACTATCAAAAACAGGGGGGATACCAACACTAAAATAGCAGCAATATTATAAGAATGATCAACTGTGAAAGACTTAAATACTCTGATCAAAATAATGAGTCAAAACAATTCCAAAGATCACATGATGAAAAATGCTACCCACCCCCAGAATGCATATGGAAGCATACTTTTTTTAATTTTAATTTTTGTTTGTTTTCCTTTTTAACATGGCTGATATGAAAATACATTTTATATAACTTCACATTCTTTGTCTTCTAAAGGGATGGGGAGGATTTTAGAATTCAAAATTGTTAAAAACTAAATAATTCCTACATGTAATTAGGAAATGAATTTTATAATATATGGAATATATATACACATGTATATTTAAAATGTGTAAACTGGATTAATAATGTAATCTTTCTAGGCTTCATTTTCATCTTCTTTAAAATTGGAAAGTAGTAATACCTGCATTTTCTTCTTCAAAAGGGTTTTTGTGAGAAAAGTCATTTGTAAATTATAGATTATAATGGAAATTATTTATTGTTATAGACATTGATAATAGCCAGACAGCTAGGTAGAATGCTGGATAGAGTACCCAGGCTGGACTTAGGAAGATCTGTGTTCAAATCCAGCATCAGATACTTTCTAGCTCTGTGATCCTGGGCAAATCAATTAATGTCTGCTTCATTTTCCTCAACTATAAAATTGGTAAAATAATAACACCTAGCTTGAAAAGTTGTTAAAAAGAGCAAATGAAAGAATATTTGTAAAGTACTTAGTATAGTGCTTGACACATAGTAGGCATTATATAAATGCTGATTAGAATTATCATTTTAAATATCTAAAATCATATTGTTAAAATATGCTTACTTGTTTATTTGGAAAGGAGTTAAGAAAGTCACTTTAGTCAGTGAGAAGAAAGAGAGAAAAATACATAAATTCCCTGATAAAACTTGTTTTGTAAATATGTTTGATTTTAAAATATTCCATCTCTTTTTTTTCTATTGATACTTTTTTAGGAGGTCTTGATTTTTGTGGATGTTTTAGTCCCAAGTGTTTGTCTTGAAAAGCTCAGCTGTAAATTCATTATAACTTGTTCTCTGTGTTGCAGAACACTGCCTGATATGGTGACCTTTATGTCTCGTTTTAAAATTTTCAATCTGTCTTAAATCACTGCTTTGACTTTTCCTTTGCCATTACCCAAACACTCCATGTTGACCTAGACTGCTTTGGCCCCTACCCACATATCGTGTGATTAATGGTAAAGTGAAGATATGTTAAGCATTTACTTTGACCAATTCATTATTTTTCTCCTTTGTAATTTTTTTCGTTTAATATGTATGAATTTGTTGGAGGCTAACAAGAGGCTTATAGGCAATCATACCTTCCCTTTAAAAAGGCTTTTATCTAAGCAATTCCAAATGCTTCAGACTACTTTTCATTGGGAATGTTGACTCATTTATTTACTTTAAGAATCAAATATCACAGAGTAGCCTAATTGAAAGTGGCATGTAAATTTATTCTTCCTTAATATCAGCTTCTTGATCCTATTTAGAAACAATGATTATGGCTTTTTCACTCAACAGACTGATTTACTGAAGCAATACTCTTTTGTTCATTCTTCTTTCTTCACTGACTCTTTATTCAACAGAATAAAAACAAGGCAGTAATATAAAACTCATGCATGGACAAGTATGAACTAAGCCAATTAAAACATAATTCTAATATTAAAAGAATATTGACAATCCAATGAGCATCAGGAAAGTTCCTACTATGTACTAGGCATTGTGCTAAATAAGTACTGGGACAATTTTTTAAAAGGACAACTTGTCTTATGTGACATTGCATTCTATATAAAATAGGTATAATTCCAGTTTGGAATTAAGAGTATTTTTTTTCCCTTTACATCAATTTGCTATACAAAAATTTAAGAGATGGACTATATTTTATATTTGTGAAATTATTTTGGAGCTCTTTTTACCACTGAAATCTTATACCTAATGTATAATCCCCATCCCCATATTGTATAGGATTTGTACATATCTCTAGAAATAATAGTATGGATTAACTGACTCCTGGGTACACTACTCAAACTCAGGTAACAGGGTTAGTCTATAAAATGAATCATTTGGGGCAGCTAGGTAACACAGCAGATAGAGCACCAGCTCTGGAGTCAGGAGGGCCTGAGTTCAAATCCGGGTTCAGACACTTGACACTTCCTAGCTGTGTGAACCTGGTCAAGTCATTAACCCTCACTGCCCCGCAAAAAAAAAAAAAAATCATTTAAATGAGCCAACTCTCTATTTACTGCCCAAAATGATCTTAAGATTGAAATGTTATGAGTTAAATCAAGTGTTTATAAGGGGTGAAAACATAGCATTTAATGCCTGTTATATAACTACTCATTATAACTAGTTGTAATATTTATTCCCACACATACTGTGGATATATTAGACAGGACATTATCACTATATATTTGGTGTGTACAAAAGCAAAAGTCACACTGATCATCAGTAACCTTATAGAAAATAATTTATTTAGTGTCTCTGTTTATATGCCATGTATAACATAGTAAATAAAAACCATCACGAAGTTCTAAGGTAAAGTATCTTAGAACCATTCCCTACTATGTTGCCTTAAAGTTAATATTGAATTATAATAACATTGAACTCTATTTTTTTTCCTTACATAAACACTTTTCAATTTTTCAACAAGTGAGGGCAATCAAGACCTTGAGTACATGACATACGAAGACTGATTGAAAGAACTGGGCATGTTTAGCCTGGAGGGAAAAAGAAGACTTGAGGGATACATGATAACTGTATTTAAGTATCTCAAAGTTTGTCCAAAGGTTGCAAAGAGATGATATTAGGTTCACAGGAAGAGAGAGGGGAGGGGAACTTTCTTAAGAATTAGAGTGATCAAAGGTAGAATTATTTGCTCTATAGTTGGTAGATTCCCCATCTTGGAAGTCTTTTGCCAGATATTGGATGACCATAAAATAGATTCCTTCATGAACAGATTACCTAGATGACCCCTGAGGTTTCATTAATCTCAAATTCTGTGATTAGCCTTTTCACTCAAAGCATTTCTTCTTCATCTGAAAGGCCAAGCTTTAGGAAGAAGACATATACTATGCATGAGCAGGTGAATATCAGACTCAGCTTTCGTGACTTGTATCATTTGTCCATGAAGACACGTGCAATTTCAAAGTCTGACTAAAAGATAGATTTGGCATTACTCCTGGTCTGACACATGGGCACAATCAGATTTCAAAGAGATGATTTTAAGCTTCATCAAAACTATATTTCCTTTAGGACTTTTTCCTCAAAAAAAACCTTACATTTAATATCTTAAGGGGTGCAGAGTCCATTCTGTAAATAAAATGTTATTTTACTTTTCCTTTACCCAAGATATTTCACGTAGAAATAGTCAATCAAATAGACTGTAAACTCCCTATGTCCAAAACATTTCCTCCTAACTACCCTGTTCCTCTTAACAGAAGCACCATCCTTCCAGCCAAAGAGGACTGAAACCTTACAATCAACTTTGACTCATCACTCTTTATGACTTTCCATGTCAATTCAGTTGCTTCCTCATATCAATTCTATCTCCATAAAAATATTTTATCCATTTGTTCCTTTTTATACTCACTTCCACTTGAACTATTTTAGTAGTAAGCAACCTGGTTTCCATACTTTCCCTTTCTTTCTTTCTTTTTGTTTTTTTGTTTGTTTTTGTTTTTGTTTTGCGGGTCAATGAGGGTTAAGTGACTTGCCCAGGGTGGGTCACACAGCTAGTAAGAGTCAAGTGTCGGAGGCCAGATTTGAACTCAGATCCTCCTGAATCCAGGGCTGGTGCTTCATCCACTGCACCACCTAGCTACCCCCTCCATACTTTCCCTTTTAACCTTTGTCAATATATCCTTCACACAACTCTAAAAATAATTGTCCTGATGCATAGGATTGACTTGTAGGAAGATCTTGAGTTTCAATTCTGATTCGTACTCTTACTAGCTATGTGATCCCAGATAAATCTTAGCCTTTCAACTTCAATTTCCCAATCTGTAAAAATGAGGATAATACCACCTATTTCAAAAGGTTGTTATGAGGGTTAATTAAAGTAATATATTTAAAGTATTTTTCAAACCTAAAAGCTCTATGTAAATATTAGTTATTCTTCTATAAAATATTATTTTCATGTATAGCCAAATTCAGTAGTTCTCTATTGCCTATTGGATTTCTTAGTCTGGTATTTAAGGTCTGTTACAATATGCCTCTTTCTGGCCTCATTTAACAATATTTTCTTTTTTGCAATCTATGTTTCAACCAAACTGAGATACTAGATGTACTCTCATCTGGCCCTGCAATCTCCCATATGCATGCAATCTTGTGGGCTCATTCACATACCTTGACTTCATTCCAACCATATTTCTGACTTTGAAATTGTTCAAGATCCCCTTCAGGTATTACCTTCTTTATGAAACCTTCCCAAGACTCACTTTAAAAACAACCTCACCTTTCTTAAAACTTTTAGAACACTATTTGTTTCTTGGATATCTCCAATTACCTTTATTACAACCTATCATTTATTTTCTTGTCTTCATGTCTTATCTTCCATTCCCCTTCCCCATTAGACTGAGTTATTTTTCAGTTTTTATTTCCAGTACCTTATACATAGTCGATGATTAACGAATGTTTGTTAAATTAGTCAATCAAAAACTGAAAATACCATTAAGTGAAACATTTTATGAACTATTTTCAAAGGCATATCCAATTTCCATATTAAAAAACCTAGTGTCAATCACAATATCCTATCAGTTATTTCTTTTTAAAAATAAATACATTTCATCTGTTCTACAGTGTTAACTTTAGTAGCAAACATACTTATATTTACCCGAGGAATAGAGGTAAGATTAAGTGATTCATACAAAGTATATAGTACATCATTTTGAAATTTTAGAATAGCCATGTAAATAATGTCATTAATCATGGTGAAATAGGAATGTGACAATACTTTCCTAAGAAATTCCTATTCATAAAATATGTATAAAGTAGTTAAAATTTAAGATCTCATACATCTATATCATAATAATGACTTTTCTTTTTTTTCTTCCAAAATATGAATAAACTTTGGTCCTTTGAAGAATGTTTTAAGAGAATTTTATCATATTTATGTAAAAGCAAGGTGGTTAGTCTTTTCTGAAAACATAGGCCTTTAAAAGGTAGAATTAAAGGCTTCTAAATTAAATAATTCCACTAATGTGACAGAGTAATGCATGCAAAGGTGACTGTATATAACTAGAAAGGATATAATTATGCACCTTGGGCATTCTCCACAGTAAAAAGAAAATGTACTTACTCATTTGTTTCCAAAAAATTGAAATATTTAGAAACCAAAGACTTTCCCTGACCCATAGATTTCTCCATTTTTCCATCCCTTGCTCTACCTTGATATTCTTCTAGTCAGTGAAATCAACAGGGTATTTATTTTTTCTCCACAATATTTCTTCTTCTGACAAACAGGAAGTTTAGCAAACTGCCTTTTCTAAAGGTTAAAATTTTGTTTCTATAAACACAACCTAGGCTTTCCTTTTCTTGGTGAGGCGGAAGGAATGGTTATAATTGGATCATTTTAAAAATAATTCTTTAATTTTTTCAAGTAAATAACTAGCTCTTTTCCAAATAATCAATTCAACATACATTAAAGTGTATTTGTATTAATACATGCCAGCGTAATCATGCTGTCTTGCATCACTGAATTTCCCTTCTTACATCTACTTCCTGCCTTCCTTGGTTTCCTTTAATCCTCATATAAAAGAAAGCGTGTGTGTGTGTGTGTGTGTGTGTGTGTGTGTGTGTGTAAGTGAATGCATGCATGCAGCTAGGTGACATAGTTTACAGAGCACTAGACTGGGAATCAGGCAGACTCATCTTCCTGACTTCAAATCAAGCTCAGACACTTACTAGGCTTGTGACCCTGGGCAAGTAACAACCCTAATTGCCTCAATTTTTCATCTGTAAAATAAGATGGAGAAGGAAATAGCAAACAACTCCAGGATCTCTACCAAGAAAATCCCAAGTGGGGTCATGATGAGTTGGACACAACTGAAAAATAACTGAACAACTGTGCTGCACATGCACATATGTTATTTGCCATAGTAGTTTCTACAATACAATCTTGTTTATACATAGCTGTTTACATGTTGTCTCTACCATTGGACTTTGAGGGTCTTAAGAGCAGGGATCATGTTTACCTTTCTTTTTATCCCCACTTAGCTCAGGGCCTGTCACATATTAGGCACTCAATAAACATTTGTTGACAACTTTAAAAGTGATACTGTCAATCACACAGCTGTCTTACTAAATAATCAAGCTCGATATTTCCTTTTGACTGAATTTACTGACCAGCCTACATAATTTGCCGTTATTAAAACAAAGCCTAAGTGCTCTGAAAAATTCATACTTGGCTGACTCTAAAACATTTATGAAGCACCTTGGACATACTTTCTAAGTAAATCTTACTTCAGGGAATTTTATATTTCCAAAAGAATATTACTCAGTAGGCACCAAGATTACTATACACAATCTGGATACAGATAATTCTAAAATACACACCGGCTGTAGGATATTCACAAAAGTACCCAAAAATAGTAAACAAACTCCTCTGGGGTGTGCTGCATAATGTGTGAATTCAATGTCATTTGCTTGCTCAATTCAAATGAAAAATTAAATATGTGGTCTAAAAACACTTCGTTTTTTTAAATTTGCAACTGAGTCTTGATTTCTACAGTCATAGTCGCATATTAATCTCCTCGTTTAATAGTTTGTTTCTAACACTCTAATTCCCCATTGGACCTCGGTTCTTACTAATGGATATATTCTGTCCAATGATTCAGATCTCTTTACAAATTAGAATGTGATGACATCCATGTTGCTGACATTAACAAATGTTATATTTGAATTTCTTATATAAAGCTTCATGGTGATATAATGGTGACCCAAAGTTCTTGGAGTCCATGCTAGAAAAGCACATGCTGAGGCACTCTGACCAACCTGGAAAAGCTCATAGTAATATGCCTAGGAAAGAACTAGTTCACTGTTATCCACAAACCATCCTGGTACAGCAAAACATGCCACTGTCAGATCAGTCATCAGATGACTAAAGCAATTTAGGTTTTTTTGTTTTATTTTATTTTGGTTAATTTTGTTTTGCCAGAGAAACTAAGATAAATTGTTTACTGAAGAATGTTTCATTGTAACTGGCATTAGTGGAAACAATAAGCATATTGAAATAATGGGTTTTCTCAAAGCTATCTATTGCCATATGAAAAAATGCTCTTAATCACTATTGATTAGAGAGATGTAAATTAAAACTATGAGGTACCACCTGACACCTATAAGATTGGCTAATATTACAAAAAAGGAAAATAATAAATGTTGGAGAATCTGTGGAAAAATTAGAATACTAATGCATTGTTGGTAGAGCTGTGAATTGATCCAACCATTCTGGAGAGCAGTTTGGAACTATGCACAAAGGGCTATAAAGCTGTGCATACCTTTTGACCCAGCAATACCACTATTAGGGGTTTTGCCCAAAGAGATCATAAAAAAGGGAAAAGGACCCACATATACAAAAATATTTATGGCTGTTCTTTTTGTGGTGTCAAGGAATTGGAAATTGAGGGGTTGTCCATCAATTGGGGAATGGCTGAACAAGTTGTGGTATATGAATGTAGTGGAATACTACTGTGCTGTAAGAAACAATGAACAGGCGGATTTCAGAGAAACCTGGAAGAACTTGCTAAGTTCTTGATGCTAAGTGAGATGAGCAGAACCAGGAGAACATTGTACACAGTATCAACAACATTGCGTGTTGATCAACTGTAACAGACTTGATTCTTCTCAGCAATACAGTGGTCCAAGATAGGTCCAAAGGACTCATGATGGAAAATGCTTTCCAAATCCAGAAAAAAAAGAACTGTTGAATCTGGATGCAGATCAAACCATACTATGTCTATTGTTTTTGTTGTTGTTGTTTTTCTTTTTTGAGGGTTTTCCTTTTTGCTCTGATTCTTCTCTCATAACATGACTAATGCAGAAATATGTTCAATGTGATTGTACATATATAACTTATATCAAATTACTTACTGTCTTGGGGAGGGGGGAGGGAGGGGAGGGAGGGAGAAAAATTTGAAACTAGAAATCTTATAAAAATAAATGTTGAAAACTCTCTAAATGTAATTGGAAAATAATAAAATAAAATATTTATATGGTAAAAAAATAATGGATTTCCAAAAATACTAAAACTATGTAGTTACACAGAATATTAAAAACAAAAAAACAGGCAGTTTGACTAGGAAATTGAAGTATTCAGGATTTATGTGTTATTATACTCAAATGGAAGGAAATGCATTGGAACGATGTACAAGGTCATTCTGATTAGCTGATAAATTAAGTTAAAGTGGTTCAAAATGTACACACAGAAAAACACAATCCCCTGAGCTTGACAGTTTGCTATATCACCAATGAGCAGAAGATTAAGTAGGAAATAAGGCAGTTTTGTTATTTGATAGAACAAATAGTGGAAAGAAGATGCTCTTTAAATAGTTTCCAAGGTAACTGACTCTGGATCTGGAATCTATAAATAGGGACACACAAGGTTTTACGTCCATGACAGAAGCAAATTTATGACATCATTTCTGGAAAATGAAAGGAAATGCAAATCAAAGGAAAACTAAATAAAGGAGAAAAAATGAGAATCAAATGAATTTATTATAACCATAAGATAGAAATCCCTGAAGTTTTCAAAGAGAATTTCCCGATAACAGAAATTGAGAGAAACCACATAAAGTATTGCTTACAATCATTCCAGCTCCAATGAAATAAGGAGATTGACTGAATTGGATTTCCTGTATCCAATTATATACATCCCAGTGCCAAATAGATTATCTAAAGGCTTCTGAACAATAATGTTTATAAATATTACAACCAATATGTGATCTTATATATATTCTTTATAATGCCAAAATTTTATAATCAGGGTGATTTTTTTTTCATTTTTGAATTTCATACATGACAGCTAATGATAACACAAACAACCTTTGTATACAGACAGCTTAGGAACAAAAACATAACAATTCCATTACAGTTTGACTGTCAATTCAATGAGAAAATAAAATAGAGTGTGGGGGTATACAGATTGTTGTGGAACAGAGGGAGGAAAGAGACAAACCTGCTATTTAGCTTAATTCAGATAAAACAACTGATATTATGAGTCCATTTTTTCATTTTATATAGATTATTTGAGCATTATACTCACAAAGTAAATGTCTTGGTCAAGCAATACTAGTCTTTGAAGCCAAGTTATGAAGAGTTTGTTTTTTTCTAAATGAAAATTATATTAATCTGAGGATTATAATACCTAGGTCATAAAGCTACATTAAACTGTGCATAAAATATAGATTTTGCTTTCTTTTATTTAAATAGATATAAAGGCAAATATATATCATACTAAATCTAAATTTGTCTTTCTATCACCTACTGGTCGTATTAGTCGCCTTTGAGAGGAAGAAAAAGAGTCACAGGATAAGAGAAAAAACTCAATCTCAAATGGGAGCAACCTTAAAGATCTAAATTTAATCCTTGACATAACTTGAGAATCTTCCACTACAGAATCTTCACCAATTGAGGGGAAACCCAATATGTTTAGAGACAAGCTATTCCATTTTTGGATAGCTCAAGTTATTTAGAAGCTTTGCTTTATATCAACCACAAATCTGCCTCTTTTCTAGTTCTACCTATTGCTACTAATTCTCTCTGGGCACAAAAAAACAAATAAAATATCTTTTCCATTGGACGGTACTTCAAATATTTCAAAATATCATTCTCAGTACAATCCTTTCCCCAATTCTTGACAAAACTAAGCTATATTACTATCATTATGGCTGCCCTTATCAATGTGTCATTCATGTTATGTTCTAAAAGTTTTCAAATAATTGAAGCCAACATTACTTAGGCAACAGTCTCTAAGTTTTTTTTTCTTTTTTGAAAACTGAGAAAATATTTTCCATTCTCTGATTCTTCTATTCTCCATGACATTTCAGAGATCAACTACAGCAATTGAATCTACTTGGTTTTCCCCCCTAGTACCTTTATACTAAAGTGACTTGAGCTCATTAATATCTAGCTGCTCACTTACCTACTGCTTTCTTTAGGCTATATCCTGCTCCTTACTACCTTAATCAACAAGGATATCAACTCACTATGAGCTACTTTTGTTCTATCCATTACAGTCCAAAAATCATTCTCTTTAGCAGAAAAAAATTTAAAACTAAGAATTTGGTGGTTCTGCTTCTTTTTGTTAACTATTACTATTATTGTAGAGGCAGCTGATTGCACAGCGGAATAGAGCACTAAGCCTGGAGTCAGAGAGATCTGAGTTTAAATCTAGCCTCAGACAATTGCTACTTGTACTACCATGAGCAAATCATTTAACCTTAGTCTCCTTAACTTTTAAATGGGGATGAAAATAACACCTACTTCAACTGGTTATTTAGATAAAATGAGATCATTAAATAAAAGTATGGAGCACAGAACCCAGTACAGAGTAGGTGCTATTATAAATGCATATCCCCTTCCCTCATTTAGTCTATCAATCTTTAACTCTCTTGCCCCCATATAGCTTTAAAAAGTGTTAGTTATATTTGAATCGATTTCCAGTTCAATATGAGCTTTAAGACTTCTTATAAGATTCTTATAGAAGCATGCCACAATTCTATACACATTCTCCCTTACTTATACTTGCTAGATGTTTTTCAAAACCTACATTGATCAATGAGTCCCCTCTGCTTCTAAATTATTTTTAGACTTTATCTCCCTCACCTTTTCTTGCTTATCATAATTTTTTATCAAAACTATTAATTCATTATGTCTCCTAAGCTGCATATAGCTCCTTGACACCTCTCATAGTTGTATTGATAGTCTCCAAAACTGATAGTAATCATACAGTCTTTTCCTGGTTAATAATAATTGCAAATGTTTCTAGAATCATCTGCCTATGAGAACTATTTTAACAAATAATAAAAAATACTTTTAACTTATCACTATAAAATTTTTTTAGTAGTAAGTTTGATTATTCAAACCAAAAGAGGTTCTTAATTATATTTTCTGCCTTGAAGAAAATGAAAGTAGAAAAGAACAAGTAAGCTCATTAATCTTTTGATGCTGTTACATGTTAACAGACTACTAAAATAGAGTTTTCAATATTAATGTGTAAGTGGAAAAAAGGAAGTGGAGAATGGGCAATTTGCAGCTAACTGAATATTGCCAATGAATATTGCTAATCCACATTACTGTAATTTACCAGAAAATTACTGAATTCTTGCCCATCTGACTACATGGCCAAGCAGTATTTCCAAAGGACTGATTCTCAAAGTGTTACACCTAAAGCAATAACAGGATTTAATTCAAAAGTACCTTACAAAAACATTCTAGATTTTTGCATAATTTACCTTTATAAAAATTACAAGTAAGGTTTCAATTTTTGTCTCCAGATTTGTGGCCTGTGAAAGTAAAATCATAAATTGTATGAGTTCTCTGAGTCACTGATAAAAAAGAACCAAATGACACTTAAATGAGATCAAAGATGCATTTAGTTCAATTTAATTTGTATGTTAAGTTAGGATGAATTGGAATTCAGACATCAAAAGATAAAAGTGAATAAGTTCACTTTCAAATACAGTTTCTCAAAAAATGAAATGTCTTTATGTGACATGAAATATGTAATTTAAGGAAACTAATGTATTTGGGAAGCATTAGAGAAAAATATAAAGGTTTTTTTCATTAAGATTACCTTATGCTTGGGAAGGGAAACTTTTCTAAGTTATTCATTAAAGGGAATAAAAATATAACAAACAGAGCTTGGTATGATTTATTTATTAGCATATTTTTTCTCTATAACTCTACTACCTTTTTTCATGTTGCTCATTCCTGGTCTTTTTTTTTACATAACCATGGTATAAAACTAATCCCCTTCTTATTGAAACTACCAATCGAATAGTCCTTTTGGAACTCCTGTAAATAAATATACTTGGATAAAATTTTCAAAATGATTCACTTTTCATACTCACGATTTTTAATGTGCATTCACCTAAATAAATATGAAAGGTAAATGTATGTCTGCAAATGTGTACATACCCTTCTGCATTTTGGTCAAGTGATTGTGATTAAATTGAACACAAAAGACTGCACAATTAAAGCACATATGGAAGGAAATATTTTTAGAAAATATTAACTGCATGTCTTGCAGAAAGAATCAGAGAAATAGAGAATTTTATAGTTGGAAGTTTACTAGAAATTGTCTAATTCAACCCTGACTAAACAGCAATGTACTCTAAAGACCCCAGGTCCCATCTCATTTCTGCTTGAAGCATTGAAGCTTACCTGAAACTAAGCCAGACCATAATACTTTCAAAATAGCTATAATTGTTGCTGTTTCCCTTAGATATGGGTAAAATCTATCTCCTTTTAATGTCCAGGCTTTGTTCTTAGTCCTGCCTAAGGACCAACAAGTATGGTCAATCTTTTATTTTGAAAGCACTTCAAACATTTTAACAGTTATCATTCCCCCTCTAAATATTTTTCTTTGGCATAAGCATCTACAATTTCTTCAACTCAAGGTATGTTATACAATACATTGCTTCTACTCTCCTAAATGTCTTCCTCTGTATTTCAGTAATTAGTCCTTCTTATAATCCTTTAATTTAGATCCCCAGACTCTGGTTATTCTGAATTTTAACATTCTTGACATTTTTCTTATAGTGTTTTGTCAGTCTTATAAATTTTATATATTTTTTATATATATAATATATATATCCTTTAAAAAACCTGCCTTGATCAATGTGTTCACTATACATATATTTTATTGTCTCATTTTTCTTTTTTTTTCAATCTTCAGAATTTCATTTTTGATATCTTCTCATTTCATTTAGTTTGATTTCTCTTGAACAAATTTAGGCTGTAGTGTCCTACCCATTCTTTTCCTGAAATCTCTCCTTCTAAAATTTTAGTGTGCATATAAGACTTCATCTGACTTTCCTCTTCTTTATGATGAACTATCAGAAGGAATGATTATTTCCTCCTAAAGTTTCTATCACTTCTTGTAGATCAATCAGGTCTTCCATATTGATTAAATACTATATTGTACATATTATGTGCTTAACAAAAACAGAGTTGTAGAACATTATAATTTTTAGGGAACCTTAGAGGTTATCTAATTTATTCTCATCATTTTACAATCTTATAAAAAACTGATAATATATTTACACCCATTTTATATAACTCTTCATTAGAAATAAACTAGAGCCTTCTCACACCCACCAGAAATCTTAAAAGTGATTCTAATATAAATAAGAGAAGATAGTAACTTTCTTATGTATTCTCATAAGAACATGCATGTTTGGGAAATATCTGTCAATATTCTATGTACTATCATAGCTGGAAATGGAGCAACTTAAATGGTTTATATTTATAATGACCACTTTTCAAGCATTGTGGAGGAATGGATTGTGGGACATAACAGAAAGTCATTAAATTAGTGTGGAGGGGCGGGGTGTTAGGAAATGGAAAATGGAAAATGGAGAATTAGTTCTCTGTTACAGAGAAGACTAGGCTGACTGATCCTTTGCAGAGAAGTGGCATACTATAGATAAAATCTAAGAAACGTGAATAGAAATTAAGCAATCCCTGTTGCTTGAAGAAGTCTTTATAACTTTTCTCCATATTTCCCAATATTTCCCATTGATAAATATAGATTCCCTTCTCAAAAACTAAAAGGATTTAGGAAAGCTGCATTTTCCTTCCACTTATCTATTTAGTTGCTCCTTCCCAGGCTTTTCTTGACCACCACCATGTGTAAGTATTCTCCAAGTTTCAATATGTGGGCCCTATCATATATCAAACTCTCACTCACTCACTCATATATTCAGTCAATTAATCAATAAGCATTTATGAAACACTTAAGCAAGGCTAAAGAATTGAGAATATGAAGATAAAGCCCATAAGAAAATTACTTTTAACTACTCCTGTTGCTTTAAACTATGTGTGTTTTCATGACTGCTAAATCCCTCTAATTCCAACCTTCTTCCCAAGACCCAAACCATATTTCTAACTGGCTGCAAGAGATTTTCAATTACAGATCCCATTCAGCACCTGATGTTCAACAAATTCAAGACTAAATTAATCATAGGTCCGAGACCTGTTTCATATACCAATCTCCCTATTTCTGTTTTCTGTTAATAGTACCGCCATTATCTCAATTACCTAAGCAAAACAAAATAAAATAAAACAAAACAAAACCTGTGAGTCATCTATTGCTCAGAATAAAGATGATGATGGTGATAATGAGACAATAATGATGTTAGTTTCTTTGCTATTCCTCACACTCATGCCATTCCATATCTCCCTATTCTGGGTAGTTTCATTGACTGTCTCCCATGCCTAGAACTCTTTTCCTATTTTTCCCTCTCTCCTGTATTTTCTGGCTCCCTTCAAGACAGTTAGACATGTCTTCTATAAAGACTCTTTTCCAGTCCTCTTTTTTCTTGGTTCCCACTTTGAGATTACCTCCAATTTGCCCGATATATAATTCATTTGTAAATAGCTGGTTAAATGTCAATTTCTCCACTAGACTGAGCTTCTTCAGAGCAACTACTGGCTTCCTCCCAAACCCTTTCTTTGTATCCATATAGAATATCCTATTATTTGGCACATAGTAGGTACTTTGTAAAGGGTTGATTGCTTGAATTGATGTGACCTGACTTGTTAAAGCTGAAAAACTATACCCTTTACTCAATACTGTTTAATAGATGAATCTATCAATAAGCAGGACCTAATATTTATTGCCAATTGAGGTTCCCATAATTAAGAGCTGCACATGTGTTTTAAAGCACTCATGTTATACAGCCTCAGGATCCAAGTCCAGACAAAATGACTGATTACCAAAATAGCAGTGCAAGGGATATATTTTGTGCCCTCAGGTCAAATAATCTTCAGTGACTCCCCATTAGTAACTAAATAAATCCCATACTATCATTTACAGACTCCCATGATCTTATATGATTTGTGTGTCCTTATTGTCCCTTTCCATTATATTATTACATTCCTTATACAAACTATTTTAAGCAAATTTAACTATTTCTTAACCCCTAATTATGTACTGTGGTTTGGCTTCTGTGTACCTTTATCAAGTTGCTGCCTCCACCTGTAATTGTCCTTCCAGTGTCCAGTGGTTTCTAACTTTATAGACTCAGATCAAATGCTACCTCTTCCATGAATTTTTCCCTAATGTTTCCAAGAAGAAATAATCTCTCCCTCTTTTTAACATCCATACCACTTCCTTTTTTCATTTATGATGCTTACATTTATGACATTTATGACACTTAAAGTCATAGAACAGAATCTCAGAGTTGGAAATGAACTCAAAGACACTGGGATTTAGAGTTGGAAGAAACTTATGATCATAGATTTAAACCCAGAAGGGACCTTGAATGTCATCTTGTTCCTCTTCTTCATTTTATATTCAGTGAACCTGAGATCCTGAAAGGTTGTCACTTTCCCAAGATCATGTGATGACTAAGTAGCAGACCTGGAATTTCAATTGCCTTTCTCTTACTCTAAATTCAGAGCTCTTGCCGCTGTACCATGCTCCTTATTTTGCAGACAAGGAAATTCAATGCCAGACAAATTAAATTAAATGTTCAAAGTAAAATATAATAGTAAACAATAAAACTGGCATTTGAACCTAGGTCTTTCATTTCCAATTACATTTCTACTACTACACAATGAATATATTTTGTCTAGTTGAATTCATACCTAACTCATTAATCCTTCCTACATCATGCCTGGCAAGGTCAGCTTTTCTAATCTCATCTACATAAAGTCTTTGCTGATACTGCCCTCCACCCAGCCAGTACTGTCTTCCCACCAGAAAAATCACCTCCCATTTATTTCATGTACCTTTTGTGTATTCTTGCTTGTATAACAATGCAAGTCCATTAAAGGAGAAAAATTCTCTCTCTCTCTCTCTCTCTCTCTCTCTCTCTCTCTCTCTCTCTCTCTCTCTCTCTCTCTCTCTCTCTCTTTCTCTCTCTCTCTCTCTTACCAGCATAGTGCTATAGTGCTTAACACTGAACAATCACTTAATAACTGCTTACTGATTGACAGGGAACTCACTATCTATCATTCTTATTTTTGGAACATTCTTATCCTTAGAAAACTTTCTTTATACTAAACCGAAATCTAGCTTCCTTTAATTTGCACCAACTGCTCCTAGATTAAACTCTATGAGCAAGGAAAAAAGACTAACCCCTTTTTCATGTGATAACCTTACAAATATTTGAAGTCAATTATTTTCTACCTAAGTTGGCTTTTTTTGTTTGTTTTTTGTTTTGTTTTATTTTGGTTTTCACTTTTCTGTTAAACACCCCTGATTCCTTCAGGGATTCCTTTGCTCAGTATAGTTTCAAGGTCCCTCATTGCTGAGGTGGGAGTCTTCTAAATAGGTACTATTTCATCAATATCCATGCCCTTTCCTCTCACTGAATCATAATACTTATGTATATGACATAATTTTAAGGCATATTTAATGCTTTGGTACCTTCACAATCCTCATTTAACAGCCTGAACTATATCTTTATGCCTTCTACATCTGTTTATAAAGTATCTCACAAATAAATGTGAGCATATACTAATATGCACTTTAGTCTGGAGTTTCTATCTCTAATTTAGTGTAGAATAAGTTAACGCCTGACAAAAATTCTCAGGAAAACAAAAAAGGCCTTGTTAGCTATGGGCAAGATGAGAAACCATGAAAAAGTAGGCCAACTGGTTAGGGATATTGGATGGCACAGAATCAGCACTGTCTAGAAATCCAATGGATTACTTCATGTGATAGTGAATTTCCTTTCACTGCAGGTATTCAAGCAGAGGTTAGAGGAGCACTTGTGATGCCTGTTACTGGGGATTCATGTATCAGAGAGAGGTCTGTGCTAAAGTACAAGAAGCCTTTTAACTTTCAGTTTCTGTGACTATGACTAGAAAAAAATAAACATTTATTTGACTGAAAGTTATTATCATGGTTCTAAGAATAATTTTTCCATTGTAGATTCAGCCAGTTATTTTTTTTCTTTTAAAGCAATAATATATTTTATACTTTTTAAATATCAAAAACCCCACTTTTCATATATCTTCCCTTTGAATTCTCCCTTGTAACCACCACCACCGCCGCCACCACCACCACCACCACCACCACCACAACAACAACAACAACCACAAAGCTAATTCAAATCAACAAGGTGACACCATGTGAAAATATTTGAATCATTATACCCATAACCCCTCACTTCCTTTGCAAGAAGATAAACTTAGCTTAACTCCTCTTTTCTCTGGAACCTATGGCCCTGAGGATGGTTATTAAAATTAATCTGAGTTTTGAAGCATTTTAGTGTTATGTTTATATTTTAGGGCAAAATACAAAATTTGTGATTTCCTTTGGATTAGAAATTACTTTAGGAGGAAACAGCCTCTAACATTGAAGGCTCTACCATCTTTGAAACCTAGAGACTTAGAGTGCTGCTTAAAACTCTAAGAACCTAATTGGCTTTCCCAGAGTCAGATATCCAATATTTTTCCGAGGTAAGCCTTGAACTTGAGTCTATTGCTTCTGAGGCTAGCCACCTATCCGCTATGTAAGGCTACTACTCACCTCAACTTTATTTATTTATTTATTTTTGTTTTGTTTTTGTTAGCAAAACAGTTATATCACTAAACTGACTGAACCATGGTTTGAATTTATGGTGACAATTTTTATAGTTGATTTTACATAGTATTATTATCACTTTCCAAGACTTGTAGAGACAGTAATATGGCAAAACATATACCATTCAAGGAGCAACTAGGTGGTGCAGTGGATAAAGTACAGGGGGACCTGAGTTCAAATCTGGCCTCAGAAACTTGACATTTACTAGCTGTGTGACCCTGGGCAAGTCACTTAACCCTCATTGACCCACAAACAAACAAAACAAAATAAAACAAAAACAAAAAACAAACAACAACAAAATATACCAACCAACATAAAATTGTAATTTAATATCTACTGCATTCAAAATTGGATGCTGTCAGGGAATACAAAATATATAAAGCACATTTCCTGCCCTCAGTACAGTTAATACAGGAGGTCTTAACCAGGGTTCCATGAACTGATTCATAAAATAATTTGATAACTGCATTTCAATATAATTGGTTCCCTTTGTAAGCTTATGGATTTTGTGATTTTAAAAGAATTATACTAAGAATTGTTGCCTAGGTTTTATCAGGCTGACAAAGGAATCTATGACATTAAAAGTATTAATAGCTCTTGAAATAGAGTGATAATCAAATCCTGAATTAAAATAGTAGGAACAGGAATAGAAAAGGATCTTAGTATCATATTTCTAGACCTAAAAAATCCTATGGAGTTTATCTAATTCAACCCCTCATTTCAAAGGTCAGGAAACTGAAGCCCAAATATCTTAAATGACCTGTCCAAAGACAAATACAAAGTGAAACACAGATCCTAGATTTTAATACAGGTACTCTGATTTTAAATTTAGCATTTTTCTACTGAATCGCCCTCTGCAATGAGAGGAAAGGATAAGGGCAGGAGGGGGGAGTAATAATGGGTTATTGCATTTTTGAATCTAGATAACAAGGGGAATTAAGTTTAATGTTAAAATAATTAGGGAAGTTCAGAGAGAGAGCTGTTTTGTAGAAGTGGAGAAAGACGATGAGTCTTTTTAAGGCACATTGAACTAGAAGTGTCCATAGCCACTTGAATGGGTGCAGGTAGAGAATCAGCAGCACAGTACAGTGTGGTACTAGCTTTAGAAATTTGGAATCTAGATTCAAATGCTGGCACTAAAACTTATGTGACCTTGAACAAGTCATTTGTTCTCTCTGTGCCTCAGCTACTTCATCTCTAAAATGAGCCAGTTGGATTAGGATTACCTCTAAAGTCCCTTTCCTTTCTAAATTTATAATTTTGTTATTGGATGTTAGAGGGGATGTGGGAAAACTGGGAGGTGAATTCACTGTTGGTGGAGTTGTGAATGGATCCAACCATTCTGGAGAATAATTTGGAACTATGACCAAAGGGCTATAGAACTGTGGATACACTTTGATTCACTAATACCTCTGCTAGGTTTCTATCCTAAAGACATCTCCAAAAGAGAAAAAGACCTATTTGTACAAAAATATTTATAGTAGCTCTTTCTGTGGTGACTAAGAATTGGAAGTCAAAGGAATGCCCATCAATAGGGGAATGGCTAAACAAATTGTGGTATATGATGCTTATGGGATATTATTATTCTATAAAAATGACAAGCAGGATGATTTCAGAAAAACTTGGAAAGACTTGTATGAAATGATGTATAGTGAAGTGAGCAGAACCAAGAAAAAGTGCACAATAACAATAATGTTGTTTGATGAAGAATCGTGAATGATTTAACTATTCTCAGCAATACAATGATCCAAGACAATCCCAAAAGACTAATGATGCAGCATATTATCCACCTCTAAAGAAAGAACTGATATTGTTTGAACACAGACTGAAGCATGCAATTTTTTTTACTTTCTTTTTTTCTTTTGAGTTCTCTTATAAAAAAGGACTAACATGGTAATTTTTTATATAATTGTCCATGTATAACATATATGATTGCTTACCACCTCAGGGAGGAGGGAGGAAAGGTAGGGAAGGAAAGATGAAATTTAGAACTCAAAACTTTAAATAAAAGCATTTATTATTATTAAAAATCATAATTTTGAGATTAACATCATACGAGACCCATAAAGATAATCGGTTCCAATGCTTCCTTCATTTGACAAATGAGAAAACTGAAACACAGAGAGTTAAAAATGATTTGATCATAGTCAAACATCAGGTTACAGTCTGAACCAGGATTACAATTCAGGTACCTGGGCTTGTAGTCCAGTGTTCTTTCTATTACACTGACTTGGAATTAATAAGTTAGGGTTAAAGGGAATCATTTAATTTTTAGGGAATGATTAACATTTTGTCCTAGGTTGGGCGTCTATTCTCTCATTATAAAGCATTGAGCCACATTTTTCAAGTTTCAATTTGCACAGCAGGTTTATGTTGAAGCAAGACTTACATGTTCTGCTTTCCAACTTTATTCCTTTAATAAATATACAGAATGCTTAAAGATGTGGGGAATCAATATGACTCCTACAGATCAATTGAAATAACTCAGTGCCTGGCATATAGTAAGCACTATATAAATGTTAGCTTTTTAAAATAGTATTATTACATTTATTTTTATTATGTTCATTAATTGGCCATATATCCTTCCCACTTCTGTGCAATTATCTTAAAATATCATGGTCAGTCATATCAGATAAATCCAACCTACTGGCTACTCTGTTAATCAGGTTTTAAAACCTGTGACAATAGAAAATTTGATAGAGGAGATTCCTGTTTACTCCTTAATCAGAGTACTCTTGTATACTCACCAGTAAGCAAGTCAGTTATCCAATAAGTCTATTTAAGCTCTTACCGTATTTCAGAAAAAAAGATAATCCCAACATAGAGAAATGACCAGAGTTAGTAAAGATTGAAAGGAGAAGACATATAGTACTGAATATGGATATTTCAAAAACATTATTGTCTATAGGAAGTCTTGACAAAGAAGTTTCTAGTCATCTTAAGAAAGAAAAGGACGGTATTTAGGTCTTTATCTTAGCAGATATAACTTGGCTGAAAAAGGTTATTTGTGCTTTCTATGAGTAATTTTCATTCAATCTATAATTTTAGAAGTCACATAAATTTATTATTCAAATGCTATACTAATTTTTCCATTTTTTCTAAAATGCTTTATAATTAATTTATTTAATAAATGAAATAACAGGAACTTTAATATATGACAGATTTTGCATTTTTAGTATTGTTTTTAACAAATTACCTGTCTGAATATATATTTGATAAATATTTTATAAGCATTCTCTACTAAGGCATTCCACATTTATTTGAACAAGAGATTCTTTGTCTCTTAGTGCTGATGGTTTCCTTATTTCATTTGCTATTACTAAATACAATTCTTTCTGGGGTGGGGGAAAATCCCATACCCGATAGGAAAGGATGAAAGGTAAAGGAAAAGTGATATAAAAGGCAAAAGATACAGAAACATATTGCACTAATTTTTCTTGGCCTTGGTTTTGGTTTGAGTCACTGCAAAAAAAGTAATGAAATGCAAACCTTTTGCCAGATTCAAGAGCTAAAATGGATTAATGGATGAATCTGAATCAAACATCTTCAGAGAAGCTTTCAGATCATTATGATAAGTGAATATTTCTAAAAGTCTCGATTTCAATTAAACCACATGATATTCTTAGTACTAGATTCCGGTAATCATTACCATGGTTCACAAACTCTGCCATAAGCATAAAGATGCGGGTACATTGATTACCTGCACCCCTCTTAAAAGTCAACTTGTTAAGGTTAGAATACTATTTGATTGACTTAATCAATCTGAAATACGTGTGGACTAGACTTGTGCATCTACTTGAATCAAACACATTTCAAGTAGGTGCATCAGAAAGCTTGTTTGAATGGGGTGAGTGATTTGTCCATGCTCTAAGAAATATGTTTAAAAAGAGGAGCTATCTCAGAACCAGAGGGTGATTTCAGGGATCTGGAAGCAAAGATAAAAGAGTAGGGACATCAAGAGCTGTCCCATGAAGAATTGGCAGCACAGGAACAAATGTTGAGAGGGGATGAGCTCTGACAGAGAAAAGAAAGATAAAGAAAGTCAATAGCCATATAGGCCACTTGCAGCAGAAGAACGGGTCTGACACCACTAGTCATATCATCCTCCTCAAGGACAAACAGAAGCTCCAAGGAAATGTTTAATTTTTGCCTAACTTCCTTTTTCTATACGAGTTTATTAACAGTCACTAAAATATACTCTGCTTCCTTTTTTTTGTTTGTTTTTTTTTGTTTTGGTTTTTTGGGGTTTTTTTGGTGGGCTTTTTTTGGTGGGGCAATTGGGGTTAAGTGACTTGCCCAGGGTCACACAGCTAGTAAGTGTTAAGTGTCTGAGGCCGGATCTGAACCCAGGTACTCCTGAATCCAGGGCCAGTGCTCTATCCACAGCTCCATCTAGCTGCCCCTCTGCTTCCTTTTTACCAAAATTTTTTATAATCTGAATTTTTTTTCTCAACCACATAAAGTCTAGGAGTTACATAGAGATCAATATAAATACAAATTAAGGCAGAGCTAAACTTCTGCTTAATACTGAAGATTTTCCTAACTGGTCCTAAGAGCAACTGAGACTATACAGCATTCTGTTTAATATAAGATTCTTAAGGTAGCTGAGGAAAGAGCAATGTATTCGTGAGGGATCATCATATTGCCCTTATCTTTAAAATGAACTAACTAAAAAATAAAATAAAAAATAAAAAATAAAATAAAATGAACTAACTATAGTAACAGGGTTGCATTCAATAGCAAGAGAGTACAGCTCATATGGGGAAACTAGGGGTGCAGTGGACAGTGTTAGATCTAGAGTCAGGAGGACCTGACTTCAAATCTAGCCTCAGATGCTTACCAGCTGGATGAACCTGGATAAATCACTTAATCCTGCTCACCTCAGTTTTGTCATCTGTAAAATGAGCTGTATACGGAAATGGTAACCTACACTACTGTTTGTGACCCAAATGGGGTCACAAAGGAGCAGACATGAATGAAAAATGACTGAACAATAACAACTGAGTAGCCCAGATAGCTGTCAAGAATGAATTTGTACAGGGCAACTTGGTGGTGTAGTGGATAAAGTACAGGTCCTGGATTCAGGAGCACCTGAGTTCAAATCCAGCCTCAGACACTTGACACTTACTAGCTGCATGACCCTGGGCAAGTCATATAACCCTCATTGCTACCCCCCGCCAAAATAATGAAATTGTGCTTCTGGCACAGGGTCCTCACAATCTAGCCCTCTAGTGTACCCTGTGCCTAACATGACAAGCAAGTTACAATATAAGCTCAATACACAAGATGCTGTCCAGGAAACACAGAACATAGGGGCAAAGGAAAAAAATACCATTACAATCAATCAGTAAGCATTTATCAAATGCTAAATATATGCAAGGTGCTGGATTATGCTCTGGGAATATAGATAAGAAAATGAAAAAATAAAAACCTCCTATGGTCAAGGAGCTTACATTCTAACAAGGGAGAAAATTATCTGTATTATGTATTTCACATTTGTAATTCTGTATATGTAAATGGTTACATGTTCACATATTATATTTTATATAGTTGTTTTGTATACAAATAGAATAAATACAAAGTACTTCAATGCAAGGTAGTTTAGGAGGGAAGGCACTAGCAGACAGGTGGTGGTGGGGAATCAGAAAGGGTTTCATGTGTAATGGCAATTTTAGGGAATACAGGTCCAGAGATTGAGTTCTTTTTGATTTTCTAAGAGACCTACAAGCCCCATCGATGTGCTCAGTAGAGCTATTGGCAGCATCTCATGTTGTTGCTACTCTTCCAGACCACCTCCCTGACTGTGGTAATTATTTATTTATTTTTGCAGGGCAATGAGGGTTAAGTGACTTGCCTAGGGTCACATAGCTAGTAAGTGTCAAGTGTCTGAGCCCAGATTTGAACTCAGGTCCTCCTGAATTCAGGTCTGGGGCTTTATCCACTGTGCCACCTAGCTGCCCCCCGACTGTGGTAATTTTTGCAACCAAAATGATAAGTTTCTAAAAATACTACATGCTTGTGCTCCACTCACTCAGCCTTTTCATCTCAGCACATTGCCTAGGGGAACAACAATGTCCGAGTGGTACAAATTTAACTTTGAAAATTGCTAAAAGTGAATTCCTTTACCATCATTGTTCTCTAGTCAAAGTTGTGGATTCTTTAACCATAGTATTTATTTGGATGAGTACTTAGAGGTTTAGACACTTTTATAGATAGGAAAATTTGAAGCCAAAAGAGCAATTTAGATACTCGCCTAAAGTTTACATTAGGAGAAATTGCCTGCTCATTTCCCAAACAGAGCCTGAGATAATATATTTCAAATATCATTGCATGTCACTTAAGACCCTTTCTAACCTGGCCCCAAGACTTATTATATGTTTGTAGACAAGCCATGTTTCATTGCTGGAATTAAGTCCTCCTTTATCTTTGCCTCTTCTAGGTTCCTTCAGAGTTCAGTTCAGACATCACATATTACATGAGGCCTTCTTTGATCTCCCTAGCTGCTGGAATGTACCTTTCCCCTGCTCCCACTCCCCACAAATACCTTACATTTCTCTCATATATATTTTTATCTACTTATTTATGTATATGTTATCACCCTGATAGAATACAAACTACTTGAAAGCAGAGGCTCTTTTTTCCTTTCTTCTTTTCTTCCCTTCCTTCCTTCCTCCCTCCCTTCCTTCCTTTCTTCCTTCCTTCCACCCTCCCATCTTTCCTTTCTCTTTGTGTCAGCAGCACCTGTCACATTTCCTGGAACATATCAAGCTCTGACCATATGATGATTATCCATTGATTTTCCCTCATATGATTTTCAGGTTTCTATTTTCCACCTAAACAATTAACTATGTGGTAACTGGCTCAACTATATAGCAATAAATTACTAAACATCTATCAAGCATCTACTATATAGTATGAACTTTCATAGGCACTGGAGAGATAAAAAGATACAAATGAATCAATCCTTGCTCTCAAGGAGCTGACATTCAAACATGAGAAACACCTATATGTCTATGTATGTGTACATATGCACGTATGTGTATATGTACATGTACATGAGGAATAACAAGTAATACATGATTGTTAGGGATTGAGAATGCTAGCAATTAGGATGATCAAGAAAGACATCTCAGAACAAGTGATGGATTCTTAGAAGTGGAGGTAAAAAGGGAGTGTATCCAGGCATGGGAGATAGCCAACACAAAGGCACAGAAACAAAATATGGAGTGTCATGTTTTAGAAACAGAAAGCAAATTGATTGCCTGAAAACAATTTTGATATTTTCTGTGGCCATCTTGGAGAAGCCTAAGACATTGAGAATTTTTTTCTCTCAGAATTATCAAATAATGGTAGATCATATTTTAATAGCACTTTCAATGTTTTACACAATGTTTTACTATTACTAAATTATTACTAAAGAGCTATTGCTCGTTATAGTAGATAATGTCAAATTTGATGAAATTTTGAATAATTATATGATATGATATGTTGTGATATGAGATAATATTGTGATAATGAAGATGTTTTAAACTTTTATTTTGGTAATTCAAGGGCTAGATTTTCAAAGTCTAAGACCAGTATTCCTTCTACTAGAATAAAAGGCTTAAAAAAATTTAAAGCCCAGGTAAGAAATAAATAAATCAGTGATTTAATTCATATAAGTGAATAAAATAAGTTCTACATGTTACATTAAGCACTATGCTATACTTTACGCAAAGAATATGTTTAGAGATCATTAAAGAGATGTTATCAGATGGCTAGAAGTGTCAATAAAAAAATTCTAGTATAGCAAAAACAACCTGTTAGCAACCATTTTAAAAAGGGAATATTTAAAGTAATTGGGTTCTGATTAATTATTTGTGCTCATATTCTATGGACATGGCTACTTCAATTCTACTTCCCAATATTTTGAGTTGTCAAAGGAGTAATTTCTATAGTGCCAGAATGTTTAATAGTGGAGACAACACTGCATGGGATGTGGGGTTCTCAGTTCTTTCTGTCAGCAACTGCCAGATTACTTAAAGGCTATGACATACAGATATTGGAGAGATAATGAGCTGAAAGTGAACAATTTTCCAAGAGAATAAATGAGATGAGGGTGAGCACCCAACAGCTGCCAATCAGAATTAGATGATACTATGAGGTTACTACCTGACAGTCAATAAATGACAACTGAACAGGCCTGTACCATTCTACAATCAATCCTTTTGCACATAAATGTCATTTTTAAAGATCCAAAGAATAAGTGGCAGAAATGGGAGCCTACTAGGCTTAAAATCCTTCTCATCATAGTAGGAATTTTTCAATCAAAGACATGAATCACCAGATCTCTGATTAAGAGGTTATTTTCCTAATATCTGGAAACATCTATGATGTTGTCAAACTTCTGAAAATATGATATTATATTTGTCATGCTAACATCTAGGCAGAAACTATGCCTGATAATAAGAAGTTAACTAATTAGAATTGTATTCAATTTTTACTATTTTAGTGTTCTGTCCTACTATACAGTACTGGTACAGTATACCAGTACTGGGAATAGTCTATGTTCATTTATAATATGTTTACTTAAAATTCAGGAAAATCCAGAGGTATTTTAGGTATGACATTTCAAAATATATTTCAGTAAAGCAGGAGTTGACTTAGAAGTACTTTATTTCTAAACTCAATCAAAGAGTTTAATATATTTGTCACAAGAAGATAAATTCTTTATTATTGTTGCTATTGTTGTTGTTATTATTATTATTATTTAAAGTGCACTTACTATGAATTCCTCCACTGAAGAGAGTGATTTCAAGGCTTCTATGCTAGAGCATTTTTTAAACATGGGTAGGAGATAGAGGAGAGAAAACAGCTAAATGAATGGGGTTCATTCATTATAAGGAAGAGAGAGAGATTATCCACAGAAAAAGGGACAGGTAAGATTAAGAAGAATAAAAGATCAGTCTATTTGGATAACAGACTTGAAATGAAGCAAGATACACTTATATAAAATCATAGTAAATTCCTTGTTGGCTTTGGAAAATGTACTACCATTTCAGATACATTTTTAATTTAATTTACTTCTGATTTTTATTACAATTGTGAAAAATATTTATTTCTTACTTGTAACATTTATTCCTACTTGATAATAGTTTAGTGTTCAACCAAGAAAGAAAAGTCACTGTAACATGTGATCTCATAAGATAGTTGATATTTTTAGAGAAATCAGGCATTATTTACTTCACTAAAATGTTTTAAATAATGATGCATCCTCCAAAGGAAAATCTCTGGAAAATGATGCACATAGAAACATATATTATTGGCATCACAATCCCAGTTTTCAAAAGAATCTTTGTTTGGATATATATGTTATCAAGAAATCCAGAAACGACAACACAAATATCTTGCCTGTGTCTTTTGGGAAGAACTCAATGCTGTCCAGGAAAATTTTTTTTTAAAAAAAGTATAGGGCTGGGGCGGCTAGGTGGTGCAGTGGATAAAGCACTGGCCCTGGATTCAGGAGTACCTGAGTTCAAATCCGGCCTCAGACACTTGACACTTACTAGCTGTGTGACCCTGGGCAAGTCACTTAACCCCCATTGCCCTGCAAAAAAAAAAAAGTATAGGGCTTAATATTGGCAATCTAGAGGCATCTCCCCAGATTTCTAGAAATTTGATGAGACATTTTAACATAACACCTTAACTTGCTTACAATGAAATGTCAAAATAAGTCAACTAAATATTATCAATCATCAAGTTTTACAAACAAAGCAAAACTAAACATTTCAGTCAAAGTTCACTCCTTGACTGTGAGTATTTATTTGCTTTCTATAATAGTAGTAGTAGCAATGGTGGTGGTGGTCATAGTAGTAGCAATAGTGATGTTGTAGTAATAGGTAACATTTGTATAGTGTTTTAAGATTTGCAAAGCACTTTATCTATGTGATCTCATTTGAACTTAGTATAAGTGAAAAAAATCTATACAATTTCCAACTCCCAAAATAAGCCATTTTCAAATAGAATTTGCCCTTGGAAATATTGAATTTGTTGGAGTTGTCAAAACTTAGGCTGCCAATTTTGGATTTTCTGATTTGAACATGGTGTATATATACTTTCTTTACTGAAGGCATCATTATGTGATTTTGTATCTTGGCTCATACTGAGCTTCTTTCTTGGCTCATCTCCAGATAATAGAAATGAAGCCTGGCTTTTCCTGAAGTATAAATAGCCTAAAAGCAAATTGACAATTCTTGGCACATCCCACATCCCAACTTCTCTTCATCTCTGAGAAACAAACTCCTGGACTCAAAGGTCAAAGATTCTTGACCATTATATATTTTAAGCCACTACATCATAGTATGTTTCAATGATTTTTTTCAGTCCACAGATACTATAAGCAACTTTCAGTTCCTAGGTCACTGATCTAAGAATTACCTCTCCTCCCCACAAGAAGCTTTGCTAATCAGACTGATTAGCTCCTATCATCATCATCACCATCATTTGTCCCAAGAATGTTTTTAGTGAGCCTTTAGAAGAGGTTATATCCCAATTCAATTGAAAAAATAGTGTTTTGTAAACTTGCACAGGATGGACACAAATAGCCCTTGTGAACATTTGGAGCAGAGATGTCTCTAAATTTGAGCATCTCACATTTCTTCTGAGCTATTGCAGTTTTGTTTTGCTCATAGAGCAGTGCCTTCTTTGATGTGGGCACACCACATGGGGTAGTCCTGTGCTGGGTGTTCTGTGTCTCACAGTTGATTCCAAAATTCTTCAGAGAGACCTTGAGAATATCCTTCTATTGCTTCTTCTCAGCTCCACCTGAATGCTTGCCTTGTGTGAGTTCTCCATAAAATCGTCTATTAGGCAAATATACATTTGCTATTTAAACAATGTGGCCAGTCCATCAGGGTTTTACTCTCAAGAGTACAGTCTAAATATTTAGCATTTCAGCTCAAGAAAAGACCTCGGCGTCTGGTACCTTATCTTGCTAGGTGATCTTCAGAATCTTCCTAATTCAAATGGAAGCAAATCAGTTTCCTGGCTTGGCACTGGTATACTATACAGGTTTTACAGACATACAATAATGAGGACAGTACTACAGCTCTGTAGATGTTCACTTTGGTAGGTAGTCTAATACCTCTTCTCTCCCACAATTTCCTTAGGAACCTTCCAAACACTGAGCTAGCAAGGTAAGTGAATTTATTCATAGCATTATTGTGCTGTAACTGATGGTTGCATGTATGGATAGTGCTATGCTAGTTGGTGGAGAACTTCTGTTTTCTTGGTATTAAATGTTGAAACAAAATTAGCTCAAGTGGCAGAGAATCCATCCATACTCTCTTGACTCTCAGTCTCAGAAGCTGAATTAAGTGTACAATTATGTATGAACAAAAAGTCATGCAACAACTCGCCATCAACTTTAGTCTTGGCTTGTAGCACTAGTGCAGGATCTGACCCTGAGGGCTTTGTCATCCTCACTGAAGGCATTCAACAACATCATTGAAAACCTCATGCAAAACAGCATGGGAGCAAGCACATGGCCCTGCTTCACTTGATTGGTGACTGACAAAGTGCAAGAAGATCATCCATTATCCAGAACTCATGTAAGCATACTATCATGAAACTGACATATGATATTAATTTTTCCAGGCAATCAAATTTTGTCATGATCTTCTAAATAGCACAACAGGACAAAGAACTTAAATACAAAAAAATAAGCATGAGAGTAACCTGACTAAATTATTTTTATTTAAACTCCATCAGAATAATACAAGTAAAATTAGATAATAATAATAATAAAGATAGGAGGGAACCTTATACATGGTTATATGTATGTAACCATATACATATATAATATATATATATATCAAACATATGTCAAATATGTGTGTATAATGCTTGCAAAACACTATACATAATCTTTCATTTCATCCTTATGACAATCTTGCAAGTTAAATGCTATTATTACTCTATTGTTTGTCATCAATTTATTGAGTTATTACAGTCCTATCTGACTTCATGACCCAATTTGGAGGGTTTTTTGGCAAAGATACTGGAACGATTTGCCATTTTATTTTCCAGTTCATTTTCCAAATTAGGAACTGGGTGACCGGCCCAGGGTTACCCAGCTAGTAAGTTCCTCAGGCAGACTTGAGCTTAGGTCTTCCTGAATGTGGGCCCAGTATGCTATAATGTCACTTAACTGTCTATTTTATAAATGAGGAAACAGATGCAGAAAGAAATCAGTAACTTGTCTAGCATCACACAACTGCTAAGAAATTAGTGCCTAGGCTTAAGTCTAATCCTCTATCCATTATGCCAAAGTATTGCTATTCTTCTAAGCCACCTTGTAACAAGACAAGGGCCATTTGAAACTTTGGGGTGTTGATAGACATCAGTTCCCTATATTAAATGTTATCTCTGTCCCTTTAGTGGCTACTCATCAATACAAATTTTACTTGTTTTACTGTGTGTGTGCATACATATGCACATATACAAACAGACACTAGCTCATTCACTGCCCTCTTAATATAAATGTTTACATACTAGCATCAGTTCTATACAATGACATGTCACGTGTGGTTTCTTACGCATGTTCTTTTAGAGAAGTTATCCAAGTGACTTGTCAAGACCAATGGACAAGGAGATTCTAGCCTGATTAATTTGGATAATTTTGGATTGAATGGCATTAACTTCTTTGAGCTTCACCTGTAAAACCAGGAGGTTAAAAGTCACTGCCTCTAAGGTCTGTTCTACCTCAGATATTTGCTGATTCTCTGATCTTAAGGATGATGAGAAACTTCTAAATATAGGGGATTTTTGTCCATCATTATTTGAGCTATAATTCTCTGAAACGATGTTTTCTATCATCTCCCAAACTCTGTTCCCATGGATTCTATATGAAATGCAAAATAGACTGATAGAAAAATAGGGAATACACCAAATAAAGAAATCTTATTTTTAAAAATGTGACAAACTATTTCAACTTCTTTTCTTCTGATGTGTTATAAAATAAATCATTAGGACCTTTTTTGTTTTTCTCTTGTAAGTGGCAACTAGTGAGCACAGAGGGCAGAGGGGGAAGAATTTAAATGAACCCTTTTTCCTATACTATGAAGGATGGTATAAAACTAAAATCAAGGCTGCCAAGCAAAATAATAATATTATTTATAATACTAATGAAAACAAAGGAAAGGTTCCTATAAACCCCACAGAGCAGGTTTGAATGCCAATTCCAAACAGAACATTTAAAAGAAGGGGGTGTTAAAGAAATTAATACTAGTTGCAGCAATCACTTCTAGGATGGAAGACATACCTTTCTAACTACCAGAAGGGAGGGGTCTAGGTGACCAGGAAATCCCTTGAGTATTTTTTGGCTTTCTACTTCCTTTGCATGAAGCTCAACTTTAGCTGACAGAAAGTACCAAATGAAGATATCAAACAGGGAAAACTCTGTATAACTAATTTAAAATTCCTAAAAATGTGATTGGGGATATGTGAAAGAAATAATTTGATAATGCTAACAAGAAATATCTTACTCTAAATCCCTTTTAAAATAGTTTATATCAGAGGGGCAGCTAGGTGGCACAGTGAATAAAGCACCATGGGCCCTGGATTCAGGAGTACCAGTGTTCAAATCTGGCCTCAGACACTTTACACTTACCAGCTGTGTGACCCTGGGCAAGTCACTTAACGCCCATGGCCCCACAAAAAAAAATAGTTTATATTAGCAACTAATCCATGAATAAGATTCTGAAATATTTTAAAGATAATAAAGCACTCTTTAAGTTTTATTTGAATAATTTTTCAATCAGAGAAGTTTTAATAACTTCATTTCAATTCAATAAATGTTTATTAAGCTCTTACTATGTGCAAAGCATAGAGGCAGCTTGGCATATTGATTAAAGTGCTAGCCTTGGAGTTAGGAAGACATAGGTTTAAATCTTACTCCTGAATGACTTAATGATCATGGCTCTAGATGTCTCAGCCAACACCTTAGCAATTAACTACTAGGTAAATGATATGTTGAGATCTGCATTAGTGAAGGGAATTGCCCTTCCAGAGACCCTTCCACTTATGAATTCATAGATCCTCAATGAATTCAATTCAAGGTACTCTATTAATCTCTGGGGATACACATTCAATTCTATAATAATATATTAATTGCCTACTAAATGCAAGGCACTATAATAAAAAACAAAGACAAACTATCACCTTGCTTTCAAGGAGCTGACATGGTACTAAGTGGATACAACATTACCCAAAGAAAAATAAATAAAAGAAAATTTAAAGAGAGGAACAGCAGTAATAATTGGGAAGACATTTGCAGACATTATGTGATGAACTTTATCAAAAGACAGTCCTTCTAAGAAACAAAGATAAGGAAAGACAACCTTCAAGGAAGGGAGATGTCTTCTATAAAGGCACAGAGTTGGGAGACAATATGTCAAGTACATGAAATAGCTGGTATTCTAAGATGACTAGGTCATAAAATATGTGATGGGCAATAATGTGAGATTTAAACAAGGCTTTAAACGATAGCCTAAGGATGTTTTATTTCATCATAGAGGTTTTTGAGTAGGTAAGTTAATAGGATCAAACCTGAGTCTTATGCAGATTATTTCAGCAATGATGTGAAATGTGTTTAGAATGATGTGATTAGAAAATGGAACGAGTGGAAAGGAGTCCACTTAGAAGACTTTTAAAATAGTAGAGACAGGGGCAGCTCGGTGGCACAGTGGATAGAGCACCGGCCCTGGAGTCAGGAGGACCTGAGTTCAAATCCAGCCTCAGACACTTGACACTTACTAGCTATGTGATCCTGGGCAAGTCACTTTACCCCAATTGCCTATCCAGAAAAATAAAATTAAATAAAAATTTTAAATTAAATTAAATAGTAGAAGCAAGAGGTGAGGAGGCCCTAGACAAGGGGATAATCAAGTAAACAGAAAGAAAAGAATGGAATCATATTGCTAACTTTTACTATATATAATTTTATGAAGTATGGCAGAAAAATTCACTTATAGAATAAATTGCCTGGTTGCTAAAGAGTAACTTCATGCAGAAAATGGTTTTGTAATATGCCAACATATAGACAAGAGTTTACAAGAACAGAACTTCTGGAGGTTTTGGATGCCCCATGTTATATTCCACATGATGTTTCATATGATATGCATTGAATGCTATAGTGCCTGAAATGGGATGCCGAAAACTATGGGAAGAATATATATGCAACTGTGGCTATTTCTGCAAATAAAATCCCTTTTAATAGTTATAATTTTATATATATATATATATACATATATATAAAAACATATGCATGTATAATATATACTTACATTATATCTATTTATTTAAATATACACTTAATAGGAGTTATTGCCTTATTTTAAAATGTTCTTATATGTAATACATATTTTCTAATCCATTTACCACATATAGATATTAGATGATGATAGGAAATAGATCATGGACTCCCAAAATATAAGATTCGTGAGGAAATGTTCATTTTCTGCAAAAATATTTTATATAAGAACATAAAGGGAGTTTATAATTCCACTGATCTCTTGGGTTATATGATACTGATTTGCAATTGAAACTTTTTTTTTTAAACTGAAGTTGCTTCTCCAAGTAGAGGTAGCTGATGGCACAGTGGATGAAATGCTGGGCCTAGAGTCGTATCTAGCCTTGGACACTTCCTAGTTGTATGACCATGACATAGTCACTCAAACTTTTTGTTTCAGTTTCCTCATCTGTAAAATGAGAAAAATAGTTCCTAAATGCCTTCATCTATTTCTAAAGTTGTTGTTATGATAAAATGAGATAATTATAAATCACTCACACAATGTCTGGCACATAGTAAGTACTATATAAATGTTAATTGCTATTACTATTATTAAATTATTATTATTTTTTCTATCAAAACTATTTTTTAAAATTAGCATTGCAAAAATTGAAGATTTTTCTCCATATAGAGGAAGCTATATGGCACAGTACATGGTAAGTAGTAAGTGCTATATAAATGTTGATGCCTTAACCTATCTGTTCTTTTCCTTTCATTTCTCCAATTCATTGAACAGAGGACAAAAATGAAGAATGAACAATAATAACAGAGAAAGAAGAAAGACAAGAAAGGAAGAAATGTGCAAATAACTAGAGATTTCAAGGAGCCAATACTGTCCCGTTTAATCAGATAAAAACACACATGGAGTACCTAGGGCATGGTTATAGAAATTTTTGAGTGGGTTTGATTTGCCAAAGATATTTATTAAGAAATTGTGGCTTTTTTCCAGCAAACTGTCCATTATCTTGGCTACAGTGGAATGGATGCTGGATTTGGCAGCAGAGGACTTGGGTTTAAATCCTCTCTCTGTCAGTTTCTACCTATGTGTGAGCTTAGGCAAGTCTTTTAATTTCTCTAGGCTTCATTCTCTTCATCTACAAAATGAGGGTCCTTCCATGTCTCAATCTACAATTCTATGAACAAGTGGAAGTATGTTGATTATAATATGTAGAGAAGTGGGAAATAGAACATAAGACCCTTGATTACTTTTCATCTTGTCTTTATATCTTTAGATCTTAGCTCAGTACCATTCACCCAAGCAACATTTAATAAGTGCTTTATGGATTAAATTAGACTTGATATAGATTTACAGAGCAAGGAAGCAAAAGGAAATGATATGCATGGTTTTGCAGTTCAAGTGTGGGACATTCAGGTGAGCAGAGCACAGAGCAATGACTTCTAAGCCAGATCAGGATAGAAGATGTCTTTTATATATTATCATTTTTTTTAAAAGAATTAGATGTGTATATAACTTTGTTTGCTTGGCTCTGCCTATCACAGGTGGTGCATCATTGGATAAAGGACAAATCAGGTCCTGTGTAGTGATAAGATGAGGAGTGGGCTCAATATTTTGTTTTTGTAAAGTTAAGCAGTTAATGAACACAGGCTGTGATCTGGCTCTTTTGGAATAAACTGGCTTCTTCAATTCACTTAATATCTTCTAAAAGGGCTAGGGGCACAAAGACCTAGAAGGTTGTTTCAGAATTAGCCCTTGGAATGATGTAAACTATTTTCTATAGTAAAGGGCTAGGAAAACTCATGATAAATGATTGTACATTTGTATAACCCCCTTTGTCCCAAGAATTCAAGCTGCATGACAGCCTTCAAGCACTATTACTGAACCATTTAATCCTTAACTCATTTCTCCTGATGAATGATTCTGAGTCTGCAAATGCTTAAACAAAACAATCCTATTCATTTTATTTTTGTAAACTCAATTTGCTTTTCACAAATAACAGTTTGATAAGTATCTGCTGAAAAATCTGTCAGTTTTGCATGGATGAGAGAGCATAAGCAATATATCTTGAATTTATATAGCACCTTTCATTTTAGCATGCAACATGACCAAACATTCATTAGACCTTATCATCCTTTCTTGAGATTATTATCCTTAGCAATAATCAGTGCCAGTAGGAGTGTATTACACAGCATAAAGAATATGTCTGACAAGATTAGAGCTCAAAATATGGCTCTAGGTACCCAATAATATCAGAAGAGATATTTAATTCAGCTATCAAAGTCAGAGAGATTACTTGCAGAACAGAAGACTATTGAAACAAGAAACATTTAGGACTATGGTGGGGGACCTGCCAAGTGTAATTTATGCCCACATTATCAACAAGAGAAAGGCTTTCAACCTCCAGTGCTTTTCATCCCAGCTCATACACATGCACTAACAAAGCAAGTAAAAGTAAATGAAGAAGGCATCTTTAATTAAGCAATCAGCATTTCACATGTGTCACATTGCCATAGCAGTGCCTGGCAACAGCACTATCATTAATGATGGGAGCTTTTTTCACTGGGAACACTATTTCCCTGCTTTTATTACTCATCCAAAACCCTTTTCTTTGAACAGAACCTGGGAGTACTTGATAGGACTCGACCTTACTAGGTTTGTTAAAATCCAATTAAAATAATAAAGATGCCCCCATCTTAAAACTTTAATAATCCCAAACAAGCTAACATAAATGAATAGTCAATTACTTATTTTAGAATTTGGCAGCATTTCAGTATTTTTTAAGAATCACTTCATGTGCTATCCCCTCCTTTGAAGAGGTTACTTTGCCACAAACTAATAATTATAAAATCTGGGATTTGGAGAGGAAAGAAAAAAATAAAATTCTAAATTTCGAAAATACATTGTTTTTTTTAGAAGTTTCCTCTATATACATTATGGGGTTCTTAAAACATATATGTGTATATGTGCAATATAATAATACAGGCATATATGTGTATACATACACATATGTAAATGTGTGCACATTTGTATACACTGTGTATATGCATATGAAATATATTGTTATAAATTTATTTCAATAAACTTAATTAATTTTATGTATTTAATTTACGCATAAATACATTTGAGGAGTAATACATAGGTTATCTGACAAAATATAACTGACAAAAAGATCTGTGACACAAAAACGTTTAAGAACCCTTGTGGATTTTCAGCAATCAGAGAATCAATAACATGTTTTTTCTTTTTTTTTTCCCAAGGGAGAAGGGGAATATGGGAGGGGGGAAATAAATGCATAATAGTTGAAAAATAAACCAAAGAGTTTTTAAACCCTGCCCCCACCAAAAAAAACACCTACATACACATATATGAGAAGGCCTTTGTCAGTTTGGATAAATCTGTTCCAAAGGTTTTATGGAAGGACATAGACAATAATTATCTTTGATGGGAAGGTATGAATTTTTTTATATCTGTAATACTCGTGAGCCTAGGAACCACTGAACACAGGTACAAAGTATCCCAATAATTTTAGTGCAGTTTTAAGCTTTAATAGTTTAAAACTGCACTAAGCTTTTTGGGATACCCTATAATTTGAATATATGCTCCTTGACGGCAATAACTGGTGGTTTTTTTAATTTTTGTTTTTACCTCCTAGTTCCTAAGTCAGCCTTCCTACCAGTGTCCCATTCTTTCTTCACAAGTATGTATGGCAGCTCTAAGTCTCACATTTCTAAGGGGCTAAACATTAATCTTCACAGGTAGCTAGCTAGGTGCAGCAGTAGATAGAGTTCTAGCCCTGAAGTCAGGAACATTCAACTTCATGAGTTCAAATCTGACCTCAGACACTTATTTACTATGTGACCCTGGGCTAGTCACTTTACCCTATTTGCCTCAATTTCATCATATGTAAAAGGAGCTGGAGAAGGAAATGGCAAACCACTCCAATATCTTTGCCAAGAAGACCCCAAAATGCAGTTGCAAAGAGTTGGACATGACTAAAAATGATGAACAAAGTGGTAGTTAGTAATGGAGTAGCAGCTGAAGCATTTGTATAGAATTTTAAGGTTTTCAGAGAGCAAAGCTGCCAAGAAAACCCCAAATGAGGTCATGGAGAGTAGACACAACTGAAAAATTACTTAACAACAAAAAGTTAATATTACTGGAATTCTTTGAGTGTTGATTTTGGTCCATTTCTTTTTTATTTTAATATTCTGGAACCTAAATATACCTAAAGAGAGAAAAATAGACCATCTCCCTATACATAGTCAAGTACAAAAGGAGGATTCTCTACAATATGAACCATGAATCTAGATTTCATACTGTTTGCTTTTTAAAAAAATGTTCATAAATATATTCTACACAGATGATTCTATAACTGAAATCCATACCTCTAATCTCCCATGAGGAAAAGGTTTTAACCAAGGCCTTGTGCTTTTGTAGCATCATCATAATCATCATCATACTTTAAAATGAACTATTATTATTATTACTTATATGATGCAACATAATCTAATTAATATCATTAATGATAACAATAATAAGAAATAATTACAAAACATCTCTTTAAGGTTTGCAAAGCACCTTACAAATTGCATCTCAATGGATCTTCACCATAGCCCTTTGGGGTAGATGCTATTATTATTCCTATTCCACACAGCTGTGGAAGCAGGATTCAAACTCATCTTCATGAATCCAATTCGAGTGGCCTTTCCTCAGAAGTAAATTGAAGCATAGAGAGGAAATCTACAATCCTTTCAGCTTATTCTCAAGCAAGGAAATAGCTGCCATTTGGCCTACATAACAACAAAATGGTTTAGGATGAACAATAACACAAACTTTCAAGTTATTGGAACATTTTGTTACTTTCCCAAATGTAAATATTTTTAAGTTTATAATTATTTTAAGAATGGTAAAAACCTATTACAGTAACAATTAGCTTTGCCAACCAAAAGCTAAATAGATATCCCCTTAATTAATATATAATTTATTCTTCCCTCAACATACTCAGCAGTTCAGCCATGAACTCATAATATTTCTACATGTGTTTATCAAGTCAATTAATTACATTTTTGTATCAGAATTTTAACTCAAGTCTTTTAACTCTAGCCTTAGCATTCTTGCCATTGCCATTCTTGCCACTGCCATTCTGCCTCCCAGTTCTGCTACTTACTCTCTATGACCTTGGGCAAATCAAATCATCTCAGAGGGTTTCAGCTGACTCCTCTGTAAAAATAAAGAGGTTTGAATACAAGACTACCATTAACTCAAAATCCTATGATCCTATGAATATACCATTGCACTATTTTTTGTTCATGTTGTAGACATTAGTCAAAGTTTATTCTTTCAGAAACTTAGAACCAGACTACAAAAATAACATCAATTACTAATATTTATTAATATAGTAGTTTATGTTTTAAAAGTATTTTGTATATATAATGATGACTCATAATTACATAGTATTTTTGAGTTTGAACAATTTATTCACAATAACCTAGTAGGTATCTCCACTTTACTAATGGGTATACTGAGTTTTAGAGGGGTAAGTGATTTGCCCAAGGTCACAAAATTTATCAATAAAAGAACTATGACTTGAACCAAGGTTCTCCAAATACAAATCCAGTGGACCCTTCCACTACATTTTGATAAACATCTAAGACCTTAGTTTTCATTTAATTTGTGACAGACTACACCTAAATAGCCCATCTTTGAAGACACTCTATACATTTTAATATGCATTATCAGTGCAGATTCTCAAATATTTGTTTCTAAAACAAGTTAAAGTAAGAGCTTAGAGATTTTTAAAACATGGCCTACAAAGAAAAGCAATTTACTTAATAGATTGCAATTGACTTTCCTTGAAATAGTTAATAAATGAGACATCTACTATTAGTGATAATCAAATCTCTTCACTGACCTACACTAACTCCATAAGGAATTTTTTGTTAATGTATAGGAAAACTAAAAAGAATCAGTGGTATTTTTCAAGGTAAGTCAAGAAATGTAAAAGCAAATTACTGGTTGCAGCTAGCTGGTACAGTGGATAAAGCACCGGCCCTGGATTCAGGAGGCCCTGAGTTCAAATCCGGGCTCCGACACTTACTAGCTGTGTAACCTTGGACAAGTCACTTAACCTTCATTGCCCCCCCCAAAAAAAGGTAAATTACCTTGGCTTAACCTGAAAATTTATTATGAAAATAAGATATGAGAAAACATTGCAAATTTCTTTGAAATATAACTTGAATTAAGGTAGTACCAACTTACTTGAATCTAAGAGGAATAATAATAACATAGTCAAAAATCTTCAGTAATATGCCTTTTGAAATCATCTTGGGTTTGGGGAATGGGCATATTATTACCTTGGCATAGGGAAATCCTGTATGAGGAGACTCTATCTACCAGTACAGGTTGCCAAAGGGACTGAAAATTTAAACAGATTGCTCAGGATCACATAGCTAGTGTATCTATATCTATATCTATATATCTATATCGATAGACACATATGCAGATATAGATGTACACATACTAGCTGTGTGATCCTGAGATATATATATATATATATATGTATATGTATATATATATATATGTGTGTGTATATATATGTATATATGTACATAGATATACTATATATATATTCTTAGAGATGTATTGTTATTTTTTCACATTATTATTTCACATATTTAATTACTTTTTACATAATTAATTATATTATTATATATAAGTATCTTAAATAATATAAGTAATAATAATACACCATGGAAGGTATAATAATAATTATCGATAATAATAAAATGTGCCAGAAGCTAGATTTGAAGCCATATTTTCCTGCTCTGAGACAAGCTCTCTACCCACTATGTCTACTCCCACTCAGGATTTTTACACTGAAAAAAAGAAAAGAAAAGAAAACATACTGCCTCTATCACACATAAGATGAGGTCAATGTTTAAGCAAAGTCAATAAGGCCTCAGAAACATTACAGTTATAAAATAAAGAAGAGCTTGTCCTTTCAAGGATAATATGACTATTTAGTCTTAATATTTTACCATCTCAAAGTTTTATTTTAAAAAGAAAACTATAATTTAAAAAATCACTTTGCTGATGCCATTTACTGACAATTTCATTTTGTTCTTATTCAGTCTTCACAGAATGAAAAGAGAAGAGGAAGAAAAATAAGATAAAGATAAACAATTATTTATAAGATATATTTGATGTTAATAGCTATGCCTATTGAGGTGCTAAGAATATTTGGTACAAACCACGTGCATGACAGAACACCTTAGCATTGCCTCACATCATCCCGGATACTAAGAAAAACAGTTTTGTTTTGTCACCAAAAGGATCAGAAGAATGAGCAGTAGTTATGGCATCCTTTTAAATATCATTATGCACTATGATACCATGGAAGAGCAAGCTTAACACGGAGCATATGATGTTCAAATCAGCTATAATAAGAGAGTTGTATTGATGTTTTTGTACTTTTCAAATGGAAGAGGGGAGAAACAAAAATACAAGGTAAACAGCTGACCAACGAATGTTATTAATTTCAAATGCATCCCTGACAAAGAAAAAATTTCTCAAAGGCAACCAAATAGATATATAACATAAAAAATATAAATTATTGATGTGGTTCTGGATTAAGTACACATTTTTGGCATGTTCACCTTGTAATTACTGGACAATATAAAGGCCAGAAGACAATATTTCTGTCTCTACAAAGAAAATGTAGGTTAGTTTAGACAGTGACTCAACATAATGCTTTTGCATCTGAAATGACAAAAAATATCATTTTCTCTCAAAATTAACAGTGACAGGTCATGTGATTGCAATTTTTAAAGCATATGCATGAAAAATACTGGAAATGCTGGTACTGATTATTAAAAATGAAGATATGATTTTTGTATATGTCTTCAGATTTAAAAAGAAAGCAATAAACTATTCATCTACTAAAATGGTGAAAACAAATTCACTTATTAGTAGCATTTAAAATAGTTTCCATTTACCCCATATATTCCATTCGGAATATATCTTAGATACAAAATAAGACATCTCCATTGAGAGACACTCCAACATGTTGTCTAACCAGGAACAGTAAACTCTCTGAGTGACAACAATTACACATTATCTACCTCTTGATATGCCAGTTCAACATCACTATATTAAGTGACTTTTGAATCTTTACACTCCCTATAGGATACTCTCACTAAAGATGTATGTGGTGAGACATAGAGCATTTGACCTGCCATTCCCAGACTGACAAATGACAACAGTAGTGCATATACACGCTATAAAAGGGGGTGGAAGGAAGGAATAATGATATCTGAAAGGCTGCCTTCTTTCTGCTCCAAAGCATTTCAGTGTGTCTCTGATTTTACACTTCAATCACATACATTAATTCTTACTTCAATTTAAAAAAAAAACAAAGCTGTACTTGTATATATTGAAAATATAACATTCACTGAGGGGTGAAATTTCCATCCTGTGGACATTTTCAAGAAGCTACTTTACTCTAAGATAAAAGTTGCTATTCCTTAGTGTGCAAGAGCTCGAAACACTTCTCTTAATTCCCAAGATGTTGTTATCACTAACTTTTTTAACTGTTGAATCCATGCTGACAGAGCTTAGTTAATAAAACTCCTCATATCCTAATTTTCTGACAATTTGCTAGAACCAATGCTATTACTATAGATAAAGTGTAATGATGCACTTTTTTCCCATAGGAAAGTCTTCCCCTCATATGCTTTGATGCCAACTAACCTTCACATCTGCTGTTTCTCCATTGATTGCTATAACTTGGCATGCTAAACTAGTGTCTGATGAAGCAGTTCTACTCAAAGGCACCATTTTATTTCCTGCAATGGGAACATAGTAAAATGGCCGTTGGTTTCCTGTAGGCCTTATGCAAATCCCTGTAATAAACATCTGATCAGGCCTCACACAGAATACTTGTGTGTGGGATACAGATAGATGGGGGTATGTCTCCTTGGTTCCTTTGTGCCAATGCTCACCCCATGCTATGTAAATCATTCACTTTTGTAATGCAGAAATGGCTTTAAAGATGTTACTTCAGATATCACTAATTTGTATAAAATAACTCATATTAGAGGAGAGAATATATAAATGACTAAGATTTTAAATCACAAACTAATTTTGTTATTATAGAAAATTATACCACTTGCATAATATTAAATGTAATATATTCCTAGTATTCTCATTATTTCCTATCAAAAGAACAACTCTCCAAGATACAAGTAATTTTTGAGGAAAGAAAAAACATGACTAAGCTCATTAGAACTTTTTGGAGTTCATTTTTCTAGCCTCTTCAAAATAAATTTTGGTAGGAATTGAAAAAACACAGACATAAACAGATAGCAGCAACCTTAATAGCAATTTCCATTATGATTACCTCAAATTGGCTATTAAAATATTTGGTTAATGGTCAATAAAATCATTTCAAATTATTTTTTACATCTATAACTCCTCAATCTACATTGGCAAATTAACAATTAGGCAAGGTCAATGTTCTTAGATGATAAAGGGGGTATGTCACAATCTGTAACTAAATCACACTTTAGCAAGAACAATCCTTCCTTCAGAGTACTAAATAAACCAACTTCTCCTCTGCTGCTATACTAACTATAAAATAGATTGCTATTAATAAATAGAAGCTATGCAATTAGCTCAGCTCCATGGAAAGATATAGAATTTTAAGGAGATATAAAATAAGATAAAAATTGCAGCTCTATAATAACCAAACCAGGGATTTGAAATAATACATAGCTTAAAACTGCAGTAAAACTTTGAGGGCATCCTGACTACTTGGAAAAGGGGAAGGGGTTCATTACCTAATACTCCACAGTTAAATAATTTTAGCTTCGGCTGGGATAGTATTCTCTAAACCATGTATCAAAACCTTTGGCATAAAATCTTCTGAAAATTAAATATGGTGAGATGTTTATTTACCTTACGCCCTAAAAGGATGACAAGTCTCCTCTAAGTGAGCAGGGTCAATTTGAACAATAATTGTACTCTCCAAGAGTCATCTAAGGAAATAACAATTGTCTCTAACTCCTTTTCCCCTCACCAACCAACACTTCCTGTCAATAAACAAACATTTATAAAGTGTCTACTTTGTGAAAAATAATACTGTAAGGGAAGAAAAGAAACAAGCATTTATAAAATACCTATTATGTGCTATACTAAACACTTTACAGATGTTATCTCAACTCTCATAACAACTCAAGGAAATAGGTACTATTATTATCATCCCCATTTTACAAGTGAGAAAACCGAGACACAGAAGTGATGTGCCTAAGCCCATACAATTGGGAAATGTTTGAGACCAGATTTGAACTCAGTTCTTCCTGACTCCAGGCTGATACTATCATCTACTGTACCACCTTGTTGCTCAGAAATCATCTAATACAACTATCTGGTTCTATAGATAAGGAACGAAGATCCAAAGAGGGTTTTTTGTTTGGTTGGGTTTTTTTGTTTTTGTTTTTTGTTGTTGTTGTGTTTTGGGGTTTTTTCCAAGGCAATGGGGGTTAAGTGAGTTGACCAGGGTCACACAGCTAGTAAGTGTCAAGTGTCTGAGGTCAGATTTGAACTCAGGTCCTCCTGAGTCCAATGCCCGTGCTTTATCTACTGCACTACCTAGCTGCCCCTGATCCAAAGCGTTTAAGAGATTTATTTAAGGTCATAGAAGCAGTAAGTTAGAGAGCAAAGATTTAAATTCATGTCCTTTGATTCTAAATTCACTGTTTTTTCCACTGTACCATGCTACTTCCATTTTATATTGTGTTAAATATAGGAGAAGATGCAAAGTGTAGGAAAGATATAGTCTCTGTTCTCATGAAGCTGTGAGTCTATTGGAGGATAAGAAAAAACATAGATGATTATAATATATGACATTACATGATGAATATATTACAGCTAGATCCCTATTAGCAGGAATAATGAATCCCCTTAAGTAGCTGCATTATTTGAATGTGCACTTCACATTTCCATTGAGCTGGATCCAATTAAAACATATTATACAATTATAAATTTAAATAGTATGGAGTCAATACAAAAGATCATTGCAGTGAAAATCATTGTTTGCACTAATAGGAACCTAGGTGCATAAGACAGGAAGAGTAAGAAAAGGAATAAGAGGAGCAAAGAAACTAAGAATTGTTGAGGACCGGACTAGGTAAAGAGAGTATAGGGGGCAGCTAGGTGGTGCAGTAGATAAAGCACTGACCCTGAATTCAGGAGGACCTGAGTTCAAATCTGGCCTCAGACTTATCAGCTGTGTGACCCTGGGCAAGTCATTTAGCCCTCATTGCCTTGACCACCCCCCCGCCGCCCCCCCCCACACACAAATAAATAAATAAAAGGAAAAAGAGAGTTGGGGGCAGAAGGACAGGATAAGATAACTTCAATTTTAGATTATTGTTTATTCCTTCTCTTATTTCTGTAAAAAGAATTAGAAGAGGGCATCAGGGGCAAAGAAAGGAAATTTGTTGAAAGAGCATACATATAATACAATCACATATATGTATATATTTATATAATGGGGGAGATAAATGCCTTATAGCATTGAAAAACTAAGGGCTATAAGTCTTAGGGGAGAGGTTATTACTGATCTGGTCATGGAGGAAATGGCAGTTGAATTCAGTTTTGGAGAAAACTGATTGATTAAAGGTACTGAGTTGGAACAGAAGGTTTATAGGAGCAGAGAGTTATATAGTTCAAGTAGATGCACTGTGGCACAATAAAAACAGCGTGGATTCTGATGATAGAGAATATGGGGTTTCAGTGCTATTTCTGATGCTTACTGCTTACTCCTTGTGTTATTTTAGGCAAGTTACCTAACCTACATGGACCTCAATTTCTTAATTTATAAAATTCTACTAAATGGAACTTGAGATGACATCCAATTTATTTTTTTAAATTAATGATTCCATCTCATAGATGTATGGAAAAACACGGAAAAGAACATTACAAAAAATAAGAGAACAAAAGCTGCAATCTGCCTTGATGAACCACAATCAAGAACCGAAAAATTTGAACCAACAAGCAGAATGTTTTGATCAGAATCCTTTTAATCCCCACCTATCTCTATTACATGCCATCAACTATGGTCTTAGAAGACATGATAACACATGGGAATTACAGACTCATGCACTATCTCTTGGAAAAGCTATTAGGGGAAAAGGTAAGAAGGGAAATTGTGGACTGTATTAAGATTGAGTTTCTATGAAAATATAAAAATAAATATGTACTACAAATAATTAAGATGTTGGTTGGAAAGAACACAAAACCTTCATTTTACAGACTGAGAATTCCATGAGTACAGATTTGTAAGATCACTTGTTATATAACACTCACGGTTGTAGAAGAGTTTTCCCTACCAAATAAACTAAAATTGCAATAGATTTCTCAGAATCTGTATGAGAGTAAAACACACACATTTACAAAGCCATAAAGCAATTTTAATCACTCTATTATCATCAAATATTTATTGAGTTCTTTATTACAAAGACAACACCCAACTATTCCATATATATAATGAAACCTACTGTTTACAAGTATTTGGTTTACAGTTTTATTGCCACATATGAATCATAATCACCCCTAGTCATCAAATAGTTTTCAAGACTAGATTCTAAGAACAGAGCTTCTTAATCTGGGGTTCTGACTTTCATTTAAAATATTTTGATAATGGTACTACAATCTAATTAGTTTCCTTTGTAATCCTATAAACTTTATTTTATACATTTAAAATATTATATTGGGGGGCAGCTAGGTGGCACATTGGGTAGATCAACGGCCCTGGAGTCAGGAGGATCTGAGCTCAAATCCGGCCTCAGACACTTGACATTTACTAGCTGTGTGACCCTGGGCAAGTCACTTAACCCCAATTGCCTCACCAAATAAATAAATAAATTTTTAAAAATATATTATTTCGAAAAGGGTTCCATAGGTTTCACCAGACTAGGAAAGGGGTTCCTTCGTGATACAATAATGTTAAAGATCCCCACCCTACCCTGATCCTCTTTCATCCATTTCACATGAAGTGGTGTCCCTTTTATTTAACAAGACAAACCCCTATAAATGAACAAGTGATTCTATTCCATCCTATCTTCTCTGGTAGATTGCTCCCCCTATAACTCAGTCACTCTTTAATCTGTCTACTGACTACTTCTCTACTGCCTACAAAAACACTCATGTTTCAATCATCTTATTAATATTCCCTTCTCTTGTTTTTTGTTTGTTTTATCTGTTTGGTTTGGTTTGGTTTTTTAACATTACTCTATCCTGGTTCTACCTGACTGCCTCTCCTAAATCTCCTTTACTGGAAGTCCAAGTCATGCCTCTTAAAGATGGATAAACCTCAAGGCTCTGTTTTGGCCCCTCTTATTATCTCACTTGGTAATCTCATCAGCTCCCAAGAATTCATTCACTATATCTATGTAGCTGATTCTCAGATATTTTTATCTGCTTCAAACTTCTCCTGACTTTCAGTCATGCATCTGATGTTTTTGGTGAGGCAATTGGGGTTAATTAACTTGCCCATGGTGACACAGGTAGTAAGTGTCATCTGTGGTTGGATGTAAACTCAGGTCCTACTGAATCCAGGGCTGGTGATTTATCCACTGTGCCACGTAGCTGCCCCCTCAGTCATGCATCTTCAAAGTTCTATTGGTCATTTCAAAGTGGATGCCACATAGAAATCTCAAACTCAACATTTCTAGAAGTGAACCCAACCTTCATAAACTTTCTCCTCCTTCTAACTATACTAATACTTTTGAGGGCATTACCATTCTCTCAGTCACCCAGGCTCAGAATTTTAACTTTTCCTTCTCTTTCACCCTCTCCCCATATACAATCAGTTGTCCAGTCCTGGTGATTCTACATTTCTTACATCTTTTGTAATCCATCTATCCTTTCAACTCTTTTCTTTACTCTGATATTGTCACCACCCTGGCATAGGATCTCATTATCTCATGTCTGGACTACTGGAATGGCATATAGGTTGGACTCATTTTCTCAATTATCTCCCATATTTAGTCCATCTTCCACTCAACTGCCAAATTTATCTTCCAAAAGAGATCTCATCATGCCACTCTCCTATTGAGTGAGTTCCAGTGGTTCCCTATTACCTCTAGTATCAAATGCAAAATCCTCTATTTAGTTTGTAAAGGTCTTTATAACCTGATCCCTTTTTACCTCTCCAGTCTCTACACTTTACTCTTCTCAATGTACTCTGCAAACCAGCGACACTGGACTCCTTGAAGTTCCTAGCATGAAATGCTCATCCTCTCAAACCTGTATATTTTCATGACTGTACTCTACAGCTGGAATTCTCTTCCTGTTCTTCTTTGTCCTAGGAGTCCCAGGCAAAATATCACCTTCTATAATAAGCTTTTGCTGATCTCACTTTGAGATCCTAGAGAGCAGTAACTTCTTTTGCCTTTCTTTGTATCTCCAGCTCTTAGATCAGCACCTACCACACACTAGGTACTTAATAAAATTTTACTGACTTTATCTAGACCATAGGAAAAAGAAGTCTTGATTAACTTTCCTTGGATGAAGGCCTCTGCCATTAGTGTTTGGGCTAGGATGTAGGGGAGAAGGAAAGTAAGGGGCATGTAGACCCAATGAAACCACAGTTTAGTGGAAAGGGCACTGAATTTGAAGTGTTTAAAATCATGGGTTAAAATCCTGGTTCAGGGGCAGCTAGATGGCACAGTGGATAAAGCACCAGCCCTGGATTCAGGAGTACCTGAGTTCAAATCCGGCCCCAGACACTTACTACTTGCTAGCTGTGTGACCCTGGGCAAGTCACTTAACCCCAATTGCCTCACAAAAAAAAAAAAATTCTGGTTCAGCTATTTTACATTTTGTGTGTGTGTGAATTTGGATAAATAACTTCACCATTCTGGCCTTCAGTTGACTCATCTGTAAAATTAAAAGATTAGACTGCAAGGACTTAAGGATCCTTTTATCTCTAAAGCCTATGATTTTGTAATTTTATGAAGGCTGAACCCCAATATTTTTAACATTTTACTGACCAGATAATCAATGAGTCTTTCTTCTTCAAATGTTTATACCTGTAATGCAGATACTGTCTTACCCAATTTGAAGCAAAATAGATCTTCCTTCAAGAAAAGAAGCATAAAAATGTAATTTCATACTTGAATTCTTTGCTTCCCCCTTGAAATTACTGAAGAAATGTTGTCACTATAGCAAAATATGGATTTTCTTTCATTTCCCAGCATAAGGGTAATATTTATATGTATATATGTATGGGTATATGTATATATATATATATTGCTATACATACATATTATAGAATATTTTCTACAGTTACAAAAGAGTAACAATGTATTATAATAATTATGTTTGATCAAATAATTCACTTTTTATGAAAAAAATCTTAAATAATTATTAGGAAAATTAGAAGGTCATAAATCCAAATGCAGTAAGATTTTTTCTGATTATGACAAAATTTTACTTTCTGGTCCTGATTCACTAGATATAAAATAGAAACTCAAAAAACAATTCATGTAGATTATAGTAGGAAGAATAAGAGAAGTTACCTTTTCTATGAGCACTTGATGTTAAATGATTGCAGCTACATTATGATTAATGGATTTATCATTATCACTCTAAAAATAATACTGTAGTTTTCAGAGAACTGTTTCAGAGAGTATGTTTTGAAATTTAGTTTATTTGCTACTTTCAACTGACCAGTGCAATGAATTCCACTCTTCTTTGTTTTTCTTTATTTAAGACTCTCATAATATATTTAAGACATACTGTCTGGTAAATATATTCAATATCTAAGGTATTTTAAAGTGATATATTTACCTACAATGAGGATTTGCTCTATTCCTAGTCCACCTAAGGTGATATCACCCACATGGAAAATGCAGTGTATCATTTTAGTAATACCTCTAATATTCGGCTTTACTAATAATTTATTTAAATCTGAGAAATGTCTTGCTTAGCCCACTACTCTCTACCCTATGTATAAGATTTGGAAAAGCATTTTGGTTTTGGTTGGGGGTCTTTTTGGGGGGGAGGGATATTACTTGCTAAAATATAAGGTTACTATTTAAAGTATTTGGAGGAAGGTCAGCAGGATGTTAACGTGCTCTTGAGACTATGCCTTTTGAAAATCAGTTAAAGCAATAGAGAATTTTAAATCTGGAAAAGAAAAGATTGATTAATTAAATTTAGCATTTCCCTCAACTATTTAAAACCATTATTCTGGAAAGGGGTCAATAGTGTGAGAAAATTATTAATAATTGGGTGTTTTGTGGTTTTATGAGACCCAAAGAGCCTGGCCAGACATTTCTTGGGGCCAGCCCAGATGTTTCTTGGGGTCAGCTCAGAGTCAGTAGAATTTCAAAGGAAATGTGGTTGGATACTGGACTGTCAATAGGAATTAAAACCACACCGACCTGAAGGTTTTTTCCCCTGGGAGGGCTCCATAGTCTGACATGGGCTCCCTACTCTGACATCAGTACCTGCTGTTCTGGTCCACACTCAAATCCAGTGAACCAATAGCTTTGAATGATGCTAGCCAATTAGCTTTGAGCAATGTGTAAGGGCAGGCTCTAGTCTGGATCTTAGGGAGTTTACACAGTCATTCTCTCTCTTGGCCTGGCCAGAGAACTTGGAGAGAGCAGATGTGGCCCATTTTCTCTCTCCTCCTCTATCCTAGCTAGGCTTTCCTAACTTTCAGGGCCATGTGCTCTATCTTTACTAATACTTAATATGCTTTAATAAATGCTTAATGCCCCCAAACTGGTGCAGTAGCCTCTAATTTCTAAGGATCAAATATATGAAAAACCCCAGCTACATTCTCTAAACTAGGAACAATTATAGGGCAACCACATTTAATTTTACTCACACAATGAGCTTCATCAGACTACAGGGAAAATCCATGATGCAAAACGGATTAAGAACATCTAGTCCAAAGAAAATATATTACCTATTTATTACTATGGCCAACAACTTTAGTGAGACTATATCTCACTCTTTCACACTTTGCGTAGCACATTAAAAGTCAGACAATCAATGAACAGTTGTTTCTATAGTCATATTTATCAAGCAGTATTCAAATATCTTAAAACACAAAGAAGAAACTTTTTATGGCATGGTACTTAGTCTAAAGGTTGTCATAAAAGAGGAGTCAATCTTATTCTGTGTTTCTCTGGAAGGCAGAATTAATGGATATAAAATTCAGAGAAGGGGATTTAGGTTTGTTATAATGAAGAACTTTCTAACAATTAGAGTTATTTAATAGTGGAACTAGCCTCAAGAGAAGGAGGGTTTTCTTTTTCTCTTTTTAATGTCCTCAAAGCAGATATGAAACCTTTTTGGACATGTGATAGAGAGGATTCTTTTATAAACAGGTTGAATGAAATAGATTATAAGTTCTCTTTTAACTCTTTGATTCTGAATAACTTGTAGATCCAAAAACATGACCTGCCACCGTAATAAATATATTAAAACTGTATAGATGATGTATACATGTATCTGATTATAAAGCAAATTACACAAGTGCATCTGCCCCGCTGACATATTAATGATTTAGAATTTTAATAAAATGAAACAGACATAATGACATGGATAAAGCCATTAATACAGATCAATTTCAGCATTTTTGTATGATGACTTGTGATATGTTATCTTTGGTTATTGCTCTTATTGTTGATAATATAAATCCCTTGGGCATTGCTTTCATTATTAATAAGTTACTTAACCTCTCCATGGCCAATTTCCTCATCTTTTAAATGAGGATAATACTAATTGCTTCTTACCTTCTTTAGGGGGATGTATTGAAGATTAAGGAGAAGGTATTTACAAAGCTTTTTTGAGATCCCCTCAAAAAAGAGACTACATGTGCAATAAATAATGCTTGGGAACAAAATTATAACCTTTTCAGAATAGATTAAACCCATATAGGCAAATTTAAAGCAACTTTAACTTAATCTTAAAAAAAACTAATATAATCTTTATTTTGAAGGTTATATTGTATTTGGACGGTTTTGAAACCAGAAGAACACTTATTTTAGAGAAAAAGTCATAACTACAAATGAATAAAAAATTAAAACCTAAAAGTAACTAAAAATTTCTAGCTAAGAATTATTTTTCTATAAACTCCCTGTATTTCAGGGTATCATATAAAAGATAAGAACAATATTACTTGAATGCTGCTGGCTCACAAAGCAATGTCATGATTAGACAAATGTTGGTAAAATGTTTTTGACTCATTAGAGAAATATGGGCTATCAACAGAACTCTTTTATTATTGGCAAGAATTTACATACAAGCGTATTCTGAATAGGGAACCTACCTGAAGTCACAGACTCCAACTGAATATGTATTTAACATCAATGAATAGAGGGCAAGATGGGAAAGAATCACCAAGTAGAGAAAAATGATGTAGTCATTAAACACTGAAAATACAACTAGAAATAAAATCAATTTAGGCTGAAACTATTTTTAAAGTTCCTTCCACATTGAATAATGGAATTATTTTTCAGGGCAGTTTCTAATGGCCCTTCAGTTTGCTAAAAAAAATAATAACTGATGAAAAATTACAGAATATGCAATAGTAGAAAGTAGAATTGTGATATTTAAAATTAGAACATGCAAAACTATCTTTTAAATTGTTTTCTTATGTTGTTTAAAGCTAAACTATTTCATGTGGCAGAAAACAAGTTGTAGTCTGTATTGTATTCTCTGTACTGTGTAGTAATATTAAGTTTTAGAGAATGTTTCAATTTTTGTTTTTATTTTATGTTTCATGTATAACAACTGGACAATAATTGTAAAATCTCTAAAAGATTCTGAATTTCCTTAGACATGTTTCTGAGAACTCTCATTGTTTGATTTGATTATTAGCAAAGCTATTTAAAGTTGTGTTAAGCTCAATTTTGTAGGAAATTTTCCTGGCTGATTACCAGCATCTACACATTTGAAACACCTGAAGAGACTTCCATTCCATGACTACACACAGAGGACATCTCAAGAATCCTCTGAGAAAAGACTTCTAAAGACTTAAATGGACATTTTCCTGTTTTCCTTTTCCACATTGTATACACTGTTTATAATGTCCACTTACAAGACCACCTTCAAGTCCCACAAACCAATGGATTTGGATGACACCTACCAATCAGCTTGAAGCAGTGTGTAAGGACTGCTTCTGCTCCAGACCTATAAAAAGTTTCCACACTCAGTTTGAGGACAGTTCATGATTGAAAAAGGCTCATGGCAGAGGACTTAAGGAAGAACCAGACCAGGCTGGAACTCTAGGCTAGATAGGCCTTTTCTTAACTGTCTGAACTCCACATGAATAGCTGGTATGGTTTAGTAAATGCTTAATGCCTAAAGACTGGTGCTAAGGCTTCTAATTTCAGGCGACCACACATTAGATTTTTTAGACATCACATTAAATTTTAAAAGACAGAACTGCTTATGAAACTGTAGGGAAAATATATAAAATTGTAGATTTATCATAATATAAACTATGTATCTATGAATAAAAGTTGTGAAAAAAGGTCCTTCTAATTTGCCTTTTGACACTAAGAAATCCAATTTTTAAAAAATGAATGATAGGAGATACTCATGTGAAGATTTGTTTCTTTTTGTTATTCCTGCAATTTTTCATGAGATGATTTTCCATGGTTATGGTGGAACTTGATCTATATTATAACAACAGTTCCTGTTTTGTTGTTGTTGCTGTTTTATTTTTCATTTAAATACCATTCAGTATATCTGCCGCTATGAGGGATTTCCTGTGGGCATAGGCACAGAAGAACATGTATGAATTGGGGAAAAAGTAAGACAAAACAATAATAACTGCTTGGTAACAATTTGCAAAATGCACGAATCACTTATAGATGTAAAGACAGAAAATGTAGCGCATTAACTAGCACATGGTAGATGCTTAATAGATGAGAATTATATATATGTATATGTGTATATATATATATATATATATAAAGATCTATATATATAAAGATCTATATATATAAAGATTTATATCAAGGAGAGAGATTTGAAGTTAGTCCAATATCTCTTTAGTCCAACACTCTTATTTTACAGTGGAGGAAATATAGGGGCATAGAGATAAAATAACTTGCCCAAGGTTAAAAAGTTAGCAAGTGGAACACTCAGGACTCAGACACAGGTTGTCAGATTCAGACCTCTTTTCATTTTGTTAGTACACAGTATTCTCTTTGTGGACCTTCCCATACTCTTTACATTGAAAAAGAACAATAAACACTTGATTTTTCAGTGTTTTCAGCCCTCATGAAGGACTGACTATAGATTTCACCCCCTACAGTAATTGTATTTGTTAATGAAAGCTAAATACTTTAGTCTTTAAGTTGTTTTTAAAAAGTTGTTTTTTTTTTCTCTTGTCTTCATCCTAGGAATTACTAAAAATATCTTGATTTTTGAAACTACTGTGTAATCTTTAATATATAATTATATATCTTTTCTAAATTACCAACTACAGTGGCAGCTAGGTGGCGCAGTAGATAAAGCACCGACCCTGAATTCAGGAGGACCTGAGTTCAAATCCAGCCTCAGACACTTTATACTTACTAACTGTGTGACCCTGGGCAAGTCACTTAACCCTCATTGCCCTGCAAACAAAATAAAGAAATAAAGAAATAAAAATTACCATCTACAGAATTTGAGTCTCTTTTCTGAGAAATCTATCAGTCAAGATGCCTGTATGAAACACTACGTACAAACATTGTGTTGAGTACTGGGGACACGTGACAAAAAAAATTATTTCCTGCCACTCAGAAGTCTATATTCTAATGAGATAAACAACATGTATTACACAGACACACACAAGCATTCACACAAACATGTTTATACATATATAATATACACAAACCACGTATACATCAAAAATCAAAAGTAATTTCAAAAGGTAAAAGAATAACTGAATTACTTTATTTAATCCAAATCTATCCATTAACACCATCTTTGGTCTGTGTTTTGCAAATGAAATTGAATGCAAGAAAAAAGAAAGAGAAGAGTGGGAGGAGAGGAAAAGAAAATATATTTTGGGGAGTGAAATCTGGGCAGAGTCCAGTATATTTTATTCATATTGGAATATTCCCCAAATGATGTAATATGGGCTACATGTTTTCAACAGATTGAGAAACTGTTCAAGGATTTAATTTCCAGAATTGTTGAGCTGGATACTCTTTCCTCCAGTTACAAAACCTGAGATACATGAACATAATCATTTCCTGGAATTGAATCTTCCAGAACAATTAGCTAACAGCAGGGTTGCTTTAAATTAGTAAAAACAAGATGGAAATCCCTGCAGAAATAATACCTTAAGGGTGTTTCATAGAGTGTAGGCATGTGTTGCTATTGTTAATTTTTTTAAAAAGGTATGCAAATGGAAATATTATATATGCAAACAGTTCCTAATATAGTGTAGCATTTCAAAATGAGCATGAATTTGCCTTCATTCTACATTTTGCTAATATTCCCTTTTAATTCTAAACTCAAAGATGGGATAATGACAGATTTCACAAGTCCTAGTATGGAGATTGGAATAAGTATCATGTAGGGTAAAAGGAAGGATAGAAAAAAATTCAAGGTATTGTAATCTGGTATTGTATTCTGATGTTTTCCTAATTCTAACAATACCACCTCACAGTGAGGGAAAGTTAGCACCATAAGGTAATTGTTAACTTAGTAATTAACACTGTATGATGTTTATTGTGAATTATACACATTCCAGAAGGTTTCAAATGGGAAGAAATTCTATGCCATTAGAAAAGGAAGCTGTTTAATGTCAATTTTCATCTGATACTAGAAGCACCCTTGTGGGGGAAAAGGAGCCAAGATAGTATAAAGAAGAATTTATACAATGGAAAAGAAAGAGGAGGCAAAAATAATACTGAAAAGAAGAGAAATTGGGACAAATATATGGAACAGGAAGCTGAACTAAAAAAATACGAAGATAAAGTTACACATAAAATAAAAAGATGAAGAATCTCCCCCCACAAATTTCTTTGATCATTTAGCAGCCCTTGAGTAAAATCTTCACACCATAGCTAAAATTCTGAAATACAACAAATCTTTTAAAAGATAAAATGAAATTGATTCTATAAAGTTTGCATTTTCCACTGGGTTTATTCTTTGGTGATTAAAAATTAAAAAAAAAAACCCAACATCAACAACACATGTGAATTGGTAGAGCACAATGCAGTCTTCCAGGCTTTTCTGCAAACAGTTTCTTATTTATATTTTAAGATCACTCGACATAGTTTGACAAATATGAAACAGAGACAACTGTTCATTGATCAATCACATGGTTCTTAAAGTCAAGTAAGAAAGGAAACAATGAGGAATATTCTCAAGAAAGTTATTTGTCACACTCAAAAATAGGGGTTGGATTCTTATAGATCAGATATTCTTAATTTTTTTTTGTCACATGGACTCTTCTGGCATTCTGATGAATCCTGTGGAATACTTCTTAGAATGTTTGTAAATAATTGAAGGAAATTATAAATTTCAATTTTTGAGTAGTTAAAATAAAAGACATAGGGGCAGCTAGATGGCGCAGTGGATAGAGCACCAGCCCTGGTGTCAGGAGTACCTGAGTTCAAATCCAGCTTCAGACACTTAATACTTAACTAGCTGTGTGACCCTGGGCAAATCACTTAACCCCAATTGCCTCACAAAAAAAAAAAAAGAAAGAAAAGAAAAGATATAATATTATACCTAAGTGCATAGGCCTGCCTCCACTAAAATCTGTTAATGAACTACTTAAAGACCAATGGATCCCAATTTAATAATTCCTGCTCTATATGGTGAGGACAACTAGGTGATACAGTGGGTCTGGAGTTCAGGAAGACTTGAGTTCAAATCCAGCCTCAGACACTTATTAACTGTGGGACCATGGGCAAGTCACTTAACCCTTATTTGCTTCAGTTTCTGATCTGTAAAATGAGGGCACACTGGTGAAGGAAATGGTAAACCACTCTAATATCTTTGCCAAAGAAACTGCATGAACAAGTTCATGGAGTCACAACGAGTCAGTAACAACTAAATGACTGAAAAACAACATATAGGTTGATATCTTCTGCAAGACATCTTCAGGTGAGATTTTGCCCCACATTATTACAGAGTTCCAGGCACTCCATAAATGAAAATCCAAATAGATGAAAAATCCCTCCCACTCATCTTATGATATGAAATGAGACCATCAACCTGCTGATTTAACAAATCAAAACAGAATATTCCTTACATTTGAAGACACCCTTTTTAACTTATATAAAGGTTTCAAATAGATTTAAAGGGTGATCTAGAATTGAAAAGAAGCAAGGAAATAGAGTAATTGTATTTGGAATACAATGTTTTTAATGAACCCATACACATCCCTGTCATAAAAACCTAGCTCTTTAACACAAATCATTTCAGGTAAGATAGTTAAGTTGTGAATCACTGAATGCCATAATCTTTAAAGATTCCAGTTGTAGATGAATTTTAATTCTAGAAATACATGATAGCCAAAAGGAGGCTTCACTAGTTATTCCAATGGTGATATTCACAAAAAGATGGTGGGTTTTTTTTTTTCCTACAGAAGGGTTAGAAAGGAAAAATCAGAAGGTATTAATGCAGCAAGACTGAGAAAGTGACAAACTAAGTACTGCACTGGAACTCTCAAAATATAAAAATATTGAAGGAAGACTTTCCAATCTATGTAGTTAATCCTTTCTCTAGAATCTATTGGAAAGCATGAACAAGAATCATAAACTATAAGAAGGAAAAATTGGGCTAAAATCCAAACTGACAAAGGTGACATCATCATCAATAAGATCAGTATGTGGACCTACTGAATTCTTGAAGGAATGTTTATGGATACTTCATAAGTATTTCCTTTTAAAGATTTCAAAGGATAAAATACAAGCTTGGAATAGCCCTTTGAAGAAAAAAGCACCAAATAACTAATAATAAAAGAAATGAAAAATAAATTTGAGGATTCTTATCAGATTGTATGGCAAGGATTGGTGGGACTATGAGAGGTGAAGCACTAATGGTAGAACTATGAATTGTTTCAGCCCTCATGGAAAACATTTTAGAAACGTATTACCCAAAACCACTAAACTGGGAGTATCCTTTTTCCCAGAACTGCCAACTAGAAGGCTTATAGCATGTAGAGATTTGGTTTTTAAAGGAAAAACACTTATATGTACAAAATATTGCATTGCTCTTTTTATTTTCATGAATAAGGGGAAAGCAGAGGGGTGTCTATCTATTGGAAAATGAATATATTATGATATATTTTCTGAGACAAAGCATTTAAAATGATGCTTTGTAATGTTCTATAACAAAGCATTCATCGAGAGTTGAAGTATACAAAATCTACAGTGCCTACCACAATCCCTTGCACATAGTAGGTATTTATTGCATATTTTATTGAATAAATTATCATTTCTTAAATTAGACAATGGAAGTTATTTTTTTCTTTATCTTCGGCTCTGGGTTATATGAGAAAAATCCTTTAAACCATGTCTTTCATAACTGTCCATTTAAAAATAATGTGAATAAAATATGAAAATATGTTGATTGAATTGGCTTAGAAAGAATTATAAAATACACATTTCTCATCACTATTTCCATATTTACATCAATATTAAGCAACCACAATTTTTTTTTTGGTGAGGCAATTGGGGTTAAGTGACTTGCCCAGGGTCACACAGCTAGTAAGTGTTAAGTGTCTGAGGTCGGAATTGAACTCAGGTCCTCCTGAATCCAGGGGCAGTGCTCTATCCACTGCGCCACCTAGCTGCCCCCCACAAATTTTTAATATATAAAAAGTATATACCTTAAAAAGAACATTAAGGAAAAATGATGACATGAATTTTCAAGTAAAATATACAATATATTAATGTTTAAGTAGAGAGTAAATTATCTTTTGAAACTACCATTTTCACTGCCCATTCATATCATCATTTATGTTTATGCATAAATGAAAGTGTGCTTTCTATGAATTTTCCTTACATTAAAGTGGGGGAAATGTTTGCTGAAATGTAATAGCAAGTAACTCTGAAACTACCTTGATTACTCAGGGTGGAGAGAAATGGGAGGGAGGAATAAAAGAGAACAAAGCATGAATCCATAGCTTTCATCTTCTTATTTTCTTACATGAACTTTTCCACATAGACTCCCTGAATTAAAGTGACCACCACAATTAATAAAGCAAGATGGAAAGAAGAGGCCAGTTGGCAATCATTGAAATTCAAACTGTTGGTCATGTGAACTCATCATTTCCAAAGGCCCCAAAACTTATCACCTATAAACATTCACTAACATCTCTTAACTTGAGTAACTAACATATTTTCCGATGCCTGTATTTCGCAAGCCAAACATAGATGTGTAGCGTAAGTACTGAATCATGTCTTCTATTATTCTAGATCTTTATTTCCAAACCTTGTAAAACATCTTTCTGCTCCATCTTCTAGATTTGGGACCTTTGCCTTTCACCCAAAGGCAAGAAAGCCTGTTAATCACAATATTTCCCTCAAGTTACTAAACTTTTCAGGGCAAACATCTGTCTTTCAACAATCTAAAAAGAATTAAATCACATTTTTTCCCAAATTCAACTGGATTGAAAACTTCACATTATTTAAAGAAATATATGCAATAAAATAGATGTCATGTGAATTATGGCTTTCAATTTCAAAGTGCTGAGTTTACCTGATGTAGGTGTATGCAATGGTTATTTTTCTCCCATGCTAATTTAAATTTTTCTTTACTGTATAGAAAATAAATGCATTTTCTATTGTTTTCTGATTTAATAACAGCCTAATGATACAATCACAATATAAATGGATGTTATTTGTAGGGCATGGTTCTACTTAAATGTATTATCACAACATATCTCAGGAAGTACTTAAGGAATCTTACCTTAAAAAAAGTCATAGTGGCACCGTCCTCCACAGCTCCATACTCTATCTTGGTCTGTTTAGCTAAATCATCAGCAGAGTCAATGGGGGATTCCATGCGTTCCACTGTCAGAAAGGCGGCTAAGTTAGCAGTATACGAAGAAATGATGATAAGTGTGAAAAACCACCAAATGCCTCCCACTATCCTGGTGGAGAGCGCTTTGGGCATGAGCTCAGAACCTAACAGAGATTGGGGGGAAAGGGTGAAACGAATACAAAAAAAAATCATCAGCAGTCAGGTACTTTAGGTCACAGTGGCAGAGTGGAATCACTGTGTAATAAAAGTGTGTTACTGATTTATTGATTTACATATTGCTGTGGTAAGAAAACAACTAACATTGGGGCAGGGAAGGACTGGTTACAATAAAAAGAAGACTGTTATGATGTTGCTGTTATCAAAATATAGTAATGGGAGACAGCTTCAACGTGAGGCAATATGCAGTATCCATTCAAACATTTTGATCAGTACAGCCTCTTTCTAATGCTACAGGTGGAGGATAGAAGAAATGCCTTCAGCTTCAAGAAGTGTACGTAATTTTAACCCATGCAAGGATAAATTATATAAGACAATGTTGCTGAATGTACAGTATAGTTGTGTCATGGAAAGCTGACTTTCCTAGAGAATTTATCCCGAATTTCCAATCCTATGATCTTGACGCTGTTATTAGAGTTTCATACAAAATTGCTCCATAAGTAATTTCAGTTATCCATATTCCTTGGTTTTTATGCTATTAGTCTTATCTTAACTTTCTTAGCAATATACTAGGATGCACAGATTCTATGGGGAAAGGGAATGTCTCCCATCACTATAATTAGACCCCACACTAAGGGAAAATAATCTGAAGTGGATGGCTGTGCCACAATTTTTAATCTTCTCTAAAAACATCCACATTTAGCAAACCTAGACTACATTGTAATATTGCTGGAGTTGCCTGCTCATGGCACTACATTTGGGAATGTTCTTGGCATTATATTTTAATTTGAATAATTATTAATTTTAATTAGGTTACATTAAAAAGAGAATCTAAACCTTCTAAGCTGACAAGTATGACCATCATATTAATTATAATTTTATTATATTCTAACTATAAGCTTAAAATTAGAATTAAGACAATATTTTAAGATGGGTGTTGGTGAAATCTAAAAATATATACAATTTATGGGAATATATTTTATAAAATTACATCCATTTTTATTATTGCTTTTATTTTATTCACCAGTCAGTATAGACTGAATTCTTCCAATCAATTAATTTTTATGGTGTCTGGGTAAAATGGAATGAAGGAAAGATGGACTCTTTTATCCTTATTGAATATGTAATATTCTTTCTATAAGATAATAACCGGTCCAGCAAGGTAATAAATCTTCAGATAGAATGAAAATTACAACAAACATGTTAACATTAATATCAAAAAGTAGTGATATCATAACTGGACTATTTAATTCAAAACAGCCCATCTTACCCTGCAGTTCATCTTACCCTGGCTGTTTCAAACAAAAAAAAGCAGACAGACTTGGACATGACAGCCAACTCCAGCTCCAGACTCTGCCTAGAATTCTGTAAGGAAAAAAG